>NC_069500.1:1107961923-1108328648 GCF_027579735.1 Bombina bombina
ATAGTGCCCAAGATAGGTGCACACTCCCAAGCCTATTTAGTTATGTTCTTTAACAAAGTATACCAAAAGAATAATGTCAGTTTGATAATAGTAGTACATTGGATTTTTATTTATTTTAATTGATGATGATTTGAAAACATTAAAAATAAAGCCAGAAACTTAACTTCCGAGGAATTGCAATAGGGGTTTAAATCAGCAAACACTGAAAATGTTATATTGCATGTGCAACAGGAATTAATTTAGGCTGATTTTGCTCATAACATGTATGTGTTTACCTCTTACAATGTAGCGCTCCTGTTTCTCTCTGTCAAATGTAGCTGCTGTTACCAATTCTCCTGTCTCTGAATTTATTTTGAAAAGTCCATGTCCTGTGTCTGAAGTAATTTGGAAGGTAAGAACTGAATTTATTCCTACAAAATATAAAAATAATATGTTTGTATCAAGAACAACCAAATGAAAAAATAAATATTAAAAAGGAAGATGTTTATTTAAAGTGAAAGTCAATCCTAGCGTTTAGCTGCTAAAACCGGGGATCAATTGAAACAAATAAAGGAGCTTTTTCAACATGAAGTATCTTATACTTCATAAATGAAAGTCCCCTTTATTTGTTTCAATAGTAAATCCTAGTGTTTGTAAAATGCTAGGATTGACTTTCACTTTAAAATAAATGAAATGCAATTTTAAAAAATGAAACAATATTGTTCTCCTTAGCTAAAATGCAACAAATGATGCACAATCAATTTGATAGGAGAACAGAAATTCCAGACAACAATGGTTCAAGGGGGGTGTTAGGAGTGCTAAGTACCTGAAATCATTATTAAAAAAAAACATGTTCGCCAAAGGTTTCCACAGTCATATAATTTTGGGCAGTTAATTATTTACATGATTTTTGTTTTACCTAAGGGAAGGAGAGGTAAACTAGTTAAAATGGTATGTGATTGACTTTAAACATCCCAAGGAGGTGATGGACTTTAAATATCCCAAGGAGGGGATGGACTTTAAACATCTGAAATGTTTAAAAAAAGCCCTGCTATAATGCAATTGGTTGTGCAAGGGCAGTGGGTGGGGCTGCACAAGTCATTTAAACTCAAGCAGTGAATATTGCATCATTGGTTCCTGTCTGTGAACATTGTGTTCCCTCTTTTTGATAAATGGGAACCAGAATTAGTCCTATTAAGGTCCAAAGCCATCCACTCCGGACAAGTTAGTCTACTCATATTTCTGTTTAGCTCCTGATATCTCCTTATAAGCAGTGAATAATTCCAACTCTTTAATAAATAGTGCTCTAGCAGGTAACTGTTGAAAATAAAGTTAAGAGAAAGTGTTTTGAAAAAATGGTTGCATGTGATTACATAAATATTAATGAATTGCATTTATTAGGACACAGACAAAAAATAGGGAAAAACTGAGCAAAATTTACAAAAATGCAAAGATATGAAAATTCCTTATTTATATTTAAAAGGTGGTTAAACTCTTCCTCAATAAAGGAAACCATTTTAGAGTAGCAGGTGATAAAAATACAGAAATTGTGACTGTTATACAAGTATAGTTGTCAAATGATAGCCAAGAATGGAAACTATTTTATCATTAGTGTGTGGTTTCATCTTTGCAAATGTTCAAAAAATGTGCCTGTTTTAAATATAATGTATTTATCCGAAGAAAAAAAATCTGGTTTAGTCAGTCCATGAAAGCTAATAATTCTGTTACATGGGTCTGCATACACTGATTCTAATTGTAATAAACATTCTTGGAAATACAATTTCTAGAAAAAGGTTTTCCACATTAGTATATAGAACAGACCTGTAAATAGGTTAAATCATTAAAACTTTGAGAATAGTTAAACAGGAACAGATTATTCTGTGTATTCGCATTACAAGTTGAAAATAACGTTTTTTTCACTTCAGTGTAAGAATTACTTGAGCGTAATTTACCAGAGCTGATAGTAAACTGTGATTTCCATAAAGAAGTTACCAGAAACCTACCAGTTTTACCTCACAGAAATGTTAAATGTATAATACTACGCTCATTCAGCAGGTCTTTTGCTTACAATACAGGTGTTTACATCAATACCGTTGCACACTGTGAAATCACAATAACAATTTAAATGTGTGGAATTAACCTTTTCACTTCCAAAAGAAAACTTGTAAATTAATTATTCATACATTTAAGCTGGGGCCATATGGGAATACAATACATGTGTGTATGGTGTGTATTTTATATGATTATACCATAAAATTGTTTGTTATAAACTTTTTCTTTATTTGCTTATTGTAAAAAACAAGTTTTTCAATTTGGCGAGGTTTTGGTCTAGAAGCAAGATTAATGGTTTGTATTGTTAATATGTTTCATAAAAAATGGCCACAGCTTTTCTTAGTTACAATAGTGGGCTTTTAAACATTTCTCAAGCTGCAAAACGTGTGTTGTAAAAAGGTGCCAGTTCTGCCATTAGGACTAACGAGCATGTTCTCGCAAAACTGTTATTTCATACTGTACAGGTTGAGATTGCAGATAAAAATCTGCACCAGAAGATCATATGTAAATAAAGCTCATTTGCACCTATTTTACTAGACTTGTAAATTACTTTATATTTTACTCTATTTCATTAAAACCTTTTATTGTTAAAAATCATCCTTCTTTTATTAAGTTGTTAACCAGTAGTGTCTAGAGCAGTGTTTTTCAACCAGTCTGCCGTGGCACACTAGTGTGCCGTGAGAGATCCTCAGGTGTGCTGCGGCAGACTGACAACAGTGAGGGGGTGTCCCTCTTTCAAATTTTGAAATATTGGGAGGTATGTGACAGGCTCATCAGGCATTATTTACAACCATGACATTGACATTCATTCACAGACAATCATTATGATTGTTTGTGAATGAATGTCAATATGTGATGGTGTGCCGCAGGATTTTTTAATGTAAAAAAGTGTGCCACGGCAAAAAAAAAGGTTGCCAATCACTGGTCTAGAGCACAACTTTGACTGAGCAAAAAGAAAGATTTGATTTAGAAATAAATCCTCAAAAGTAAAATGAGTATTTTATTTTTACACTGTTAAACCCCTTTTAACAGTAATGGTCTGCCTGGACCCATAATGAAAAGGAGAAAAGCACACTCTGCCTGCATTTTAGGTCATAAGCCCAAAGTAAGCACATTAACCATGAATTCATATCTTATTTTTTTTAGTTTAGCTGGAATATCTCTATATCTAAAATACACACATACATATAATATGTTAAATTCTATGCTTATCGTATTGTCATAATAATTTGCAGTAATTTGCTTAATTATATTTGTGCTTTGTAGACTAACACCTCTTTCAATAAAATAATTTATTTGTAGAATACAATATATGTATAGCACGACGTGTGTATTTCTCCCATACTGCCAATATTCTTCCCAGAGCACATCAATGATACAGTAAATAAAATATAATGGTAAAATAAAAAACAAATATTATAGCAGTATTTTTCGTACATAATAATTATTTGATATAAAAATAATGATATGCAATGATGCAGTTAAATCTCTCATTTAGGTTTACATTGAACTATTACAATTATGTGTAGCAACAGTGTACCCTAGTGGACAGAAATGATACTGCTACATAGATTTTAAATAAGTGAGGTGTCACTATTCCAAACTTGCATTTCTTTGGCAATATATAAAAACAAGATATAAATATATATATGAGAAATTGTGTTTGGTGTGCTTAAAGGGACACTGTACCCACATTTTTTCTTTTGTAATTCAGAAAGAGCATGCAATTTTAAGCAACTTTCTAACTTACTCCTATTATCAATTTTTCTTCGTTCTCTTGCTATCTTTATTTGAAAAAGAAGGCATCTAAGCTTGTTTTGGGTTCAGTACTCTGGACAGCAACTTTTTTTATTGGTGAATGAATTTATCCACCAATCAGCAAGGACAACCCAGGTTGTTCAACAAAAATGGGCCGGCATCTAAACTTACATTCTTGCATTTCAAATAAAGATACCAAGAGAATGAAGAAAAATTGATAAAAGGAGTAAATTAGAAAGATGCTTAAAATGTCATGCTCAATCTGAATCACGAAAGAAAAAATTTGGGTACAGTGTCCCTTTAACTATGCTTTTATTATTTTCTACCCCAGTTTACAGGTGTTTAACACATAATTGCTCTATCCAATTAAAAACATTAATATTAACTTAGAAAGTCTCATTAATAATAAGATTGATACCAAAATAAGTAATATGTTGCAACCTTCTTGTGATACTATGTATGTATGTGGGTGGAGATGGTACAGCCAAATAAGCCTTTTCTGGACTTCTATGTCGTAAATATTTATGGAAAATTACTATTCTTTACATCTGATAAAGCAATTATGAAGGTTTCTGAAATGTGCTCTAGTTTCTATCATTACAGATGAACAACCTCTTTAGTAGAGAAAAGGATCCTCTCAAGGGAAATCTCACATAAATTTTATAAAAAATAATACCCATAATAAGAACACCATCTAACAACTTAATAACAGGTTGGTAGGGACTGTAGTGTCGGCTTAACTTATATGGCATGTACAGTAGAAATGTGATTGTCTGCAATGCCCACCCTCATAGAAAATAAAAACAGCAGCCTGAGAATAGGGGGACTGGCACTAAAAGTAAAACACACCCATATTAAAGTACAAACATAGCTTGTATTGTTTTTTATGAAGTCTGCTTAGGCCATACTGTCCCTGTAAACTGCAATGCTTTTAATACATTGCGGTGTTAAATTATGTTTTCCCCAAATGAATTCTCAGTTTACATTAAAGGGACATGAAACACAAACTGTTTCATTCAAGATTGAGACAGAACATCTCATTTTAAACAACTTTCCAGTTTTATTCTATTATCAAATTTGCTTAATTCTCTTGGAATGCTTTGTTGAAGGAAAAGCAATGCATCACTGGGAGCTAGATGAACACATTGGTGAGCCAATGACAAAAGGCATTTGTGTGAAGCCACCAATCAGCAGTTTGCATCTAGTAGTGCTTTGCTGCTCCAGAGCCTACAAAGCCTTTCAAAGAATAGCAAGAAAACAAAGTCAATTCAATAATAGAAGTCAATTGGAAAGTTGTTTTAAATTGCATGCTCTATCTGAATGATGAAAGTTTAGTTCTGACCTTACTGACCCTTTAAGCACTAAATAAAGTTTATAAACCTAGTATTGAGATGATTACCCCCTAGCCATGAGCACAGGCCTGTTAAAATTAAGCTTTCATTGCATTCCAGCACTGACATATGCAGCAACTCTCGTTCAGATGCAGGCAGTGAAACCTAAGTTCCAAAATGGAGGCAGAAATGCATTTGATTCAGTGTATATTTAATTGCTATAGAAAATGTATCTATAGTGACTTAAACCATTTTTATTAGACAATATACAAAAAGAAACAGCATGCTACTTGGTATTCACCTTTCTATGGTTCTGGTTATTAAAAACAATGTTAAAGCTACTGTACTAGGAAAACTATCAGTAATGTAGTGATACATTTATCAAGCTGAAGACTGGGAGCCCTTGCAGTGCAGACGTTAGTTTTCTTGGTATCCTTTGTTGAATGAGCAGCAATGCACTTTTTCAGAGGTACAGATGGGTGAGCCAATGACAAGATGCATATAACAATTAGAAGCTAGCTCTATTACTGCATTTCAACAAAGGCTATAAATAAAACAATGCACATTAGATAATAGAAGTAAATTGAAAAGTTATTTAACACTGCATGCTCTGTCTGAATCATGAAAGAATATTTCTGGATTTCATGTCTGTTTTAGAAGCAGCATTTGTAAATCAAAAAAAAGTAACATTCCACAATATTCCTTTAGTGGGTTAAATGATTAACGGTAGACTGGTGTGATATTGTGTGAACAATGCTTGTACAAAGGGTTAATGAAGACTGAGGTGAATTTCACTGTTTAAAGTTTCCTAATTGACACAGGAGGGGTATGTTACTGTGGCAAATCACTGCATTTACTAAACTCATACGTAAAAATGACTAAATCAGGGGAATAGTAACATTACACAGTGTTCACTTAGTGGGTTAAATAAAAAAAATGTAAGTAGAATTTATCATTTAGTATTTGCATGTTATTTTAAAACAATTACAAGATTTAAGACAAGAATATTGTTGGCAGCTACTTAGCAAATTAGTAAATTAAGTCGTGACACCTTTATATTAATTGCATTTTAAAGGCATTCACAAGCACATCCCTCTTTTGCAATAAAGAAAGTAAACTAGTAAACTGGGATAAAGGGTGAATATATATATATATATATATATATATATATATATATATATATATATATATATATATATATATATATATATATATATATATATATTGCATAGTTTTATTAACCTCACTCCCCAAAATTCAGATTGCACAAGCTTATTAACCTACGAATATTTTATCTTCCATTGCACACCAGTTTTTAAGATAATATTAACTATTAAACCCCCTACCAACTTTAGAAATACTCTCAGTATTTTCAAAAAAGTATTATTAAATTGCTGAATTAAATTTTAGCAAGGATTAAAAGGCTGTGTTAAATGCCCTGACTGTTTTACAAGTCAAAGGGATCAAACCAGAGCAAAGAGCCTGGTTAACTTTTATTTAGAATGGAGAGAAATGATGGGACAAACTGACTGTCCGTCTACCATCCTGACCAATCCAAATTTTTGTTCTGTTACTAAAAAAATTAAGCTGAACAAGTGGTAATTTGCTCCAGTTTGCAACATATGATTTTTATGAGCTTAAAGGGACAGTCAAGTCAAAATTAAATGTAATGAATTTAGCTCATGCAATTTTTAACAACTTTCCAATTTACTATTATAATCAAATTTGCTTTGTTCCCTTGGTATTCTATATTGAAGGCTAAACCTAGGTAGGCTCATAAACTTATTTCCAGATATAAAATAGTGGTGATGCTAATACTCCTTTTTCCTTGTGTGCTCCTTCTTAAAACATGTTTTCATAAAGACAAACATAATAAATATTTCCATATATATATGCTTATCTCTTCTATGTATTCATTATTCACTGCTTTTTCTAATAATAAGTGTGTATTTTACTTAATTCACTTTATTAATTAACAAAGCTATTAAAAATATATTTTATAGACTCATACTTATTTTTTTTATATTAAGTACATGATTTAAATTTTGAAGCAATTGGCTCCATTTAGCAAAGGTCAGGTAGACATGATTGGCTACCGTTAACATGTCCACTGGACCTTATACAATAGCAGTGGACATATTGCTTGCGCAATATTGCCGCCCTGCTTGCTGGTGGCCAACTGCCTGTGAGCAGGGGCAGTCAATCATACCAGTTGGATTGGCTCAGGATGATTTAACTACGCTACATTATAGGTGGCGGAGAGGTTAAGCAGCAGCACCGGGCTTAAGACCACTGCTACTTTACTAGCCTGAAATGCTGGGGCCCCAAAGCTGCTTTCACAGCTTGATAAATCATTTTTTATCATAAATGGGTCCCAATATGTACCCTAGGTATGTGCATTCAGACTATTTATTAGGAAGCGAATGCCGAATATGACTGCCGCCAGTGGCATTCTGCTTTATTTCTGAGCCACATTTCTTCTTGTGAAAATCCAAGACAGTAAGATCTACGGCATAGATTCTATGCAAATCTAGATCTTATTGTGTTGAACTTGAACAAGAAGAAATCTGGCTCCAAAAATAGACAAATGCCACTGGCGGCAGTAATATTTGGCATTAGTTTCCTAACGAATAGTCCATATGAACATGCCTATTGTTCACTCTTTAATAACAATAGCAATGATGTAATTTCAGCATTATCATCTTGTGATGTAGTTTTATAATACATTATATCTAGACAAAAAATTGCAGAAACATTAAGGAAATAAATTGGTAAACACCTGAATCAGCATCTGTTGCTTCTATCTTTATGACATGTGCCCCAGGTTCTTGGTTTTCCAAAATATCAGCCTCATAGAGTGGTTCCTTAAATTGTGGTTCCTCATCATTAACATCAATAACTGTGACTGTTAACGTCTGTGTGGCGGAGAGTGCTGGCATTCCATCATCACATGCTACAATGGTTAATATATACTGGTTTTGTAATTCACGGTCTAGTGGAGAGTAGAGGGTTAACCAACCTGGAGATTTAAAGAACAAAATGGTCAAATACAAATATAATTTATTTTACATTACAAGAAATGAACTCTTTTCAGCAATGACAAATAATGCATCTGACATATGTTGTGCATGGCTTATTATAAAAATATTTGCTAAAATGTCCATACACAGCACAATTACAGAGTGGGGAATTCAGTATATAGTGTATTCAGCACTAATGATGCGAGCAAGAGATAGACAATTATACACAAGCTTCTTCATGTTAAACTAATTATACTTTGGAGCAATGTGTATAAATTTCCAAGAAGAAAATCTCCATAAATATTTATTTATTTATTTATATGTGTATATCTGTAGCTTTAAAACATTCACCTTCATTTTAACGAAAATTATTGTAAATGTTTAACTAAAATTCAGTATTCACTTTGTTTTAAACTAAATGAATACCAAATAGTGCAGCCTTTGAATATTCGTGGAAAGGAGCATCCCTGAATATTCGGAATGAAAATTTTATTCGAAATGAAAAGTTCTTGGCTGCACTTCTCTACTGGGGGGTTCAGTGAGCACAACCAGCTATTTCAGATAAAAAAAACATATCTAACTCTCCTACCCAACCCACAGGGAGATAATTTAGTTCAACTGTCTCTGGTTTATATAGCAGAGAATATGTATTCCTATTTTCTATATAGGTGGAGGTTTTAACAGGAAGAAACACCTATATCAAATAACAAAATAAAGTTAAAGTAGGGGTTTGCAAACAATTAAATACACACTAGCGGGTAAAATGGACCATTAGAAACACATTAAATTGGAGCAAATGTTAGCAGACAATGTCCCTTTAAGCTTGCTTCAAATATACATTTTACAAGGACTGCAAAGATCCCTATAGCTGAAATTTATTGAATCAAATGGTGATTTAATTGGTGCAGTTTAATTACATTCATTATAGCTTTGTAGCTCTTAGTTTTTAGCAGTTTAGCAAGATTATACAAATCATAATCCTAAATATACTTTTATACAAAAGAATACAAAACTAAAGCAAGGGACCAAGCTTCATATTAAAACTGTCCTTTATTAAATCCTGTAACAAACCTCATGTTTTTTTTACAGAAATCTCTTATATCTTGTAGGCCTAGAGAGTAATGATATATATAGCCTGTTAGCTATTTAATATCATCTATAAAACAATATAAAAGAAAGGGAAAAGTGCTTTTACAACTGAGTGTTGTCTGGATTTCTGCTTTTAACATGTGTTTTCAATAAAGTTTTTTTATTTTATTCATCCGCGTGCAGCATTGGAATTTGTTTTTTTGTTTAGAATCATAAAACAATAGCACATTTTTTTGTAGTCATGTCTGTACCCCTAAGGTTATTAAAGTAATAGGCCAGGTTCCCATGACTGGTCAAGTTTTTGGCAAGGAGCTTACTCAGTAACTTTTCACTCATTGCTACATAAGAAATGTCAAGTTATCGGAGGGTAAGTGGGCAGTCATGCTAATCAAACACTACTGCTCGGCAAATCTGACTAGTAAACAATGTTTTCCCTACAGCTGCCTATGCGTTTCATTATACAGCATTTAATTAATCCCTGCAATAGTGCCTAAAGCTAGGGATGGATGAATATTTTGGCACATTTGTTAAAAATAACAAATACTGTCCACTTTTGTTCACTCCAAACAAAAGTCAAATGTTTATAGAAGATTCAAAATCTACTTGTGCAAAAAAAAAAAAATCTGGATTATATGTAACATTCGAAAATTGAATTGAATATTTAATATTTGAGAATCAGTTTACCAATTTAAGGACAGTATTTCAATATTAGCATTGATTTTTCTTATATTTATGGCTAGATTACAAGTGGAGCGTTAATTTATCATTCACCCATAAACGGGCAAATTGGCCCGTTTGTGGGCACGCGATAAATAACCAGTCATTAGAAGACCTCTGGTTATTTTTTTAAAAGTGCCCTAATTGGCCCCACATTAAAGTTTTGTTTTGTTTTTTTAATAAAAAAAAAAACTATAGTAAGCAGTTTTTGGTGGCTAAAGTTAGCTGGTGTGGGGTGTTTAAAGAAAAAAAAGGCACTGAAAAGTGCCTTTACATTGTGGTCGATGGGAACTATGTGTTCCCAGTAAATGTATATGCTGATATACATATAAATCTATGTGTTAATATGTGTATATTCACATATTAACACATAAAATATATAATCATACACATATATATTTAGATTTGCTGCCCATCGCTACGCAACTTACCCCTTTTGCTGAGCTAAACCACCGCCCCCCCACATCGCAACTAGCTAAATTAAACTATATTAACCCCTAAACCTAACACCCCATAACTTTAAAATAATTGAAATAGACCTAAATTAAACTTACTTGTAAAAGTCTGCTCAGCCGGCAGAGGAAACGTGTCAAGTCAGAGGTGCTTGTACATTCAGTTAGAGGATTTGATTCTCTACAGCCTTGTTTAGGCTATAGATGTTTTGTGAAGTACATTCCATCAGAAGGTTTGGATTGCAACGCGGATGACTATTGAGTCAAGCTGGGAATTACACTCAAATACACATTTTAATTACCTTCTTGTAAGTCCATATATATGCGCATTGGAATTGTCTAATAAATTAATTTTACTACCTTGAGTCTGGGTTGCGCTTGTGTTTTGCTTTTCTAGTTTTTTTAGTTTAAGCTTAGGTTTTATTTTTATTTCACAGGTAAGTTTGTAATTTTTTTTTAAATAGGTAGTTAGTTAAAGGGACACTGAACCCAAATTTTTTCTTTTGTAATTCAGAAAGAGCATGCAATTTTAAGCAACTTTCTAATTTACTCCTATTATCAATTTTTCTTCGTTCTCTTGCTATCTTTATTTGAAAAAGAAGGCATCTAAGCTTTTTTTGGTTTTAGTACTCTGGACAGCACTTTTTTATTGGTGGATGAATTTATCCACCAATCAGCAAGGACAACTCAGGT
This sequence comes from Bombina bombina, assembly GCF_027579735.1. NCBI lineage: Eukaryota > Metazoa > Chordata > Amphibia > Anura > Bombinatoridae > Bombina > Bombina bombina. The sequence continues at coordinate 1,107,973,015 of NC_069500.1, forward strand.
TGTTCACCAAAAATGGGCCGGCATCTAAATTTACATTCTTGCATTTCAAATAAAGATACCAAGAGAATGAAGAAAATTTGATAATAGGAGTAAATTAGAAAGTTGCTTAAAATTTCATGCTCAATCTGAATCACGAAGGAAAATTTTTGGGTACAGTGTCCCTTTAATAATTGTAACTTTAATTTAGGTCTATTATAATTATAGAAAATTATGTAAAAAAGAGAGAATAACCAACATGTATATGATTATTAAAGATTAACAAGGCATCATTCTTTAATAATCATATACAGACCAAATTTAAGGAAAATATTTATTTACCTCTCTCCAGAAGTATCTGCAACACCCAAACCACCAAGTTGAAACAGTATAATTAAATGACACACTCAAACATAAAACCCAAAACATAGCAAATCCAGGCCTGGAAATTAACATAAGTAATATAAGCTTGTATAGGTTAAGATGAGCACATAAGTGTAAAAACACACTCAACAGAATTTTACCTATATTTTGCACAGATCCAAAAGTACTGTATATTTTACAAGAAATAAGGCAATGCAAACAGTACTCATAAAACACTGAGCTCCATACAATGCTGATACAGTCCATCCAGAGCACTTGTAAAAACACGCTCCGTATAAAGTTCAATAGGACTATAATAGCCATCAACGGATGTATGTATGACACCACTCATAGGAGAAAACAAGCAAGTTTAAATGCCTCACTACATATAGCAGTAGCATTCCTGTATATCCATAGATAAAGGCATGCGCCAGGTGTAAACAAACTGCTTGTGTGGCACTGCAGCAATCACAGCGGTCAAGCAACAGGTATCCTGTATATGTTACTTATTCCAGCGCTTCATACCATCCTTCTCAGGAACCGACAAGGCATTGAGCAATACACTCATGCTTTTCAACTTTGTCTCCTTGAATATGTCAACGGATTCCACCTCTGGGCAATAGGATTAGCTTGTTTCAAATGTGCCGGTAAAAGGAGCGCCAGACATGACGCGTTTCACCCCTCCCCTTTGTGGGCTAACTTCAGGGCTTTGTCAGGACGCGTCATGTGCTTACCTGATAATTTCATTTCCATCTGTGGAAGGAGAGTCTACTGCTTCATTCATTACTTGTGGGAATTAAGAACCTGGCCACCAGGAGGAGGCAAAGACACCCCACCCAAAGGCTTAAAGTGAAGTTAACCGGGTTACAATATACCCAAGAATTTCTCAATAGTAGTTAAATGTTGTTGCTAACTTTGTTTTTATGTTCCAGATAGATTTTTGATAATATATCTGTTTTAAATTTGGTACCGTTTACTTGCCGACTCCTCCCAGCAGCTACTTCTGTGTTCTCCTGTGTTTGTCTTCTTAAGCGGTCCCACCCACTCTCTACATTGCTTGAAAACGGGTTCACGAGGGTCATTTGAACTGCGCAATTGCCTTTGATACATAGTATTAAATGAAAAACAATATTCATTGAGTACTATACTGCCCTATACAGCAGCTGCAGAATTGTGATCCTGTACCCTTTTCACAATCGATTCTTTCTCTTTACTGTGTAAGCATACACATTTTGCGCTTTCCATTTAATTATATTTTGAAACAAAAATAAATAAAAATATTCATTATCAAAATTATTTATTTATTATAAATAATATTTCAATAGTATTATTTATAGCTTAGCTGACTACAATACATTTAGATTGCTATATTATCCTTTATTTCTTGAATATTGGCATTACAACTCTATATGCAAAAGCATTATTTAAATAGAATACATTTTGATCGCTATTATATGTTTTAGTTTTATATCCCCCACAATCTAACACTATGTATATTCAAAGCATATATTTCTTACCAATACTAGTATAATATTATTCGCTCTAGCAGAATAAAACACATTGTGAACTCTATGATATCATTTATTGTTATATCCCCTGCATTCTAACACAATGTATATGCAAACCATTTATTTCTTACCAATCCTATATTATTCACTCTAGCAGAATAAAACTCCATTCAATCGAAATTATATCATTTATTTTTATTTTCCCTGCATACTAACATTATGTATATTCAAACCATTTATTTCTTACCAATCCTATTACAATATTATTTACTGTAGCAGAATAAAACACATTTCGATCTATATTATCAATTATTTTTATATTTCCTGTATTTTAACACTACAAAGTTATTATTTCTTAAATTTTATTTTTGAATATTATTCAATTTTTGCAGAATACAATACATTTCAAACAATATTATATCATTTATTTATATTTTACATGTATTATAACCATATCTATATGCAAAACATTTATTTCTGACAAATATTATTTGAATATTATTCATTCTAGCAGAATACAATATATTGTGATTGCTATTAGAGCATCAATTTATATATTCCCTGAATTCGAACACTATCTATATGCTTTGCATTTTTTATTAAGAATTAATATTTAAATATTATTCATTTTAGCTGAATACAATTTATTTTGATCGCTATATACCTAACTATTTACATATTCAATTTATTCTCACTATTCATAATCAAACCATTTATTTTTATTTCATTATAATAAAGTTAGTTCATTAGTTCATTAGTATTAGTTAATTCGTTCATTAGTATTAGTTCATTATAATAAAGCAAAGTTCATTATTAGTCATTGTACCCAATAAATAATAAAGCAATAAATAATAAAGCAAAGTACATTATTAGTTATTGTACCCAAATTAAATACATTGCAATCGCTGTAATACATTTTTTTTATATATTCCCTTCATTCTAATACTATCCAAAAGCTAATCATTTATTTATTACAAATCAAGATTAATTTAAATATTATTTATTGCATCAGAATAGAATAAATTGCGATGTCTATTATATCATCTATTTATATATTTATACACAGTAATACATGAGTCTTATGCTTATAATTTTTTCTATTCATTTTTTTATAATGTCCCATTGTAAATTACTATCTTTGATTTCTTGTATTTAAAATATTAATTTTATTTTTATAGGCAAGACTATATTGCTTTATAATTTTATAATACAGACTGACCATCATCCTCTGAATCTAAAACACAGACGGAACATCAGGGCAAAACAATAATAAAAAAAAAACACAATCAGTCAATATAAAAAACACAATGACCATAAGTAACATCAATATAACACACACACACTGAGTGATTAATGTTGAATGATATTTGGTTAGGAGGATTTAAAGATAACAACTAAAGAGCACGCACGTCTCATGAATGAGCATGGAGAAGTTGGCTAATACGGCTTCAACGCATTTGCTTAAGACTCACGTGATGTTGCAAGTAATAGGCTGAACCCCCCCGGGGGGAAAAGAACATTGGCGGATAGAATTTCACTAGCATGTCAATCAATTTGACAAAATGGCGGGCGTAGGAAAGAATTTTATCGCTGGCTGTTTGAAATGTAAAAACAGCATTATATAATTTGATGTAGAAAAAATGATGAATTAAACTCTGCCTCTTTTTAAAAATACTATAATATGGCGTAAACGAGTGTTGTCAACTTTACCTTCAATTTAAATACCTCCCCCACTCCCCTCATCCCCCAGTCATTCTGCCAAGGAAACAAGGAAGAGTAGAAGAAATATCAGGGTATAAATGGTGCCAGAAGAATAAAATTAAATTTAGGTCCACCCACCGGAGAACGGGTGGGGGCAATGGACTCTCCTCCCACAGATAAAAATGAAATTATCAGGTAAGCATAATTTATGTTTTCAATCTTAATGGGAGGAGAGTCCACTGCTTTATTCATTACTTGTGGGAACAAATACCCAAGCTCTAGAGGACACTGAAGGAAAATAAATGGGAGGGCAAAGGAGGCGGACCCTAAACTGAGGGCACCACAGCCTGCAGAACCTTTCTTCCAAAAGCTGAGGCATGAAGGCACGTCAAATTTATAAAATCTGCTCCATAGAAGCCTCATTCCTAAAGGCCCAAGAAGAGGCCACAGCTCTAGTCGAGTGAGCCGTAATCCTCTGAGGAGGCTTGTGTCCTGCTGTCTCATATGCCAGATGGATCATACTACTCAACCAAAAAGATAGAGAAGTGGCAGAGGCCCTTTGCCCCCTGCACTTCCCTGAGTACACAACCAATAAGGACGAAGTCTGCCTGAACTCCTTCGTAGCCTGAAGATAAAACTTAAAAGCCCGAACCACGTCCAGATTATGAAGTAACCTCTCCTTTGAAGAAGAAGGGTTAGGACACAAAGAAGGAACTAATATTTCCTTATTAATGTTACGACTCAACACTACCTTGGGAAGGAATCCCAATCCAGTGCAAAGAACAGCCTTATCAACATGAAAAACCAAGTAGGGCGGATCACATTGCAAGGCCACCAACTCAGAGACTCTGCGTGCCGATGCAATAGCCAGTAATAACAGGACTTTCCATGAAAGAACCTTAGTGTCAAGAGCATGCATAGGCTCAAACTGAGCCCTCTGCAAAACCTTAAGAACCAAGTTTAAGCTCCAAGGAGGAGCAGGATTCCTTCTTATGTAACAGTACAGATAAAGCCGAGATCTGTCCGCTTTGGGAACTGGCAGCAAGGCCTTTATCCAGACCATCCTGGAGAAAAGCCAAAATCCTGGATACCCTGACCTTATGCCAGGGATATCCTCGTTCCTCACACCAGGACAAGTAGGTCCTCCACACCTTATGATAGATGCGTCGAGTGATCGGCTTCCTGTCCTGAACGAGAGTGTCAATCACTTTTTCCAAAAATCCTCTCTTGGCTAAGACTAGCCGTTCAATCTCCATGCTGTCAGCCTCATAGAATCGATATTTTGATGTAGAAAGGGGCCTTCAACCAGCAGATACCTGCGACAAGGTAACCTCCACGGTGGAGATGACAACATCCCCACCAGATCCGCAAACCACATCCTCCTCAGTCACGACGGAGCAATCAGAATAGCTGAAGATTGCTCCTGCTTGATGCGGGCGACTACATGAGGTAGAAGAGGCAACGGTGGAAATACGTAAATTAGGTTAAAGTCCCAGTGTGCCGGCAAGCCATCTATCAATTCCGCCTGGGGATCCCTGGATCGCGACCCGTATCTGGGTAGCTTGCAATTAAGTCAGGACGCTATGAGGTCTATCTCCAGCGTCCCCCATCTGTTGCAGATCTCCGCGAACATCTTGAGATGGAGAGACCATTCCCCAGAATGAAACGTCTGTCTGCTCAGAAAATCTGCTTCCCAGTTGTCCACACCCAGAATGTGGATCGCTGAGAGCAAACAATTGTGAGTCTTTCTGGCACCCCAAACAGCTCCCCATCCTTATAGACTTGCATCCGTGGTCACAATCTCCCAGGATGGACTCAAAAAGGATGTTCCCTGTGACAACTGCCCCGGTTGGGTCCACCAAGACAGGGACTCCCTCACCGGTCTGTCCAGAGATATCTGTTGGGACAGATCTGAATGATCGCCGTTCCATTGTCTCAACATGCACAGCTGAAGAGGTCTGAGATGGAACCTGGTGAATGGAATGACATCTATGCTGGATACCATTAGCCCGATCACCTCCATGCACCTGGCCACAGATGTCCTGGAGGATGTCTGAAGAGCTAGACAGTTGGACACAAGCTTGCAACATCTCTGATCTGTCAAGAATCTATTATCGTACCCAGGAATTCCACCCTATTGCTGGGGACCAATGAATTCTTTCCTTCATTTATCTTCCACCCGTGGGACTGAAGGAGAAGTAAAAGAGCTCTAGAGTTATCCTCTGCAAGACTGTAGGATATGACTTGAAACCTATCCTGTAACCCTGGGTTATGACCTCCAGAACCCAAGGGTCTATAACATCTCTTCTCCAGGCCTCCACAAAAAGAGATATACTGCTCCCTACCTGATCCGAGGATGGGTAGGGGGCCGCCCCTTCATGCCGACTTTGCTTGGCGGGCTTCTTGTTCTGCTTGGACTTGTTCCAAGAGTTAGCTGGCTTCCAAGATCCTTTGGATTGCTCAGACTTTGCGGCAGGCTGCTGGCGCTGAGACTTGTTTGCACAAAAGGGACGAAAAGTAGACCCCTTACATTTAGCCTTCTTATCCTGAGGCAAGAAGTCACCTTGCCACCCGTGACCGTAGATATGATAGAATCCAGGCCCAGGGCCAAACAAAACCTTCCCCTTAAATGGAAGGGAAAGCAAGCGAGACTTAGAAGTCATGTCCGCAGACCACGACTTTAGCCACAGAGCCCTGCGGGCTAAAACCGAAAAATCTGATTGTTAGCATTACAGACGAACGAATGACCTACCCTTAAGGCCTTGATTTGTTCTAGAATCTCATCGAGGGGAGTCTCCACCTCGACCATGGCTGATACCAATAGGTAGCTGCGCCAGCCACCACAGCGACCGCCGCCTGTTGGAAAACGAACCGCGTGAGTTGGAACATCTTCCGCAACATGGATTCCATCTTTTTATCCATGGGTTCCTTGAAAGAGGAGCTATCCTCTAGTGGAATAGTCATTCTCTTAGCGAGCGTGGAGATAGCACCATCCACCTTAGGGGCGGTTCCCCACAGTTCAAGCTGCGCGTCTGGAACGGGGAAAAGCTTTTTAAAAGAAGAAGAGGCGGAAAAGGACGAACCAAGTTTCTCCCATTCATTCTTAATAATGTTAGCCATCTTGACTGGAACTGGGAAGGCCTGGGGCACTACCCTGTCCTCGTAAACCCTATTTAGTTTAGGGATCGAAGGTTCCTCTGGTAGCTTCGGTTCCGGAACCTCCAACGTAGCAAGCACCTCTTTCAGCAGAAAGCGCAAATGCTCCATCTTAAATTTAAAATCTGGTTCCTCCGCATACGGAGGCCTAGAAGTAGCCGATTCCAACCCAGAAGCAACATCCTCTGATAACTCGGAGTTGTCCTCCTCAGCGGATAATCTGTCTAAGACATCAAGTGGAGTCGAAGACCCTTGAGATGGATAGCAGTGCCGTACCTTCCGCTTGCGTTTAGTAGGGCGAGGCATCGCATTAATGGCTGCAGAAACTGCAGTCTGTAACTGATTGGCGAAGTCTGGAGGCCAAAAGACCCCTCCCGCAGGAGGATTAGTAGTGCTCTGGGGAACTGCTTGTGTAAACGGAGATGATTGTAGGGAACGCAACTTGCGGAGTGGAGAACCCTCAGAGGTGGACGGCTCAGTCATACTAAATACTTTATTCTTTTTGGATATAGCAATATTGTCAAAGCATGTGGAACAGAGTTGCGTAGGTGGTTTGACTGGAACCTCCTCACAATATACACAGTTCATAGGTTTAGATAAAGAGGAAGTATCCTCTAATATATCAGAGTCCTCCATAGCTTGCACCTTTATTATGGACTTGATAAAAAAATAAATGGCACCCTTATATCCCAATGGCCGGGGCACTCACCACCTCCTATGACCCGGACTACAAGAAACAGTTTTCGTCTCCTCCGACGGAGGTCGAGAAAGATGAAGTTACAGAGGCCACACCCGGTCACATGGAGTGCCATGAAGGACTGCCCCTAAACTCGAGAGACAGACGTGGCAAAAAAAAGCCTGCTTCAATCTCTCACTAATGAACTGACTGTTCCACACTGACAGAGCCTCATCTTACACAAATGCAGCAGAAACACAATAAACAATATTATGTATAATAAAACCCCCCCTGTTCAATAACCTCCTTCCGAGGGTATTACCCTAGATTCTATAAAGATAAAGGAGCCACACTGTGATCCTGTCTTCTTGCATTATCAAATATATATAAATGAAACAATCTTACCAGAATCAATGCCGTGTAAAGGGAACATGGCCCTTCAAGTGTGACAGGTTAGTAGCATCGCTCCTGACATGGACTTGAGAAAAGAAAAGCAGGCAGCGAAACTCGTCAATGCTGATTGCTAATGGAGCTGTTAAACTAAGTCGGGATGGGTTCGCAGAAAGACTCTCCCTGCATCTCCGGACTCACCCATGCTCTCAATGAGAGGCTGACAGGACTACTTAAAACTCCAGTCCCATTTCGAAGAGTACTACCCTCCATAAGAGACTACTCTGAATCTTCTGACACTTCTATGCCAACCTCCTGTGACGAAAGGCAAAAAATGACTGGTGGATGAGGGGAGTGGGGGAGGTATTTAAGCCTTTGGCTGGGGTGTCTTTGCCTCCTCTTGGTGGCCAGGTTCTTAATTCCCACAATGAATGAATGAAGCAGTGGACTCTCCTCCCATTAAGATGGAAAGATAGATACAGATGTGTATATATAGATAGATATACATATACAGATATATATATATATACATGTACACTTATAAATCAGGGATCAAATAGCGAGTTAACAACATCTTACAACTGTTCTGCAGCAATGGAAGTAAATTCAGCCTTGAAAGTTGATGCTGACAATTCATACAGTTCTCCAAACTTATGTTTATTACTTACAAACCTTCTGTATGTATAAAAGCAGTGTTGGAACAGACAGTGGTATTGTATGCATGAATTATTATTATAAGGTATTTGTAGAGCGCCAACAGGTTCCGCAGCGCTAATAATGTATATTGCTATCATAGCAGTGAGAAAAGGGCATTCAACAATAGAAGACAGATATACCATTATTTCCCCTAAAATTTTAGGTCTTTCCTTTAGAGAAATGACAAGGAAAGTCAAGGTGTCACTTAATACAGTTTTCTACGCCATCAAAAGGCACATGGAAACTTGAGGATACTCTGACAGGAAGAGATATGTCAAACCCAGAGACACAATAGAATCAATGAGAGTCAACAGCTTGCGCAATAGGCAGTTCACAGGAAAAACAGCTTTAAGCACAGCTTAACATTACAAAGTAACAGTGACGTGCGGTGAGGTCAGTGACGGGTGAGGCACTAGATATTATACGCCGGAGAAACACATATACCACGGGCTGCAAGTACCCTCAACAGGGCAGGTTTTAATTATAGCTGAACCAGTACATAAATTAAATAATCAGCTGATAAGTGAGAGCAGCTTAGTAACCATGGTGTTACTGATCAGCTGATTATTTCACCTGTGCACTGGTTCAGCTATAATGAAAACCTTGCCTGTTGGGGGTACTTGAGGACCACGGTTAAGATACATTAACTTACTTAAAGGCTTAGTTCACTGACACAACACATCTGCAAACATCTTATTAGGGGAGAGGTTAAATTAAAAAAAATCCTCCAAGTATAATAATGTGTTTAAACCCCTGTGTCTTGCTCTTTCCATCTTTCCTAGTTTTTTTAGCTGCTGCTGTACAGTCACCTGCTTTTTTCTTCCTTGGACCTTTCCTTTAGTACTTGTATTAACCTTGTCCCTTTCTGCCCAGAGTGTCTAGATTCCTGCCCTTTGCCATCTCATTGTCTGTAGAATAGGAAGAACTAATCAATAACTGAATAGTAGTTACCTTAATTGGAAAATTTAAGCAAGAGTAGGGCGGGCTTTATTATTTGAGTAAAAACATGCATTTTCCACACATATATTGTGTTTATGTATGCATGTGTAATGTATTTAATTTAATAATGTCTTAGCTCAGCTGCAAGTGAAATATTATATTCACTTGCAGCTAACTTAGCTGAGACATTATTAAATTAAAAACACTACACATGCATACATAAACACAATATATGTGTGGAAAATGCATGTTTTACTTTTTACTCAAATAATAAAGCCTACTGACCTACTCTTGCTTACATTTTCTAATTAAACTATCAGTATAACCTATATTAACAATTTGTGGGGATATATATATATATATATATATATATATATATATATATATATACATATATATATATATATATACACACTCTTTCATTCTCTCTTTTAACAATTTATTTTTAATTTTTTTTTTTTACTCTGAAATAATAACACCTTTACTGCGTCATAAATAATAAAAAGGCAGATATGATAATGATACATGATAGCATAAATTACTTTTGCTTAAAATATGCTGGCTGGTATTTGGGCAGTTGGGCAGGGCACTGGCATGGGTGTGGGGAGCTGAGTTTCGGAGTCCTGTCCTGATGATATCTCTCCAGTCCACTTCCACTAAAGTTTGGTCCCCCTCTCTCACTCAGCAGCACTAGGTGAGTTGACAGCCCAGGACGACCACCGGTCTGGACACAGTGACAGACTCACCAGTCACTATTCACTAAGTTGAGAAATGTATTTCCATTAAAACAAACCTTTAATTCTGTGTCATTCTAGAGTTACTTGAATAGACAGTGATTCTAGTGGAGATTGATATGTATTCATTTACATTTTCATAAGAAACATTTTTTTGTATTGTACTTTGTAAAAAAAGGAGTATATAAAATATGTGTGTATGTTGTCAAAAAGTGTAATAATGAAAATAAAGAATTTAATACATACTCATATTGTGTTGTAGACGACTATTGTGCCATATGAGACACTTTAAACCTCACTTGAATTTAAAGAGTCATATAACAAAATCTGGGAGAAAACTGGTGTTGCTTTGTGTCATGTATTTAACAGGACAATCCAATATTTTAACTGTCTGCCCTGTAAAATACATCATTAAAAGTGGACATTTAAATTATTGGGGCTGGTTTGAGGTCTGTTGTGGGCATACGGCTGTCAGGGACTATAGTGACATGAGTCCAATTTGAGATCTGTTATTGGCTTACAGTTTAAAGGTCCTGTACTCAACAGTGGGTGCATGAAGGTGATAGTGTGTATATAGCTAATAGGAGCTGTAGTGCCATGGGCTCCGATCTAAGGTCTGATGACAAGTGACAACAACAATTGCTGATGTCCCTTGATCCCTCTTTGACTTCAATATCTGTAATGGAAAGCTGGTAATGGTAACCTTAGTGAACAATATTAGTTACTAGAGATCAGGCTCTCTATAATAATAGTAAAAGTTTTCACCTTGTCAGCTGTACAGAAAAGCCATTATTACTGTATTTATTACCAAGAGAATTTTGTGTAAGTATATTGTCATGCCTTTTAGTGGATGAGTGTATTAAACAAACAGGATGGTCGTGTCCAATAAAAGGTAACACAAACTGAATACACTGCACTCAGAGCACAAATATCACTACTAGTCAAGAATATTTTTTTTTATCCAGAAACCCACAGTAAAATAAAATGTATGTGCATCTTCTATAGACTGTGATGCTTTTCAGTAACATGGGAATCATTATAGCATCGGTATATTCATATTATTGCTTTTATTTCTGCATTGTATTGTTTCATTTGATATTTCATCCACATTTAAAACAACACTTTGAACAGGAAACTCACAACACTAAATGTGAGATAACATTTACCGGGATTTTACTCATCTGTGAAGGCGGGCATGTACTCTTTTGCTGCAGCTCTGAATTCCCTCCTACTTCACTGAATCACTAGTTTAACTTCCCACTTCCTGCCAGCAGCCGAGCCGATTACACCAGTACTCCGATGGCAACGTCACTGACTGAAACAAACCCGGCCGGCACGCCTCCCCAGCAGGGCTGATGCTGATTGGCTCATCATTGGCTGTAGTCAGCTCTATCTCATAGAGGCGGTTTTGAGAACTGCCTCTATTGGAGATTGGTTAGGTGCATGGTGGGACACCGCTGGGTGGCGCTAGCTCATAGTGAGCAAAAAACAGTAGTCAGGATTCATGTTGCGCAATTAATGGAGGGCAGCGGAATGGCTCACTGCCTCTTAATTGCGCAACATGGATGAATTAGGATCGCAATGCATCTGTGGCGCCGGTGGGGGGGGGGGGATGGCGTGTACCTGGGGGGGGTCACAACATGTTAAAAAAAAAACACAACTTTTTTTTTATTTTTAAATCATAAATAAAAACTTCTTTTTTCTGATTGGACAGGGGAGGCGCTGCCTCCCCTGTCTCCTATTACTGCACGTCACTGCAAAGTAAGCAAGTCTCACTTTTAATTGTGACAGATTTTACATTTCAAGTGCAGTAAGAAAACCATTGCTATGATAAAATAAAAAAAAAGATACTTGTGTCAGTCATTAAATGCCAGAAGTGGATTATTGAAGACAGGAAGAAGTTTTTTTTGGACCAATTAATCCAAATTTGAAATGTTCTGTTCATTACACAGGTTATTTGTATGGTGCAGAGCAGGCAAAAGGATGGTTCCTATTTGTGTAACATCAACTGCTAAATATGGAGGAGGAAGCGTGATGGTTTGGTGATCTCTTGCTGAATCCAAAATTGGCATAGAGTGAGCGAAATGAAATACCGTAAGGTATATGCCTACAGTTGGTTAGTAGTTTATCCTACAGTAAGAAAGTGACCTAAAGCATACATCCAAGCTATGTCAGAACTACCTTAGAAGACAGTAGGCTTCAAATCGTGAAATGGCAAGAACAGTCTCCAGACTTAAATCTCATAGAACTGGTTGGTTCCCTTATATAGTCCCATGGGTTTCAATATCATTTATATGCCGACAACACTCGAATCTAGCTCTCTGCAACAGACCTATCTCCTTCCTTGCTAACCCGTGTCACTAACTGTCTTTGTCACATCTTTTCCTAGATGTCCTCTCACTACCTTATGCTAAATCTCTCCAAAACTAAGTTCCTTATTTTCCCCCTTTTCCAAAATGTCCACCCCCCATCTCTCTAACTGTCGACAACTCCATCATTACCCCTACCCATGTCCGATGTCTTGGGGTCACATTTGACTCAGATCTTTCTTTCACTCCTTGCCTGAATCCTGCCGCTTCCACCTTAAAAACATCTCTAAAATTACACATTTCCTTACACAAGACACAACCAAGATTTTAATCCACTCTCTCATCCTTTCCCGCCTTGATTATTACAACTCTGTCCTCTCTGGTCTCCCTAGCTGACGCCTAGCTCCTTTACAATCCTCTGCCAGGCTCATGTTTCTTACACGTCGCTCTTCATCTGCTGCACCTCTCTGTCAATCATTTCACTGTCTTCCTCTTGCCTCCAGGATTAAACACAAAATTCTTACTCTGACATACAAGGCCCTCAACTGCACAGCTCCCCCCTATATCTCAATCCTTGCCTCCATATACTCTGCCTCCCGTCCACTTCACTCTGCACACAACCTCCTACTCTCCTCCTCTTCTCCAGACTGGCTCCCATCTTGTGGAACTCTCTGCCTCTCTCCACAAGACTTTCCCCTAGTTTTGAAAGCTTCAAGCGCCCCCTAAAGACTCTACTGTTCAGGGATGCATACAACCTACACAAACCTTTCCTTATACCAGTTTCTCTCCTCCATTGCTATCTCCTTGAACCCCCTTAGCTTGTAAGCCTTAAGTCATAAGAGCTGACTGCAACAGTATGACTCTCGGCAGGGCCCTATACTTATTTGATCCCGATAAATGTTACCTTGTATACCGCCTATGTTTATAGCTCTGCGGAATCTGTTGGGGCTCTATAAATAACCAATAATAATAAAAATATTTGGACAGAAGAGTGAAACCAAAGCAAACTACAAATGCAATAAAATTTTCTAAACAATATTTAATTTTCATTGTAGAAAGAATTTCACAAGTGTGTTTGGCTGTTATATCTGCAAAAGGTGGCTACTATACAGGGAGTGCAAAATTATTAAGCAAATGAGTATTTTGACCACATCATCCTCTTTATGCATGTTGTCTTACTCCAAGCTGTATGGGCTTGAAAGCCTACTACCAATTAAGCATATTAGGTGATGTGCATCTCTGTAATGAGAAGGGGTGTGGTCTAATGACATCAACACCCTATATCAGGTGTGCATAATTATTAGGAAACTTCCTTTCCTTTGGCAAAATGGGTCAAAAGAAGGACTTGACAGGCTCAGAAAAGTCAAAAATAGTGAGATATCTTGCAGAGGGATGCAGCACTCTTAAAATTGCAAAGCTTCTGAAGCGTGATCATCGAACTATCAAGCGTTTCATTCAAAATAGTCAACAGGGTCGCAAGAAGCGTGTGGAAAAACCAAGGCGCAAAATAACTGCCCATGAACTGAGAAAAGTCAAGCGTGCAGCTGCCAAGATGCCACTTGCCAGCAGTTTGGCCATATTTCAGAGCTGAAACATCACTGGAGTGCCCAAAAGCACAAGGTGTGCAATACTCAGAGACATGGCCAAGGTAAGAAAGGCTGAAAGACGACCACCACTGAACAAGACACACAAGCTGAAACGTCAAGACTGGGCCAAGAAATATCTCAAGACTGATTTTTCTAAGGTTTTATGGACTGATGAAATGAGAGTGAGTCTTGATGGGCCAGATGGATGGGCCCGTGGCTGGATTGGTAAAGGGCAGAGAGCTCCAGTCCGACTCAGACGCCAGCAAGGTGGAGGTGGAGTACTGGTTTGGGCTGGTATCATCAAAGATGAGCTTGTGGGGCCTTTTCGGGTTGAGGATGGAGTCAAGCTCAACTCCCAGTCCTACTGCCAGTTTCTGGAAGACACCTTCTTCAAGCAGTGGTACAGGAAGAAGTCTGCATCCTTCAAGAAAAACATGATTTTCATGCAGGACAATGCTCCATCACATGCGTCCAAGTACTCCACAGCGTGGCTGGCAAGAAAGGGTATAAAAGAAGAAAATCTAATGACATGGCCTCCTTGTTCACCTGAGCTGAACCCCATTGAGAACCTGTGGTCCATCATCAAATGTGAGATTTACAAGGAGGGAAAACAGTACACCTCTCTGAACAGTGTCTGGGAGGCTGTGGTTGCTGCTGCATGCAATGTTGATGGTGAACAGATCAAAACACTGACAGAATCCATGGATGGCAGGCTTTTGAGTGTCCTTGCAAAGAAAGGTGGCTATATTGGTCACTGATTTGTTTTTGTTTTGTTTTTGAATGTCAGAAATGTATATTTGTGAATGTTGAGATGTTATATTGGTTTCACTGGTAAAAATAAATAATTGAAATGGGTATATATTTGTTTTTTGTTAAGTTGCCTAATAATTATGCACAGTAATAGTCACCTGCACACACAGATATCCCCCTAAAATAGCTATAACTAAAAACAAACTAAAAACTACTTCCAAAACTATTCAGCTTTGATATTAATGAGTTTTTTGGGTTCATTGAGAACATGGTTGTTGTTCAATAATAAAATTAATCCTCAAAAATACAACTTGCCTAATAATTCTGTACTCCCTGTACTTCCTATTCCCCATAGAAGTCGCATAGCAGAATATGTTCCATTCATTCATAAAAACATATTTCTACATATATCTGATGGAATTTTGGTACAATATATATCTATACCTATATATAGTTATACTGTAGATATATACAAATATATATAGGAATATCTATAAAAATACATAGAGCATATTCTGCTATGTGCAGGACATTGGAATATTTAAATACACACTATAAAACTTTATTAAAAATGAATATTTCATAAATATGTTTTTACATGTTTTCATCTACTTAACTGCAAAGGCCTCCAATGCACTTATACAGTATACATTTCTATATGTATGTACATATGTATTTATGTGTTTTTATGTGTATATTTGTCTGTAAATACATATATACACTAGACATGTGCATCGCTAACATTTTTGTTTTGTTTTCTTTCGTTTTTATTAGTTAAATAAATAATTTTGTTTCGGCAAATTAGTTTAGTTAAGTTTAAAAAAAAAACTGTTTTGGCAATAGTTAAGATAAGTTAATCGTTTTTTCGGATCCATTCGTTTTTTCGGATCCATTCTTTATTTCTATGCATTATTCTATTCTGAAGTTTAGAATAGAATAATGCATATGAATAAAGAATGGATCCGAAAAAACGAAAGGATCAGAAAAAACGATTTAATTTAACATAACTAATTTGTCAAAAAATTATCTAAAACTGCCTCCACCACCCATATCGCGGACACTAAATAAAGCTATTAACCCCTAAACCACCACCCCCACATCGTCAACACTACCTAAACCTATTAACCCCTAAACCGCACCCCCCACATCACCGACACTAACTAAATCACTAATAAAGCTATTAACCCCTAAACCGCCGTTCCCAAACATTGCCAACACTAACTAAACCTATTAACCCCTGAACCACAGTTCCCAGACATTGCCGACACTAACTAAACCTATTAACCCCTAAACCGCCGGCCCCCACATCGCAACAACCTAAATTAAACTATATTAACCCCTAAACTTGTAATGTTAGGTTTTTTATTTTTGTAATGTTAGGTTTTATTAGTGTAAGCTTAGGTTTTATTTTTATTTCACAGGTAAGTTTGTATTTATTTTAACTAGGTAGTTAGTAAATAGTTATATTGTAGCTAGCTTAGGTTTTATTTTTATTTCACAGATAAGTTTGTATTTATTTTTAAATAGGCAGTTAGTTAATAATTGTAACTTTAATTTAGGTATATTTTAATTATGTTACTGTTACGTGGTGTTAGGTTTAGGGGTTAATATAGTTTAATTTAGGTTGTTACGATGTGGGGGATTAATAGGTTTAGTTAGTGTTGGCGATGTGGGTGTACAGCGGTTTAGGGGTTAGGGTGTACAGCGGTTTAGGGGTTAATAGGTTTAGTTAGTGTCGGCGATGTTTGGTAACTGCGGTTTAGGAGTTAATAGGTTTACTTAATGTCGGCGATGTTTGGGAACTGCGGTTTAGGGATTAATAGGTTTAGTTAGTGTTGGCAATGTTTGGGAACTGCGGTTTAGGGGTTAATAGGTTTAGTTTGTGTCGGCAATGTTTGGCAACTGCAGCTTAGAGGTTAATAGGTTTAGTTTGTGTAGGTGATGTTTGGGAACTGCGGTTTAGGGGTTAATAGCTCTATTTTGTGATTTACTTAGTGTTGGCGATGTCGGGGAACTGCGGTTTAGATTATAACAATAAAAAATTCTGAATATGAATAATGGATCTAAAAATTCGGAAACTAATTTATTCATTTTCAGATTTTTTGGGGATTTTCTGATTCGGGAATTCGGATGCATTCGAATCTCCGAATCGGCCAATATTTGGCTGAAAATGAAATTCAGCCGAAACAAACGCACATGTCTAATTTACACATTTAAAACATAAATACATATATACACACATACAAACATATATATTTATATATATATGCTAAAAACATAAGAACAATTATTGCATTGCATGTATTTACAATATCATATATTTAGACATTTAATTCACATACCTGTCGATTTATCCAACCAAAAGGCCTGTTTTACATTTCCTTCCAAAATAGAAAATGTTATTTTTCCATTCTTTCCTTTATCTGGATCCTCTGCCACTATGTGATGTACAAGGGAACCTACTTCTGCATCTTCAATTACAGACACAAGATGCAATGATACAAAGTGTGGGCTGTTGTCATTGATGTCCAGAATTACAATTCTTGCTGTCATTGAGCTTTGTCGTTGTTGTGTAATATTAAAGGCTTGGTCTGTTGCTGTCACTGTAAGGACAAAATATTCTCTTGTTTCTCTGTCAAGTTCAGTGGTTGTGGTCAAGATACCTTCCCATTCATGAATATGAAATTGATTTCCAAAAATTTCATCAGCATTTAAGGAATATTTAACCTTGCTGTTCTGCAAACTTCCATCTCCATCTTTTGCTCTAAATGTATACACTAGAGTCCCCACTGGAACATTTTCATCAATATCTATGACTACAATGGGATCAAGAAAGACTGGAGAGTGATCATTTTGGTCTTCTATCTCGATCTTAATGAAAACAGAATGATTTTGGGGAGCAATGTTACTGTAGTCACGTATGCTTACACTAATTGTATATTGAGAGTTAGTTTCATAATTCAATTGCTTGGATAAATATATGTCTCCAGTAGACCTGTCAATCACAAAAGGACCATTACGGTCTTCATTGGCTATTTCATACTGCAATTTCTTATTCCCAAAAAGTTTATTGTCGTGTACATTTATGAAGCCAATCACTTGTGCAGGTTCAATATTTTCTGGTACTTTTAAGTACATAACTTCAGGTAAGGTAAGTGATCTCACTTTAGGTGCTGGAATGATCTGGAAAACAAACAAAAATGTTTTACTTCAAACAATATTCAACAGTAAACATATAGTAGAAGATTAATGCAAATTGTTATAAATATTGAGTGATTTTTAGATTTTGTATTTAACATTTATTATTTTGTCTTATTAATTTAGCAATGCATCAATTGTTTGGCAAATTTGCTTTTCAAAAATATATTGATTCTGCATAATGCAATTATCATGGATTTATTAATTGGTGATGACATAGGGCTTGATTTATCAAGCCTTCTCCTCCCCTACGACTGCAGGTTCTCACAAGAGAACCTGCAGTCAAAATGTATTAAGCAGCGGTCATCAGACCGCTGCTTCCTACCCTCTTCCCCACCTCTTAGGTGTAGAATTTTAATCTCCTCGTCCGATGGGAAGATTAACAGCTCCTACCCAAGAGTGATTGGCTGTGTGTGGGTAGGGGCGGTGTTGCATGCGAGCGCAAAATAGCACTTGCATGCAATGGTTAATTTCGGCAGCGGTTTGCTACCCGCCAGAGGAGAGCTGGGGCGGACAGGGGAGAATATGTATGCCCCTGTTTGCCCTCACTTGATAAATCGAGTCCATAATAGTGCTACTCTTTACATTGCGGTCTATGGAAACTGTGTGTTCCCTGTAAATATATATGTATATGCTTATATACATATATATTTATGTGTTAATATGTGTATATATACATATTAACACATTATTATATATGTATATATTCATATACATATATATCTAAAAATGCTGCCCATCGCTGTGCTACTTATTCTCTTAGTTGCGCGAGGTTCTGATGCCGTCTCTGACAGCATTAAAACGAGGCTCCCATAGGAGCCTATGAAAGCTCTTGTGAGCGCAATGCTTCCTAGCAATGCAAATTATTATGTGCTGGTATTACATAGTGGAGTGCAAATATCACTTGAACGCAAGGGATATTTAGCGCTCCACTTTTAATCTAGCCCTATATATTTAAAAGTAGACAAGATTTCGGGATATTACTCCCTTAAATAAAATAAGTATCATTGATCAATGTAATTTTCTTATTATTATGGTATATTTCTATCTATCTATCTATCTATCTATCTATCTATCATCTATCTATATTTTATATATAATGCAAGTGTATAATTTATATAGTAGGCAATGGTTATAGCTTAGTAAGTTTTCTTAATGTAGTATGAGGGATTACAAAGTATTTTTTAACTAGATAAAAGCAAACATTTTGGAAAATGTGTTAAAAATAAAGAATATTTACCACACTTGTTTTAAGCAAATGTACATTCATGATTGCAAAAAATGGCATTGTTTCACTTTGTCATAGGTAACATTCAATTATAAAATATAACTGTAAAATATTAATATGTCAGCCTTAATTCTATGGAAACAAACCGAAGCAAATATTAAAAATAAAACATTGCTTATAAAATCTAGTACCTTTCTGTATGATTTCCACTAAAGTTTTATTTACATTCAATTAGAAACAAGATTCTTTTCAGAACCAGTATTTCTTTACTCCTTTTATCCTTGTTTTTTTTTTTTTTTTTTTATTATTAAATATGCAATATGGTTAACAATTTAAATGAATAACTGTAAAAGTTACGTGATGTCCATACCTGAATATTAATAACTGCATGTTCTTGCAGAGGGGGCGTTCCTTGATCACTTGCTGTGATTATTAATCGATACTGATATTTTTGACTGGATGGAAGAGTCTTGTTTGTCCATACTTCACCATTAATAGAATTAATAATAAAATGACTGGAATTGTCATCTGCAAAATATATCAAATGAATAATTATGAGATGAACACTGTCAAAGTTGAATGACGACAAACATTTCAAGTGTTATGGCATTGCAGAGGTAAAAAATCCAGGTAGATTAAAATGTTATGTGAATACTAGAACCTCACTCCAGAGAAGACCATGATATCCAAGCAAACATAAAACAAGACCAGTAGTGTTCAAATCAGAGGGCACTCAACTCAAAAAAACAAAACACAGAGTCCCAAAATAATATCCTTTTGAAGATATAGACGTTCCAACAAAATGTTCATCAGTGGTCTCTATTCCCCAGGTACACTATTCAGCAGACTACTACAAAGACATAAAGGAAAGAGGGTCGCACATAGTGTACAATTTTCAAAAACAGCAGGATGACCTTTCAGTTTAAAAATCCATAACAATTATCATTTTGTCATTTTCTGTGACTAACTATTAGAGTGTGTGATTTGCGAAAGGCACTAAACTATAGTTTCTAAATGTTGGTCCTGTTTTCAAAATATCAACTAACTTCACTTAATGTATGCAAAAATCGCTATAAATTACAGGTATATTTAATTTAATAGATCTAAAATCGACTCTATCATACATCAAATTTCATTTCTTACGTTGTTCAGTATTTATTCTTCTTCTACTATTGCCCTTTTTTTGTAGTTATCTGCTCAGATATATTACCAGTTAATCTAAACGCCTACACATTGTAAAAAGGTTCTTACATGCATCATTAGCAAATATTTGCAGCATAACATTTAAATAATGTTATTTTCACAAAGCAACATTTTTAACTCTAGGTCTTATGATATTTTGTTTTCTTTAGTGCACAAAGGATTTATCAGTACTTGTCACCATTTTTTTATGTTTTGTTTTCACTTGGAATAAAATGTAAGTAGCCATGTGACATGCTATTTGCCGCAGTTTAATATGGCAGGGGATGCTAGTCCGCCTCTCTCTTGTACAGCGTAGATATGACCATTGTTAATATTAAGTGCCTCCCCATGGGGTGGCAGAGCAGTTGGATGTAGCTCTGGGGGCGTGGGGTTCCTTAGAGCAGGGTGGTTAAGAAGGAAGTAATGGACAGAGCAGAATTCCTGTGCTGTGTCCAGGCATATGCAAATATGCTTAAAAGAAAAAAGTTACGGCCATGTTACAAAAGAAGAGAAAACAAAAATTTGGGTGATGAGGCTGGACTAGCACCGCTGGATTTTTTACTGTTATGGTTAATGTATTGTGAAAATTAACTTATATATGGTTGTATTAAGTTGTTTTTTAATAAACAAGCTGCGGCCAAAATTTTACCAAAATAAGGTTTTGTGTCATTGAGGCCCATTCGGAGCTTGAGGGCCCGTGGTTCTGGCGAATCTTCAGACTCGACAGAAACGCAAGTAAAGACTAAAGACCGCTGCTCCATAACCTGTCCACCTGCTCTGATGAGGCGGACAGAGATCGCCACAATTCAACCCGATCAAGTACGATCGGGATGATTGACACCCCCTGCTGGCGCGAATCTGCAGGGGGCGGCGTTGCACCAGCAGCTCACAAGAGCAGCTGGTGCAATGCTGAATACGGAGAGCGTATTGCTCTTCGCATTCAGCGAGGTCTGTCGGACCTGATCCGCACTGTCGGATCAGGTCCGACAGACTTTTGATAAATAGGCCTCATTATCTATTAGTGGAAGGGAAAAAAGTACATTTTGGAGGTGGTATGTTTCAAGTTATTAGGGCCGAGAGTCTTTCTCCCCTTTAATTTGTTCCCAATGATCCACTTTACCTGCTTGAGTGTATTAAATTATTTACAAGTAGCTCCTTTACCCTTATATTGGCATATGAAATTGTTGATTTAGCATGTGGTATCCCCACCTATTCTGAAAGTTTGTGGCCGCGCGTACCAGCTATAGATAAGCTTTGTAAACACAGCCAGCAGAAGAAATTACACTCCCAGTCGGATATAGCAGAGATAAGGTAATACAATGTTGATTTTCCATTGTTCTCTCAAAGTATTGGTGATTGTTTTAAGGACAGATATAAGATAAAGAAGCAGGTATATGTGCACAATGTGATACAGTAATGAGATCGGATTATACCTACAAGCTCAACCCATTTTATTAGGTTGTGGCTTCAAAACACAAAATCAGAGCTTTAATATACACAAATAAGCCTTAAAAAGCTAATTTTCATACATTTTTTACTCTGCAGTTGGTAAAAAAAGCAATTGTAAACACATTAAGGGAAAAACTATTTTACAGTATACTGTCCCTTTAATGACAATATTGCTGCTGCCAGACCGCAATGTTACAATGCATCAATGCCCTCTTAAACCTTAAACCTAGTGCTAACCATATCTCTGACTATAGCACTAAGCAATTGCGAATTAAAGCTTTACCCTTTTCAAAAGGACTGACAAGAGCTTATTCAAAGGTGTCTGCTAAACACCATCTATTCAGAACTAATCTGCTGCAATTAAAATAGCAATTACATAATAATTATTCATCATGACAAAACAATCAATTCCAATTACATAATAGTCAAACATTCTTAAAAAAATCAGTCCCCCTTATCATAATTTTTTTGTTTGAGGACACTAAGCAAATAAATGATGCATGTATAAAGTTAAAACCCTGTCTTATATTTCTCTAAGAACTGTCTTGCTGTAAGAATTCCTCAAACATTGAAGAAACAAAATATAGTGCATTGAAATCAAAACTGTTTTACTGTTGGGCAGTTGTGTATATTAAAAAGGGTTTCTTGGCTGATTTGCTCTCATGTTGGTCCTGTTATAAAATCATCTGTGTTTTGTTAGAACTTAAACGTACAGTAAACACCTGGCAACTACAAGACATTTCTGTTGTGTTACTATAGAATAACATATCAGCCAAGTCTAAATGCCTTTAACATAAATAAGTATCCCTTTTACTGCAATTGGTTTTCAATAGCCAAATTCCACCCATCATTTGCCTTATATGGAGAAGCCAATCTGGGATTTAGTCCGCAGACAGCAAGGCTGTCATAAAGTTAATATAAATGTATTGTTTTGCAGTTGTTATCTGATAAAGCCAATTAGGTATGAATATGTAGCAGAGTTAGCCTTTATATATCAGCAGGGTGCATTTCAATTTCTGAGAATTAGAAATTGCTCAATATTCAGAACTACATTACATGAAAACCAAGTACAAAATAATAAAAATAGCTACAAAATTGTAAACATTTGATATAAAAAGCTATAATGTATAATGTACACTTAAAGGGACAGTAAACTAAGAAATTATTGCATTCATTTTGCATATGCCAGATGTATTCAATATGTGTTTCATTCATCATTTTTCATATATAATAACTTTGGCACTAATATAATGTCCTCAAATGTTAACCCCATGGAATATTACCTGGCCGCCTACAGCTCAGTGACACGCAGCCTACACCAGCGCATGAAGACTATACTATCAATGCGTATCTTTTTCTCTGGCTCTGACGTATGCACATTTTTAATCAGTTAGGAAACTGCTTCAGTGGGAGGAAATGTAGGCAGGACAGAAATTTTATGTAGGCTGACCTAAATTAGTATTGTGCACTAATGGTTCTATAATAAAAAGTAAGTTAACTTGTATATAAATATTAACTTTTAGGGGAAAAATTATAGGGCTGGTATTTTTTTCATAAAAAGCAACACTGGCTAACATTTTGAAGAAGATACATTTACTGGCCCTTTAATAGTTTGCAACCTTACTTTAGAAAAATCACCATATATTCATATATTACTAAGAATTAAAGGGATATTAAACCCACAATTTTTTCTTTCATGATTCAGATAGATCATGCAATTTTAAGCAACTTTCTAATCTACTCCTATTATAAAATGTTTTTTGTTCTCTTGGTATCTTTATTTTAAAAAGCAGGAATGTAAAGCTTAGAAGCCAGCCCATTTTTGGTTCAGCACCTAGCAAGCGCTACCCAGGATGCTGAACCAAAAATGGTCCAGTTCCTAAGCTAACATTCCTGCTTTTTCAAATAAAGATACCAAGAGAATGAAGAAAAATTGATAATAGAAGTAAGTTAGAAAGTTGCTTAAAATTGGATGCTCTATCTGAATCATGAAAGAAATAATTTGGGTTTAATATCCATTTAATAAAAAATAATTTTACCTTTCTTGAATTCTTACCTGAAGTAAGTGAATATAACACAGTCCCGTTTTTACCAGCATCCGGATCCTTAGCATATATTCTTGTCACTAACACGCGTTCTGACTGTCCTTCCAACACCTTAAAAAGGAAAACATGCAATTAAATGTTGTAAAAAGCTAACTTTTGGAAAATACAAGAGACAGCCTACACCAAAATTTTTATTGTTTTAAAAGATAGACAATCCCTTTATTATTCATTCCCTAGTTTTGCATAACCAACACAGTTATATAAATATACGTTTTACCTCTGTGATTATCTTGTATCTAAAATAGGTAAAAGATTGCGATATGCTCCTCAGTTGAATAAAAACTTAAATTTATTGATACAGCTTAAAATACAAGTGGAAGCTTGCAGTAGAAGAGTATGTGGTAAAGCGCAGCACTGTGGCTTACGTGTTTCGGCTAACAAGCCATGATCATAGCCTGTTAATGCTTTACAGACTAGGATAATAGCCTTCACGTATAGTCATGCACCTGGAAACAATGTAAACAGATACCAAAATCATTTGTGTCACACCACAATAATCCTAAATAGAGCAATACATGTGTCTCAAAAAATGTAGGTGAATGATATAAATATATAGTAATGCATATATACTATTCTATTACTCTATCCATAAGATAATAAAGTCACCTACATTTTTTGAGACAAATGTATTGCTCTATTTAGGATTATTGTGGCGTGACACAAATGATTTTGTGTCACACCACAATAATCCAGTCCAGGAAAGCAGCACTGAACAGGAGAGGATGTACGGAGAACGGTAAGCCAAAGCTGTATTGTCTGTATTTGGCTTGGAAATTATTACAAAGTACTGGCAAAGGGGAGTTGAGTTTGTATGAAGCACGGGGCACACTTAAATTTAATTAATCTTAGTGAGGATTGTAATTGTTTGGGACTAAAAAACACTCATATCGTTATCTTTATATTTAATTATCTTGTATCTAAGCCTCTGCAAAGCCTCTGCAAACTGTCCCATTATTTCAGTTCTTTTGACAGACATGCATTTTAGCCAATCAGTGCTGGTTTATAGGAACTCCACGTATGTGAGCACAGTGTTATCTATATGACACACATGAACTAACACCCTCTAGTGGTGAAAAACTGTAAAAATGCCCTGAGAGAAGTGGCGGCCTTTAAGGGCTTAGAAATTTGCATATGAACCTCCTAGGTTTAGCTTTCAACTAAGAATATTAAGAGAACAAAGCAAAATTGGTGATAAAAGTAAATTGGAAAATTGTTTAAAATTACATGCCCTATCTCTGAATCATGAAATTTTATTTTGGACTAGACTGTCCCTTTAAAGGGATAGTAAACACCAAAAATGTTAATGTTTAAAAAGATAGATAATCCCTTTATTTACCATTCCCTAGTTTTGCATAACTAACACTGCTATAGAAATATACTAATTACCTTGTATCTAAGCTTCTGCAGAATGCCTCCTTATCTCAGATCCTTTGACAGACTTGCATTTCAGGCAATTAGTGCTGACTCTTAAATAACTCCACATGCATGTGCACAATGTTATCTATATGAAACACATGAACTAATGCCTTCTAGCTGTGAAAAACTGTCAAAAGCATTCACATAAGAGGCGGCCTTCAAAGGCTTAGAAATTAGCATATGAGCCTACCTAGGTTTAGCTTTTAACTAAGAATAACAAGAGAACAAAGCAAATGTGATGATAAAAGTAAATTAGAAAGTTGTTTAAAATTGCATGCCCTATCTGAATCATGAAAGTTTAATTTGGACTTTTCTATCCCTTTAATACAGCTTTTAAATTTAAAAACAATTTTTTTTATCAAGGAACCATAATATACAGTACTTCCTGTAAAACCCATTATGTTTTCACCAACTATATTTGCATTTTTATTCTCATATAATATCCCACATTTAAAAATATTATTAAGTAATATTTATTGGAAAATCTATTTTTTTAAATAAATGTACTAAAAATTAAAGAAAATGCTAAAATGTTTATATGCATGCTAATGAATTGCTATTTCTGCAACATGGATAAGCTGAAATATACATTTTAAATTTATTTTATTTCATTATTGCAAACTCAACAGCATCGTTTCCTTCTGAAAGAGATTATAGAATTTTACATTTGAGCTTGTATGTGCTTGTTTGGCAATTGATTAAGGAAAACCAAGTAGAAATGTTGTTTGCCCATAGGAAAGGGATGTTTATATAAGAAGAGAACATAAATTGTGGTTGAAAAATCAATATCTGTATCCATGAATGGACATCTGGTTAGTAATGATTAAAGCAAAGTAAAGGACCCAGACAGACTGTAGTTAACCTATCAGGGCTATGTGCAGTTGATCTGACAAGTCTAAAATAAACATGAATGTTCCCTGCTTCAATACTATGTAACTTTAGCTTCTATTGTTCCTGTCTATTAAATTACTGTACTTTGTTTCTAGGTTTATATGGCAAGACAGGATATTTGCTCTATGCCCTCTACTATCTTGTGAGAGTACAGCACCAAACCAATAAGATATGGTAATCCAAAATCCAAAGAGAACATGGAAACAGAGTGCATAACTCGCCCCATACAAGACAAAAGCCCATTTATGCTGCTTCTACACAGTACCAAGCCAATGGGGTCTATTTATTAAACTCCGGATGGCAGGGGCGTATTATGGCCTAGGCCAACTAGGCACGTACCCAGGGCAACAGATTGGAGGGGGGCAGAACTTTATAATGGCTCTGTGGGGAGTGGCAGAGTAGGGGCCTTAAATTAACCGTAGGGGAAAACCATTGGCCATGGTAGGCCATGGTAGGCACTCACATCAAGTGTGTGTCCCTTTATTAGTGCCCCAACCCTCCTGAGCTCTACATGTTGCGAGTCCTCCTACTGCTGCAGTTCCTATCCAGGAGGCAACAGCAAAGCACAGTAGCACTTGTGTGGAAAAAATACAGTAACTCCACAACTAGCGCTATATTCAAATGCCACCCTCAAGTGAAAGTCTGCTCTCTCCCTCAAGCAGGACCTGCAATTGCAGTTCCTACCCGGAGTTGTGCAGAGCACTTATCTAGAAGCAGCACGCTGGAAGGATGGGGAGGTGTTACCAGGGAGCCAATGGCTTATTTAGGTTTTGTGCTGCCCTAGGCACTAAAAATTCTGCTCCCCACCCAATGGTTTTAGGCCTTTTTTTTCCCTTCATATTATTTTTGGTCAGTGTGTAAAAAAAAAGTTTTCATAACAATTCAAAAGAAAATGGGCTAGCAAAACACTTGC
Source organism: Bombina bombina (assembly GCF_027579735.1). Taxonomy (NCBI): domain Eukaryota; kingdom Metazoa; phylum Chordata; class Amphibia; order Anura; family Bombinatoridae; genus Bombina; species Bombina bombina. The sequence continues at coordinate 1,108,000,181 of NC_069500.1, forward strand.
ATACAGGTGGGTTGAATTGCATGCATCTCATACCATTTTCTCCCTGAGAGAAGGGAGAGAAAAGAAGAGGAGGGGAGAAAAGGGAGGAAAAGAAAAGAAGCGAGAGAGAGAGATAAGAAAAGTGGGAGGGAGAGGGAAAAGGGGGAGGTAAAGAAGGGAGGAAAAGAAAGGAGTGAAAGAAGGGAGCAAGTGGGGAGTTGAGAGAATGAAGGAAGAGAGGGATGGAGGAAAATAAATAAGGGAGGGAGTTAAGGGAGGGAGTATGGGAGTTAAGGGAGAAAGGGAAAGAAGGGATAGAGGAAGGGAGGGAAAGAAGAATACAGTTTGAAACAATCACCACCCTTCACATGCAAAAACATACAGTAATTACCATAATTCAAGTAATGAAAATGTAAGTGTCTGTTTACAATTTACTCTGTGGGTTCATGAATGCAGAGAAAGCTAACTATTAGTAGCTAACATACATTAGCGCTGAGAGTTTATGATTAGACATCACAAGCTGATCTAAGCAGTGCACAGATACATCCAGTCTGTTAGTTACTAAGACCTGCAATAAGCACTGCACTCGCAGACCCACCACATCTGACAAGGGGAGGCAGTATATCGGCACAAGATCTTCTCCTCCAGCCTCACCTTGTAAGCATATCCTGGCTCTAAATAAAGAAGCATTGCCTGTGAAGAGCGACCTTAATCAGCGCACATGCTTTGCCTTCTCTGTAAAAGCCTGCACTTTATCACTCACTGTACTGTGTGCTGGCTTTTAGAGAGAGGATAGGACAGCTGTGCTGCCCCTCCCAAATCTGCTGCCCTAGGCACCGGCCATGTTGGCCTAGGCCATAATACGCCCCTGCAGGGACCACACCAGACAACAGGTCAGCAGTGCTCCTCTGTGCTCCTGTGCTCTCCCCCACCCCACTCATCAGATGCCGAGTCAGATTTCTATGAGGAGATCGAAGTGAGCTGCAATCCAGACTGTTCCTCAGCCAGCGCTGAATACCCACACAGCAAAAGTACCTGCTTCCTACACCACCCCTACTCTGCCGCACTGGCAATGCTATGTGCCAGGCGCAAGCCAGGCACAAAGCTGTTGGGCATCACGTCATAATATTTTTATTTATTTATTTATATATACTGTATATATATATATATATATATATATATATATATATATATATAGGTATCCAAAACACCAGAACTCGCCCACAGAGGAAAACTGCCTGGGTGCAAATTTGTAGAAGATATGCAGCCAAAAGAAAATGCACTCTCAGGACTTTCATAAACAAGTTACTTTTATTTCTGTAACGTTTTCGGAGGTCTTGCCTCCTTCATCAGCATCTATTCCTAGTGTAACATTCAAGATCTCCTGGTTCCCTGATTTATAAAAACTAAAGCAACAAGGCCAAATTATACTCCCATATAGAAATAGAATATATATATATATATATATATATGCAGCCAAAAGAAAATGCACTCTCAGGACTTTCATAAACAAGTTACTTTTATTTCTGTAACGTTTTCGGAGGTCTTGCCTCCTTCATCAGCCAATCGGATTGAACTTGATTCTGATTGGCTGATTGGAACAGCCAATAGAATGCGAGCTCAATCTGATTGGCTGATTGGATCAGCCAATCGGATTGAACTTGATTCTGATTGGCTGATTCCATCAGCCAATCAGAATATTCCTACCTTAATTCCGATTGGCTGATAGAATCCTATCAGCCAATCGGAATTCGAGGGACGCCATCTTGGATGACGTCATTTAAAGGAACCGTTATTCGTCGTTCAGTCGTCGGCCAGGATGGATGTTCCGCGTTGGAGGTCTTCATGATGCTGCCGCTTCGCTCCGGATGGATGCCGCTTGGATGAAGACTTCAATCGGATGGAAGACGTCTTCTGCCCCGCTTGGATGAAGACTTCAGCCGGATCATGGACCTCTTCAGCCCCCCGCTTGGGCTTGGATCAGGACATCGGAGGAGCTCTTCTGGACGGATCGGTGTGATACCCGGTGAGGTGAAGACAAGGTAGGAAGATCTTCAGGGGCTTAGTGTTAGGTTTATTTAAGGGGGGTTTGGGTTAGATTAGGGGTATGTGGGTGGTGGGTTGTAATGTTGGGGGGGTATTGTATGTTTTTTTTTACAGGCAAAAGAGCTGAATTTCTTGGGGCATGCCCCGCAAAGGGCCCTGTTCAGGGCTGGTAAGGTAAAAGAGCTTTGAACTTTAGTAATTTAGAATAGGGTAGGGCATTTTATTATTTTGGGGGGCTTTGTTATTTTATTAGGGGGCTTAGAGTAGGTGTAATTAGTTTAAAATTGTTGTAATACTTTTCTTATGTTTGTAAATATTTTTTTATTTTTTGAAACTTAGTTCTTTTTTATTTTTTGTACTTTAGCTAGTTTATTTAATTGTATTTATTTGTAGGAATTGTATTTAATTAATTTATTGATAGTGTAGTGTTAGGTTAATTGTAGGTAATTGTAGGTAGTTTATTTAATTAATTTATTGATAGTGTAGAGTTAGGTTTAATTGTAACTTAGGTTAGGATTTATTTTACAGGTAATTTTGTAATTATTTTAACTATTTTAGCTATTAAATAGTTCTTAACTATTTAATAGCTATTGTACCTGGTTAAAATAAATACAAAGTTACCTGTAAAATAAATATAAATCCTAAAATAGCTATAATATAATTATAATTTATATTGTAGCTATATTAGGATTTATTTTACAGGTAAGTATTTAGCTTTAAATAGGAATAAGTTATTTAATAAGAGTTAATTAATTTTGTTAGATTTAAATTATATTTAACTTAGGGGGGTGTTAGTGTTAGGGTTAGACTTAGCTTTAGGGGTTAATACATTTATTAGAATAGCGGTGAGCTCCAGTCGGCAGATTAGGGGTTAATGTTTGAAGTTAGGTGTCGGCTATGTTAGGGAGGGCAGATTAGGGGTTAATACTATTTATTATAGGGTTAGTGAGGCGGATTAGGGGTTAATAACTTTATAATAATAGCGGTGCGGTCCGGTCGGCAGATTAGGGGTTAATAAGTGTAGGCAGGTGGAGGTGACGTTGTGGGGGGCAGATTAGGGGTTAATAAATATAATATAGGGGTCAGCGATGTTAGGGCAGCAGATTAGGGGTACATAGGGATAATGTAAGTAGCGGCGGTTTACGGAGCGGCAGATTAGGGGTTAATAATAATATGCAGGGGTCAGCGATAGCGGGGGCGGCAGATTAGGGGTTAATAAGTGTAAGGTTAGGGGTGTTTAGACTCGGGGTACATGTTAGAGTGTTAGGTGCAGACGTAGGAAGTGTTTCCGCATAGCAAACAATGGGGCTGCGTTAGGAGCTGAACGCGGCTTTTTTCCAGGTGTTAGGTTTTTTTTCAGCTCAAACAGCCCCATTGTTTTCTATGGGAGAATCGTGCACGAGCACGTTTTTGAGGCTGGCCGCTTGCGTAAGCAACTCTGGTATCGAGAGTTGAAGCTGCGTTAAATATGCTCTACGCTCCTTTTTTGGAGCCTAACACAGCCTTTATGTGGACTCTCAATACCAGAGTTATTTTTATGGTGCGGCCAGAAAATAGCCGGCGTTAGATTTTCGGGTCGTTACCGACAAAACTCCAAATCTAGCCGTAAGTCTTTTGGTTGACCCACTACTGAGAAGTCCTGTGAGTGCTTTCTTCCACTGAGGTATATATATATATATATATATATATATATATATATATATATATATATAGTGACAGCCAGTGCTATTGATCAGAACTCAGAGAGAAAAGTGCCCCTGAGCTAAACTGAACCTTTCTGATATTTTTTTTTAATATTAGAGGCCAGCAGATGGTGCTGTTAGATGAAGAGATCTCGTGTTCTGCACTGATATTTGCTCTCTAATCACCAGCCTGAGCTTCCGCCCTGCAAGTTACCTGCTCTATTTTACATGAAGGTGATATGCTGCTGCATGTACAGGATTCTATTTTTCATTAGGTTAGTGGAATTGGAATGGTTGTACTGTAGTGTGTAGGGTTAGGTAAAGGAATCCGTGTAATTGTATTGTAAATTCTTATGTGTGTGTTTTTGTATATGTGTGTATTTGTTCATGTGTATGTGCATGTGTGTATATATGTGTAGGTGTGTGTATGTGCATGTGTCTATATATGTATAGTTGTGTATATGTGCATGTGTGTAGTTGTGTGCATGTGTGTATATGTGTATGTGCAGATGTGTGTTTATGTATATGTGTGTATATGTGCATGTTTGTGTATGTATGTGTACATGTGTGAGTGTTTGCTGTGAGTGGCAGAGTAGTGAGCAAACAACTGTTCTACACCTCTGTACCTCAAAACTTCATTACATTAAATGTAAAATATATAATTTTCTTTTATATCGTTGATCGTTTTCTTTAATGCGCAGAACAGTGACGAAACTACGGGTGGGCCCGCAAGGGTGGGGGCCCAGCTTAAAAAAAATAATATATTTTTTTTTTTTACAATAAAAAACGTTGACCTGCCACTGCCTGCACTGATATCATGTGAGTGTGACATGATGCTTCACTAGTGTCTCTGAGTACAGGGGTTAGTATTTCTGTTTTACCCATTGGTGTTTATGTGTGTGTGTGTATGTGTGTATGTGTGTATGTATGTATGTGACTGTGTGTGTATTTATGCATGTATGTGTGTATGTGTGTATGTTTGTGGAGCCAGCAAATTACAGACCTTGTTACTACAGCATGGGGGGGCAGGGGGTAAACAGTGTCAGTCTATACAGTACCACTATATACAGTACGGGGGGGCTGGACCATGTCACAGACTACTGTGGTCACTTTATAAAGTACTGGGGTGGGTAGGGTCAGGCCAGCCATCTCACCGGCAGACTACTTACTTTGTCACTGACTCACTATATACAGTACTGGTGGGTTAAACAGTGTCACTATATACAGTTATAGGGGGTCAGACCATCTCACAGACTGTGGGCACAGGGTACCTCCTTTTGCAGACATGTAATCTGATTCACATTTTTTTCTTTGTTTTAATTATATATATATAAAAAAGATATATATCAAATTCACTTTTTTGGGGGGTGGGGGGGGCCCTTCTTAGATTCTTGCACCTGGGCCCTGTGGTTTCTAGTTACGCCTCTGGCGCAGAACCAACACTTTCTATCATCATAGTGCCAAAATATATCAATACATCCAGCTACTTAAACCTTGTCACAATATTTTTTGAAAATCTTAATTTCAAACATTTTACAACATTACTTTTTCTGCCTTTGATACCATAAGAGCGTTCATATAAATATGTATTTTAATATTTTAAAGTCTACAAACCTGTTGGAAATTCTATGGCTGTCATTTGGGGACATTATTGTATGTTTAGTCCATTTTAAATTACAGGAGAAGCTGTTTATGGCGGAGGATTGAAGTATTCAGAATTTCTGGTAACTTTCTGGTAACCCTCGAAGCATAATTCTCACCTTTAAATTATTACAGTAAATTTTCAATTATTCAGATTTTTTTTCTAAAATTACTTCTCAAGTGATCTACCACTCCTGGAATCAAATTTTTGCTCATTTTTGCAGTTTTTAGCACATTTTAAATTTTGTTTACATAAAATATATGAAGTAGCTACTTAGAACTAAAACAGGTTCAGTCTGTAAATTACAGCAAATTATGTTACATGTTTTTCCTCTAGATGGCGCTAGCATTTCAGGAATCAGACAGTTCTTACACTAGGTTCCCTTCAATGTGAAGACTAAATAAAGCTATAAATCAACATACCTTGATGTTTAGCTGTTTTCCTCTCGGCAGCTGTGGAAAGTATGGTTTGTTATCATTGAGATCTGAAATCCTGATGTAAACAGTGGTTGTAGCAGTACGGCGAGGAGTGCCGTGGTCAGTCGCCAGTATTGTCAGCTGATGATGAGATTTCTGTTCATGATCTAATGCTGCACAGTTTATAATTTCACCTAAAATGTTCAAGAAAGAATAAGCCGCATCATCATTCAATATTCTGACAAACTCCTATCGCTTTTGATTAGATAAATAGATAAATAGATTACTAAAATCGTTTTGAATATATTCCTCAGTTTAATTTGCTTTGATAAGAGCTAGACCTTATGGAGTCATAATATTAATTTACATAATGCTGATTAAAATTTGCAGTTAAAATTATGAAGGTATCATAAATCCTTAAGGAAATTGCAAATGTTTCTTCATGCACATTAGATGGAGCACAAATGGATTCTTGGTATAAAGTTGCAATAAAAAACCAAAACATTTTAGCTACCCGAGGTCATTCATTCAATGGAGGTGAAATTATTTAATGATAGAAATACAGTAGAATTATGTTTCACAACATTTTAATTAATTTCCAAGGATGGCCATAAAGCGGGTGTCCATTACCCTGATCTATTTTACTAAGCTAAATCTAAATGCATGACTATAGCTTTAGATACTATAGGACCATCTAGGTTTGGGATAAAAGTCTGAGAGGCATTTAAATGATCCATTTTTATATAGTAGTGTTTAGAAGAGATCCCATGCATTACACAAAGACTGCTGCCTACAAGGCTTGTTGCTATTTATGTGATGAATGGGTGAATGTATGGTATTGGGATCTTCTCATGTGATCTATATTATGGTTTATGATAGATATGCTTTTTATATTATACTCTATTTGAGTGCTGGGAGTTATATTATTTGTTTATTAAAGGTTTAGGAAACGCATAGTTGTGTTTTTTTCCCCATGTACCTTCTCTACAATTCTAATGTAAGTGGTGCTGTCAATATTGGGATTAGTATTATACTTTGATTATCTGGTTCATCCCAAAACTTTTTTTAAGTTTAAAAGTAGGGAAAACAATGTCTTAATCACTACTAAAGCAAGTTACTAACTTCTGAACAAACTCTACAGCTGATGTAGAATAAATTAACTTGTAAGAAGGCTGGGGAGTAAAACTGCAGATGCTTTAAACTAACATGTAGGGGTATAATAATTAATGTGTGAGCGCACATGATACAATGTAGCGTATCATGTCCGCCGCACATCGATAAATGCAGAGAGCATACGCTGTTGGCATTTATCATTGCACCAGTAGTTCTTGTGAACCAGTGGCGTAGCGTGGGGGGGGCCACAGGGGCGGTTGCCCCGGGCGCATAATTATGGGGGGCGCAAAGCGCTTGGTTCACAGCCTCCACCAGACATTAGACAGTCCCAAACTCCAGCGGTGCCCCCCCCCCACAGTGAGCTTACTTGCAGCTTGCTGCTGCTTATAATAAAATAAAAAAGCACCAGACTTCTCTCTTCCCATGAAACAGACATAAGATAAATGTTGCAAAGTTAGTGTAGCTGAGCTACACTAACTTTGCAACATTTATCGTATGTGTGTCTCATGGGAAGAGAGAAGTCTGGTGTTTTTTTATTTTATTATAAGCAGGAGCAAGCTGCAAGTATGCAGAATAAACATGTAGAAAAAGGGTAGCAAATAAAATAACAAAAGAAACACACAGAAAGATGATACCTTCTTTTATAGGGAAAACAATTGCAGGCTTAATTCTAAAAAAAAGATATCTTATAACAGAAAAGATCTGAAAGTACAATGCAGGAAAACGCAGTGTTAGAAGGTGGCAGAGATACTGATAACTGATGCCAACCCTATTGACTGCAATATATCAGCCACTGCCATAGCATGTAAATGTTATAATATAATAATTATAATGGGTTAGGGGGGCGCAATTCTTACCTTGCCCTGGGCGCTGACAACCCACGCTACGCCACTGTTGTGAACTGCTGGTGCAATGCCGCCCCCTGCAGATTTCCAGCCAATCGGCCGCTAGCAGGGGGTGTCAATCAACCAGATTGTATTCGATTGGGTTGATTTCTGTCCGCGGCCTCAGAGCAGGCGGACAAGTTATGGAGCAGCGGTCTTTAGAGCTGAAACAAGGGGCATCAAGCTCCATACGGAGCTTGACAAATCGGCCCCTTAGGGCTAGAATACGAGTGGAGCACTAATTTAACGTGCTTCCGTAAACAGGCAAATTTACCCATTTATGGGTGCAAAAAAAGTCCCCTGATTGCCCCCTTAATAAAGTGTACAATTCCTATTATAAAAAAAAAATATGAGCATCTTTTTTTAAATAAATTAAAAATAACTGCACAAAGCAGTTATAAGGGGTTAAAGTGAGAGAATGTGGGGTGTTTGGGGGGAAAAAAACAGCACTGAAAAGTACCTTTACACTGTAGACTATGGGGAATGTGTTTTTGACATTTATGTATATACACATATAAACACATAAATACATATGTATATATTCATACACATACAGTATATATTTTTAATTTGCTGCCCAAAAGCTGTACGACTTACCCCCTACTTTGCACTAGGTTATTTGCTGTGTCTCACGGCATCTGAACAAAGTCTTTGGAAGTGCGATCTCATGAGCGCAAAGCTTCCAGGCAATGCAAATGCGAGGTCGCATTCGCATTGCGCTTAACTTGAAATACTGGCACACCTTTGCATACACTGGTATTACTGAGTGGAGCACAAATATCGCTTTCGTAAAAGTACAATTTTGCACTCCAATCATAATCTAGGCCATATATGGGTATTTACTAAAGTTACAAAAACAATTACTCTAAGGAATATAATTTAGCAGTTCTTAAATTAGATTCAACATATACCATTTATGGGGCACTATTTATGAAGCTGTGGATGCAACTTTTGTGCCCAAAAGTTGCAGGCTCATGTGAGCAGGCCTGAAAGGCTAGATGCTGCAGTCTTAAAGGGACAGTCAACATCCATGAAAACTTTCTACCATACATAGATCAACAACCATACATAGATCAACAGCAAAAAATGAGCCTGCACCGCATCCCATCTTAAATAACACTAACGTTAGGTGGCTAATCTTCAATGAACATTTAGTTAACAGCGGTAGATATGGCCACCAAACTCCTCCCCCTGTTACGTAGGAGGCTTCTTCTGCAAGCCATCAGCCAATGAGAATCAAATCCTCGGCCAGATTCTTTAGCCGTGTTCAAGGAGATACTGTTCTATTTCTAATAGCGCATTAGAAATAGAACAGTGCCCCTGTGAATGAGTATTTATTTAAAACAAGAAAGGTACGGAGGGGGAGGAGTTTGGCGGCCATATCTGCCGCTGTTAACTAAATGTTCATTGAAGATTAGCCACCTAACGTTAGTGTTATTGAAGATGGGATGAGGTGCAGGATCATTTTTTTTGTTGATCTAAGGTATGGTAGAAAGTTTTCATGGGTGTTGACTGTCCCTTTAAGAGCTAAATTGACCAAGATGATTGATGGGCCCTCTCTCGCATGAGAGCAGGGGGTGTGGCTACAAGCAATTGCTTGTGTAATGATAACTGCAGGCAGTGGATGCTGCTCACTCACTGGACCGAAACCTTGAAATCCAGAGTATGATATTTGGGGCTATTGTGTCAGTTGTGTACCAATTAATGAAGTTTAGCGAGTATTTTATAAAAAATAGCTCATAAATATCACTAGTGCAAAAATGACTTTGAAAAAAGAGTTGAATGTAGGATATGTGAATGTTTTTGATACAAATAACAAATGCTAGCGGCATTAGTTTATTCTAAATAACGATTAACGTTTTGCCAAATAAGAAATAACTAAATACATACGTAATGATATTTTTATTGTTTAGTGAATGTAATATTTAAATGTAAAGCTTGAATATTAAATATTTGAAACATTAAAATACATTTGAATGTTAATTTTCAAACGTGACATTAAAATGTAATTTTTATGTTACATTCAGTAATTTAATGTTAGTTCTCAGTATTTGAATGTTAACATAGAGAAATATCAACACAATGAATTTCAAGGGAGGCATTTTATTTCTACCGTTCCAATGTCTAAATGCTGACATTTGTTGACCCCTTTTTAAAAGGTGGCTGTCCCTTGCTACCTGTGTGTTTGGTGTGATAATATATTCCTACTCAGAAGGACTTTAAATCTATTTAGTATTATTTTATGCAAGACTAAATGTTGTATATACATTTAGTACAGACATACTAATGACCCCTCTGAGGAAGCGTTTTTTGTGAAACGTACGTCAGGGGTCCTCTGGGATAAGCTTTGTCTTTCCCTTTTTTTAACTTGCTCACCCTTGTTGGTCTGGTAAATTGCAGCTTTATAACAAACTTGGTAAAATTAAACTTAAACTAGCCCTCGGATTGTAAGGGCTTAGCCTATATTTATATTTTTGCTGCAAGATACCCTCTATGCTGATTTCAGATTAATTTAAAAACCATAGCTCAACTTGGGTGTAGTGTTTTTAATTTTTAGCTCTTGCTAAATGTATGTGTGGTTAAATATATCGACTTAATAAACTTTAGTGTATGAATGGATAAGAAAAACATTTTTTTCTAACTAATACAAATCTAGCTCTGACTCTGATAGGGCTCAGTTGGTGGAATTTTTCTCACAGATTTAAGTTACTTATTCTTATTTGTAAGTCTATTTACAATTACTTGTTAGTTATACTAATGACAGGAGTACAGCTTGCTGGGTGCACAACTTTGAATTTATGTTTAATTTTGTATGAGTTAACCACTTAGGCCCAAATTTATCAAAGGCCGGGTAGAGAAGGGAGTACATCTTTGCCCCTGTTCGCTCAGGATCGCATCTAGTGGGCAGCAATATGCTACTCACATTTTACATTGCACACTACGCAAAGTGCGCAATGCCGCCTTCTGCTCATGTAGAGGCTTTAAAACTACCTGGTCGGAAAGTCCAAGAAAATTGAGATACGCTGCTTAACAGCTGGCGTAATAGCTTAAGAAATAGTGGTCTGATGACTGCTGCGTCTTAACTCTTGGCTGCAGGCTCGCTCGTGCCAATGACAAGAAGCATATATGTGCAGCTACAAATCAGTAGTGCATTACTGCTCTAAATCCTACTTAGGTATGCTTTTAAACAAAGGATACCAAGAGAAAACAGCAAATTAAATAATATAAGCAAATTGGAATGTTGTTTAAAATTATCTAAATCATGAAGGTTTAATTTTGACTATACTGTTCATTTAATATTCCCTTAATTCAAGTTATTCCCAAAAATTCATATCACCTCTTATAATACCATAAAAGCATATATCTTAGTTCCATAACAATCGTCATTACATCTTTCAGAACATCATTAGTTGTCTGTCTTCTCAATTAACCATTTAGATTTTATGTTGACACAGGAACAGACATTTTGACTCTTTCTGTATTGGTTTGCTAATTTATGCTTGGTTAATATTATACAGCAAAGAAAATGTTTATATAAATTAAAGAAGTAAAAAAAAAAAAATTAAAAAACAATTAAACCTTTTTCAAGATTTTGTAAAAAACATACATAAATTTTTCATCAATGACTACTATTGAATGTAATATATGGTTAGCAAAACATGATTTTATTTAACTAAAATTGATTTTTGTGCATTATAAAGTAGTAAATGTACTGTTTGTTTTCTTCATTTGTTAATTATCTACAGTGTTATCCTAGAGGAGCTTACCCATGCTAGCTAAGGGTTGTTAGGGATGTTGGAGTATTTAATTATACATCTTTTATTTTTTGGCTACAGCACTATTAGATCCACCTAGGAACATACTGTGTTCTGAAAAGATGATCATAGCCAGATCTAGGTACTTAAAGAAAATTAACAGACAATATGCATTTTAAGGCAATTAAAGACATTACTCAAATAGTGTAGTATCTTATAAATTAAAAACATCGAATAAAAATGCGAATGGCTTTTGTAGACTAGGTGTAAATGATCTTGTAAAAAGAAATAATGTGTGGTTTAATTAGTTACCTGTTTTGGAACTAACCAGGAAATCATTTCCTTCAGACAAGAGGTAGTATGATAAATGTCCATTATTTCCAGAGTCTCTATCAAAAGCTCTAACTGTGCCAATCACACCTTGTGGAACTGGATTTTCATTGAGAGTGAAGAAATAAACATCACTGTTGAAAACAGGATTATTGTCATTTTCATCTAATATTTTTATAATAACAGAAGCAGTTGCTGTCTGTTGCTCCCCATCTTCAACACAGCTAGCAATTACTTTCAAATTGTATAGCTTAGTATCTTCATAGTCCAGAGACCTCCGCAAAAAAATCCACCCAGTCCTGCGTTGGATTCCAAATGCAATAGAATTAACAACAGGGCTTAAAGAGTAAATTATTTTGGATTTAGAGCTTTCTTCACCCTGAATAAATGCTTTAACTTGAAGTATCCTGGACTCCAGGGGGAAATCTTCACTTATTTCAATCTGATGCACCATGTTTCCAAATGTCAATGCATTAGCTCCTTTATGTTTTTTCACACTAATTGTCAACATAAGAAGGGAACTTAAGATAGGGTGACCACTATCCTCAGCCATAATTGGAATTATATAATCACAGGCCATTGTTAAAGTGCTGTTGAGATAAAGAATTCCGATATTTGGGTCAATAAAAAACATATTATCCTTTTCATTTGCAATACTGTAGATTATAAATCCATTATTTCCACTATCAACGTCTTCTGCATGTGCAATGTACAAGGCAGTGCCTGGTGCAGTACTTTGGTATATACTTATTTTATCACTCTCTGTAGGAAAGGTTGGTGTGTTATCATTAACATCAGTGATTGTAATATTGACCTGAGTGCTGCTGAAGATTGCAGAACTTCCTAATTGGGACTGGACCGTAAGTACCACAAGAGGTTGAAATTCATGGTCCAGTTGCTTTTTGGTTCTGATTATGCCAAACTGAGAGTTTATAGTGAACATCTGATGTAGATCTCCGGATAATATTGTGTATGAAATTGATTCCTTTGAACCTGAAATGTAAGAAATAAGCATTAAAATATCAAGTGATATTAAAACAAAATAATTTACTAAATCTGCTATGTAATTATTATTATTATTCTTTATTTATAAAGCGCCAACAGATTCCGCAGCGTTGCCCATGGGTACAAAGATAACAGTACGATAGAAACAATACGATAAAACACAAAATTTTACAGACAAAATACAGGGGGAATTGAGGGCCCTATTCCCGTGGGAACTTACAATCTATGCTGAAAAGTCCTTATCATTTTGACAAATTGCATTACTTGATGTAATTGTTTCATTTCCAGTAAAATTTTAGAAGCATAAAACAAAGCAGATCAGGTGTTGACGGTAACAAGGTAATTTATGTGTACCTTATAAAAGACTATAAATAAGTTATTTTGTAAAATATGTTTTGAAAGTTTAAGTTTTACAAATTGATGTTAAACCATATTTAAGCACAACTGGCACTAGGTAATTATTGTTCACATTTTCATTGGTGGGCGGGATAAGCCTCTACAAACATCAAAACAAAAACAAACAAAAAAACTGATTTATTCATGATAGATACTTCCACTTTAAAAATAAAAAAAAAACAGCAACAAAAAAACAAACATACTTTACATTTAGAAAAACACTCTTCCACGCAGAATAAATACAAATAGACTTTAATGTCAAGTAAATATTTGAGGGGGTCTTCTGACTTGATCAGACCCCCAGGGGTGGGGATGTGAATAAGTTACTACTCAAAAGAGAGATTGAGTGGATCTACAAATTACAAACGGTGGCATCCTGGGGTCTTAACAAGCAGGGAAGAAAGATGATTTACTGCTGTTAATAATATTCAGTGTTCTAAAAGCTTTATCTATGTGCTTAAGTTTTATCTATGGTTGTTCCACTTGGTCATATTACTCAGGCAGTTAGGTGAAGAGTTAGATTGACCCCTCATAGAACTAGTTCAGTATAACATGAAGTATGATTTACTCAATTGTGGATAATGTTCATAACTTGAATTAAGTATTCATGTAATTGTATATATGTGTATAGGCATGAAACAGGATGCAATAACTTCCTAGGTATGTAGTGACTATGCAAGCTGTTGCATATTGGTTGTTATGGCAACGGATCTTTTTTTGCCTCTTTTTTTATTTTTTTCATTTTTGGAAGTTTTTTTGTTATTAATAGAAAGACAGTGATGTGGTTAAGCCCCTCTGATGGGTGTTCTACCTTGATTGTTTTATTTAGATATGTTTTATTGTTTTTTAAGTCACTCGTTTTTTGTGACTGTTCCGACTATAACGTCATGACCGGAAGTTGATGCCTGCTGTTCCGGTTTTTCTTTTTTCTAATGGGAGGTGTGTTTGAATCTTTTGTGGAATCCTTCTTAAGGTGGGTGTTTGTGTTATGTTTGTATCCTTGACAAAGGTCTCAGGTGGAGGACTGAACTGTTGGACATATTAGGATGTGATTGTACCACAAACCTGTGACTAAAGTGGTAACATCCTTGCTTAACAAACTGAGTGTGAGGTATTTCTTTGGAGTATATATATATATATATGTATGTATAGATTACGAGTAATGTGCTAAAAGTTACACATGAGTGAAAAGGGGATTATCGCGGGTGTTTGCACGCGTAGGGTTTAGGGATCGTAGTTGAAAGTAAATGCGAACGCATAAGTGCAATTGCGACTTACACTAGAATGATTAGCGCATCCTCAGAGCTCTAATTAGCTGTTTTGCAAAACAAAAAAGTATCACAAAACACGTCAAAAATACATTACAAAGTATTACAAAATATTTAAAAAAGATATTGCACAAAAAAAGTTATAAGGGCTCAAATATATGAGGTCTCAGGAGTTAAAAAAAAAAGCAGGATAGGGCTTTAAGATAGAGATACATACATACACATGTATAAATATGTATATGTATGTATGTATATATATATATATATATATATTAGGGATGCACCAATACTAGTATCGGTATCGGTGCCGATACTGAGCATTTTTATGAGTACTTGCTAAAAAAAAAATACCCTTTCTAACATGGAGCTGTAACGCTCTCACTTATTATAATACATTTTCTTGATACTTTTCTACAGGTTTTTTAGACCATTTTGAACTTAGTGAATTTGACACCTAAAGGCACTTAAAGGGACAGTATACACCAATTTTTATATAACTGCATCTAATAGACAAGTTTATAAAGAATAATATGCACAGATACTGATCTAAAAATCCAGTATAAAACCTTTTCAAAACTTACTTAGAAGCTCTTAGTTTAGCACGTTTGATTAGGTTGACTGGAACACCCAGTGAAAGCAAACACTCCCCCCTCCCCCCTTCCTCTGCATATGAAAATACTCTTTACACAAAAAGGAGCAAGCTGGAGTAGGTATACATCAGTATTCTCCTAAAACTTTGAGGCTTGGCTAGGAGTCTGAAAATCAGCACAATGTTATTTAAAAATAAGCAAAACTATACATTTAAAAAAAAAAAAAACCTGTATGAGCTATATAAATGGATCATCTACAAAACATTTATGCAAAAGAAAATCTAGTGTATAATGTCCCTTTAATAAAGTCACAAAAAGGCCTGTTTGACATATTTGCAAGTATTGTAAGACTATTTAGAATAATTCTACTATGTTGCATATGTGCAAGACATTTTAGATATGTATTTGCATATATGGTCTAGAATCACTAAACCTTGTTTCACTGCTATTGTATAGTCCATCTGCAGTGGGCAGGACCCATGTCCTATAAAGCTAATTGAATCTGCAAGATTATTGAGAAAACAGAAATCAGGACACTAACATCTAGAAATGTCATGTAGCAATCGTGCATTCTGTAAGTGTTTGGCTTTAATCCACACTTGCATTGTCGTGATTGTCAGCTTCTGTACAGTCATTTTCATAAACAGGATTTCAAATGGGATTGTGGAAAGCAGACGCTGTTAGTGAACCTCCCTAGTGTAGAGAAATTTGCACCAAGAAGATTTAAAAAGGAGCCGCACCTTCGTGACCAGGATTTCAAATGGGCTCACTCCTTAGTAACCTGGAATTTGAAAAGGGTCCGCGCCTTTCTGTTATCAAAGGTAAAACTCTTCACAACAGTGTGTTTTCCAGTTTTTGTGGCTACATTATTAATGTCCTGGTCACATAAGCACAAACCCATTGGTTTTACCGGTCATAAAGGTGACCGGGAAATATACCTCAAAGTTACTCCATTATTGCAATGGAGCAATTTCACAATTTACAGTGTGAGAAATTTGAAAATCCAGTGTTAGAAGATAGGATAAGTTAAAACTTCCTCTTTCTAATAGAATCTGTAGTGTCTTGATTTCAGATGTATAGCTCGCTAAACCATAAACCGATGCTTTCTCAATTACTGATTGGAAATATATATATACAGGGAGTGCAGAATTATTAGGCAAATTAGTATTTTGACCACATCATCCTCTTTATGCATGTTGTCTTACTCCAAGCTGTATAGGCTCGAAAGCCTACTTCCAATTAAGCATATTAGGTGATGTGCATCTCTGTAATGAGAAGGGGTGTGGTCTAATGACATCAACACCCTATATCAGGTGTGCATAATTATTAGGCAACTTCCTTTCCTTTGGCAAAATGGGTCAAAAGAAGGACTTGACAGGCTCAGAAAAGTCAAAAATAGTGAGATATCTTGCAGAGGGATGCAGCACTCTTAAAATTGCAAAGCTTCTGAAGCGTGATCATCGAACAATCAAGCGTTTCATTCAAAATAGTCAACAGGGTCGCAAGAAGCGTGTGGAAAAACCAAGGTGCAAAATAACTGCCCATGAACTGAGAAAAGTCAAGCGTGCAGCTGCCAAGATGCCACTTGCCACCAGTTTGGCCATATTTCAAAGCTGCAACATCACTGGAGTGCCCAAAAGCACAAGGTGTGCAATACTCAGAGACATGGCCAAGGTAAGAAAGGCTGAAAGACGACCACCACTGAACAAGACACACAACCTGAAACGTCAAGACTGGGCCAAGAAATATCTCAAGACTGATTTTTCTAAGGTTTTATGGACTGATGAAATGAGAGTGAGTCTTGATGGGCCAGATGGATGGGCCCGTGGCTGGATTGGTAAAGGGCAGAGAGCTCCAGTCCGACTCAGACGCCAGCAAGGTGGAGGTGGAGTACTGGTTTGGGCTGGTATCATCAAAGATGAGCTTGTGGGGCCTTTTTGGGTTGAGGATGGAGTCAAGCTCAACTCCCAGTCCTACTGCCAGTTTCTGGAAGACACCTTCTTCAAGCAGTGGTACAGGAAGAAGTCTGCATCCTTCAAGAAAAACATGATTTTCATGCAGGACAATGCTCCATCACACGCGTCCAAGTACTCCACAGCGTGGCTGGCAAGAAAGGGTATAAAAGAAGAAAATCTAATGACATGGCCTCCTTGTTCACCTGATCTGAACCCCATTGAGAACCTGTGGTCCATCATCAAATGTGAGATTTACAAGGAGGAAAAACAGTACACCTCTCTGAACAGTGTCTGGGAGGCTGTGGTTGCTGCTGCACGCAATGTTGATGGTGAACAGATCAAAACACTGACAGAATCCATGGATGGCAGGCTTTTGAGTGTCCTTGCAAAGAAAGGTGGCTATATTGGTCACTGATTTGTTTTTGTTTTGTTTTTGAATGTCAGAAATGTATATTTGTGAATGTTGAGATGTTATATTGGTTTCACTGGTAAAAATAAATAATTGAAATGGGTATATATTTGTTTTTTGTTAAGTTGCCTAATAATTATGCACAGTAATAGTCACCTGCACACACAGATATCCCCCTAAAATATCTATAACTAAAAACAAACTAAAAACTACTTCCAAAACTATTCAGCTTTGATATTAATGAGTTTTTTGGGTTCATTGAGAACATGGTTGTTGTTCAATAATAAAATTAATCCTCAAAAATACAACTTGCCTAATAATTCTGTACTCCCTGTATAAATGATTTCTCTTATACTGTAAATAGGGTTTAATTAAAAAGAAATGTAATATAACCTTAAAGGGACATTAAACACTAAATACATGATGGATAGAATGATGCATTCAAAGAAAAGATTAGTCTATGATTAACATGTAGATGTATTTTTTAAAGTTTCATTAGTTGTTTAAAAAGTGACAAAATAAGTGTAAAGTTTTAGTGTCTATAAAGCACTGGGAGCTGCCATGTTGTAACTTGTGTTACCTTCTCTGCTGTGGCCAGTTAGGGTCAGTTATAAATAGGTCACTAGAGTGTGCAGCCAATGATTGTGCTGGATTTAACAGTGTTCTGCACTTCCATTTCTAACAGGAACTGAAAAGCTCACAATTTCAGAATGGAATTACAGGCAAAGAGGACAAAATAAATAATGAAAGTATATTGCAGAGTTGTTTTATTATATACAATGTATCATTTTATATTATCATCTCAAAGTTTTTAATGTCCCTTTAAGAAGTGTGAAAGGGGAACTGTATATATCAGTTTCCATTTTATATTGTAATCACTCAAAAAACATGCTTCCCATATCGGCCGAAACCAAAGCTAAGTTATCAAAGGCTAATATTGGAAAGGTTGGAATCAACTTTTATATTAGGTGTGTTATGTGAGCAATGCTTCTTTATCTTATCTAAGTATTAACAACCCACACTTTTTTTTGAGTAAACTTGAACTTTTTAGATCAAGAATATTTGACAGTAAAAAATGTAATGGCAAATACTTGCCTTCTTAAAGTGAATTATAAATTGGTGTACTTTTACCAATAAACACATCTAAAAATATCCATTTACAGGAATATAATGTTGCACAAATACTGCATTTCATAGATTATTGTATAAAGTGACATATGCTCAGACTGTACTTTACTGACAGTCAAATTGTTTATTGCTGAATACTATGTAAAACATGTCAAGGTTTATCTTGAATCATAACTTAAAGCAACGTGTCCTTGAATTGTCTTAGTATTCTCTAATATTTTAGCAAATCAAAACTGTGAATATTATTGTATGTTTAGAATTATATAATGCAAGTTTTTCATAATGCTTTTGGTCCATATGTTGAGATTAAAGGGACAGTGTACTCTGTCAAACAGCTATAACACAAATTGCAGTATAAAATAAACATTATAAAGTAAAGATAATGATTAATTAATATTAATAGCAACATTAAAATACCCTAAAATTAACAGAATTTCTTGTTTTAATGTAGCGGCAGAGATGTCATTTGAAACAGGCTGACCATGCAAGAAAAGCAAATCTACCAAACAATCAGTCGGAGCCCACATGCAACTGAAATGTGCACACATGCATGCAGTAACAGACTGTGAGCAATTGTGCCTATGGGGCCTATCTATCAAGTTCCGTATGGAGCTTGGCGCCCCGTGTTTCTGGCGAGCCTGCATGCTCGCCAGAAACACAAGTTATGGAGCAGCGGTCACCCTCAAAGGGGCTACCCTAGTGGAATTATCTTTAAAGAGTGGCTGTCCCCGCAAGTGGTAAAAAGGTCTCCCATATAAAATAATGGAGCTTGCTGGAAAGTGTAACTTCATTGGGTAGAGTACAGTTAGCAGGGGGGCACACTTAAATCCTGCATCAAAAACAAATCACATAGCGCTGCTTTCTTCTTATAGAATCTTACAATTGCCTCTATTTTTGTACGCATGTGTTGTTCTATTAGGGTATTAAAGGGAAAGTGTAGTCAAAATTAAACTTTTATGATTCAGAAATAGCATGCAATGTTTAAACAACTTTCTAATTTACTTTTATCATCAAATTTGCTTTGTTCTTTTGGTATTCTTTTTTGAAAGCTAAACCTAGGTAGGCTCATAAGCTAATTTCTAAGCCCTTGAAGGCTGCCTCTTCTCTTAGTGCATTGTGACAGTTTTTACAGCTAGACAGTGCCATATAGATAACATTGTGCTTATACACGTGGAGTTACCTAGGAGTCAGCACTGGATAATGCAAGCCTGTCAAAAGAACTGAAATAAAGGGGCAGTCTGCAAAGGCTTAGATACAAGGTTATCACAGAGGTCAAAAGTATATTATTATAACTGTGTTAGTTATACAAAACTGGGGAATGGGTAATAAAGGGATTATCTATCTTTTAAAAAAATAAAAATTCTGGAGTAGACTGTCCCTTTAAGTATTTTGTGTATTTTGTCACAACCTCGCCACCTTTTAGTTTGCGAGAAAAAACTACGAGATCTGTAAGCATTAATTTCTATGTGTCTTTGCACATCCAATGTACTTTAATAACGATTTACACTGTACATATTTAATATGATTTATTCCTGTGTAATTTACATACAAATTTGACATTTTTGATTAAATAAGATTTTTGATGCACCTTCACCATTCCATTTTGTACTGTAAATTTATGTGTAAATAGTTCAGTTATTCTTTTTGTATGATTTTTATATTTTGTTTTCATTGTGCACTTTTTTAATCCATCCCATCTCCTTTGCATACAAAAATGCAGTATATGTCCCTTAGCGAGACACCCTGATTTAAGGTGAAAAAGCGGTGTTAGATCATTTCTCCAGGGAAGTACTAGCAAACATTTATAAATAATCTCGCCAGCCCAGAGACTTTTAAATAATTTGACCCCTAGTCTAAGCTAAAGTCATAAGGGTAGGCATTCCAAGAAGATACCCTCACTGGGGCCTTCTCCCGGATTATCCTCATCAGAGCTAGCCTCTGGTTGAGCAACAGGCAACATATGATTCCTATGTCAAGCCATGACTCAGCTCTCAGGACCTTTAATATTGTATGCAGGGAGTCCTTGAAGCTTGGAATTAGCTTCAAAAGGGATTTCTTTCCAAGGCTCAAATAGTTAATGCAGCCATGCTTTTCAGGCAGAATGTTTTATGTCTGATTTAAGTATCATATATTTCTTGCTATTTTCATTAACTTAGAAACTAGCTCTCTATGCTAAATCATAAACCTTCCAGAGATCTTTAGGTTGAGTAAATGCTAATGTGTGAATCATGGGTCATACTGTCATAGTAGATACCAAATTGATGATCTATTGGTAGTTTAGCTTCTGGACCAAATACAAGTAGTAGAGACTAAGAAGGATATTCTGTAACCTCACTTTGAGTACAGTTACAACTAGAAACCATGGATTCAACATGCACACCCCAGGTTATTTTTCAGCATCCACAAGGATCTCTAGCATTTCCAATTGAGTAGTATTTGTCACAAACTGGGATTGAACATCAGACCTTAGTTTCTTAGGCTATTGTTTTTGCTGTGTGCTATCCTTGCACTTGGAACAGCAGCCTGTTTCTTTGCCTAGTTGGCTTTTTTTCCTGCACTTTGGCTCCACCTGACTGCAGCTGCTGATAATGGGCAGTTACTCTTTGGTTATATAAACCCAGCTCTTCCAGCAGTCATTACCCGTTTACTGAGTTACTACTCAGGGTGTGCTGTGCATTGCTATTTGGATTGCTGAATTGGTTTTGGATTCTGGACTCTGCCTTTTTTCTCTTCCTCTTGGTACTTTATTGGATTTGCTGATTACTTTGATCTCAGAACTGGACTTTGACTACGCTTTGCTTTAATCCCTTGTACCTCGCTGGATTGTTTTCCTTTCTGTTGCTAACCTGGATTGTCCTCAACTTTGCTCAAGCCTGATCCTTTGTGACTGTTACCTGTACTACACCAGATTGTATCCTTTACCAGTACCATTTTTCCTAGCTCAATATCTGCAAATTTATATAGTACTGTACAGTACTGACTGTATCCAGAGCTTATAGGGACATGAAACACAAAAATTTTTGTTTCATGATTCAGACAGAGCACACAATTTTAAACAACTTTCCAAATTACTTCTATTATTTAATTTGCTTCCTTCTCTTGTTATTTTTTGCTGAAAGGTTTAGCTTGACAAGCTCAGAAGCAGCAAAGAACCTAGGTTCTAGTTGCTGATTGGTTGCTGCATATATATACCGATTATTATTGGCTCATCCATGTGTTCAGTAGTGCATTGCTGCTCCTTTAACAAATGATACCAAGAGAATGAAAACATTTTTATAATAGAAGCAAATTAGAAAGTTGTTTAAAATTGTATTCTCCATCTGAATCATGAAAGAAAAGGTTTGGGTTTCATGTCACTTTAAGGCTGGTTGTTACTGCTATCTACACATTAATTTATGGGTTACTCTATACTTATACTTTGTGTGGGTATTGTACTTAACTGCCTGTCTCTCCACCTGACACTGAGGCAGGCTTGACTGTATTGAACCTCTAAGGAAGAACATTTTCTTCAGAATGGCATGAGATAGTTTTGGATTTTTTCATATTTAGCAATGTTAAGAGCACTTTTATGATCAGAATGGAGCCAGCTCTGCAACTCGGCAATCCGTAATGAGCTGGCAGTAATGGTATCTTTCTGTCCTTCATAGGGGAAGCTTAGGCATTTGGTAAATTGGTCAGTCACTATCAGCATGTTTCTTACTCTCGATGTATCAACTACTATTCACAGAAAATTCATACAGAACAGATCCATAGGATCAGAGATCTTTAGATGGCCATTCAGATTAGTTTGGTGAAGTCTGCTTCTGAATTCACCTTTAACAATTGTGTCAATGCTTCTCCACTGAATCTTTCAAAACATACTAAAATAAATGTCTGTCAACCCCTAGGTGCCTTTGTTGATCATCCAGGGACCATAAAACTATCCCTCTGTACTTCCAATGTGTCTTCAATCCAGATGATCATAATATTAAATGATAAATGTGTCCCTCCTCAATATAGAAACAATCTAATTCTCTCCTAAATAGCCTGTGTAACACAATTTGGTGATATGTAGTAGTTAATCTACAATGACTCTCTATAATGATGGCAATTTCAGTTTATGCACTGGACAATTACTTTCAGTTTCACCAAGCGCCGACTGATGCAAAATGCATCCTTCCATACAATGGGCATTCTTCTAAATTCTTCCATACTGGCATTTAAATGAAGTACAAACAAACATCTTTGCATCACCATCAAATTTAAACTGGTAAAGGTACTAAATGATGTCCGGATGGAAAAAACTTATATGGGTTAGTGCTCAGTATTATGCCCCTTGACCTCACCTCTGCATTTGAAACTGTGGGCCAAGACACCTTACCATACAACCTACAGGATATTTGTTAGCTGAGTAACTGAGTCTGGTTCAAATAATTTCTATCTGAGTGTCATCTGAAGTATGCTGAAGTATGCTCCTCTGCACCTGTCCCCTTGGGATGTGGAATCCCTCAGGCTTCCATCTTATCTCCCATGTTTTTTGTGGTGTATATGTTTCCAAAGAGAGCTTACACATGCCATATTGCTTTATGATATCACTCTTTTTCAGGAAACACACAAATATAATATCATTCAAACCAAGCTCATATCATGATCTCCTGGGGAGGATACGCGCCATATGATTGAACCTAAATGTGTGATGGGAGAAGATTGTATGATCGCAACTAAGTCGCATATTGGTCTAGTATGTGGAGGATCAAAACTACAAACCACAGAACTAGTAAGATATCTTGGTGTGTTGCTTGATAGTGAAGTTTCTCAGCAACACAGCCACAGTCTAAGCCCTGTTCTTTCAAATAAAGAATATAACCATGCTTTGGTTATATAGCATCTGGAATAATGCAATGCACTTTAATATGGTCTCTCAGAAAAGCTACTCCAATACATACAGTTAGCACAAAATACTGATGCAAGACGGATGCTGGTTAGCAAGTCAAATTTTTGCAACATGATACAAAGCCGCCACTCCCTGCACTGCTAAAACAGTGCATGCTACTAGCCTGGTGTCTTACAAAGCATTGCATGTTTAGGGACAATACTATCTAAAAGAGACAGTGGTTCCCTATGTCTTAACACACACTTTTTTGAACAGACAACACCCTGCAGTGCCAAAAATTAAGTACAAATGTAGGGCCCAAGCACTTAGTCATGCTGGCCTATTTCTATAGATCCTGGTTTCTCAACAGCCGGGCCGTGGCCCAGTACCGGGCCGTGATAGCCCTGCTGGTGGGCCCCGACCTGTCATTCCCCCACTGCACACCAGGGGTAGACTGAGACCAATCAAGGCCCCAGGAAAACTGTCTCACACTGACCCAAATGTATTCAATGCTATGCAAATGAACATGGTAGCCTCCCTGCCCCCAACATGCCCCTCAACCTCCAGTGCCAGGACTCCCAACATTAAGGGCCAGAGAAAGGGCCTCCAACCTTCAGGGCCAGACCCCACAATCCATGGCCCTAACAGCAACAGACCCCCGGCAGGACCCCCCCCACACTCCAGGGCCCCACTAAACCCCCATTAACTGCTTAGTTACTGATAGGGCAACTGAAAACTCCAGCTTAAAGGGACACTGAACCCAATTTTTTTCTTTTCTGATTCAGATAGAGCATGAAATTTTAAGCAACTTTCTAATTTACTCCTATTATCAAATGTTCTTCATTCTCTTGGTATCTTTATTTAAAAATCAAGAATGTAAGTTTAAATTCCGGCCCATTTTTGGTGAACAACCTGGGTTGTTCTTGCTGATTGGTGGATAAATTCACCCACCAATAAACAAGTGTTGTCCAGCGTCCTAAACCAAAAAATAGCTTAGATGCCTTGTTCAAATAAAGATAGCAAGAGAACAAAGAAAAATTGATAATAGGAGTAAATTAGAAAGTTGCTTAAAATTGCATGTTCTATCTGAATCACAAAATAAAAAAATTGGGTTCAGTGTCCCTTTAAGGAACGCACCAGGATCCGTGGAGATGCCATTTGAGGGCCCCCTACTTGCTGGTCCCTCGGCCCAGGTCCTATTTGCTTGACTGATCAGCCCGCTTCTGCTACTTATATATATATATATTAAAAACTACCGGGCCCTGGACATGTCCAGCTCAAATTAACCGGGCCTTGAGGTCACTTTGGTTGAGAACCACTGCTATAGATCACGCTTCCCAGAACAGTGAAAAAAGCCATTTCCTTCGAAAATTTCAAACAAAGACCTACTTGTTCACACAAGCCTTTCACAACTAAATGATCTAACTTCAATCTCCTTATGTAAATGGATCATATATACATTGAGTCCAACCAGGAGAAAAGTGCTATGGGTTGTTATTGTTATTGTTATCTATATGCTTTAAATGCTCAGAGCGAACACACAGAAAAGGCATTGGACAATTACCATGAGAACAAATCTCATTTGATTGACTCGGGTCAATGCCATTGTTCACATGAATAAAGATTGAAGCTGCCATGTGTTAATTGAAGTCATTTTTTCTTTTTGTATTTTATTAGTTATTTTATCTCCCATATGATTTAACAAAATAGCTCTGAAATATATTGCATTGCATTGTTAAATAATATTATAAAACACAACAGTAAACCTTGAAGCAGTAACATGTTTAGCATTTGTATCCTCCATTTACAACAGTGACCCCTCTAAATAAACCCTGTATTTCTTCCAAAATTAAACTAAACTAATATTCTGATATTACCTCTTTAAGATGACACAGGAACACAAACTGACTACAATATCCTTTTCATCTTGCAATTCATTCCACTTTCACAGTTGGCTTTTTTATAACTCTTGGAGAGAGAATCTCAGAGAGTTAGATTTTCAATCAGTTCTATTATCACTCAATTTCCCATAAATGACATCAGTGCAAATAAAAAAGTAAAAAAATATTTTGACCATATAGCTTTCCTTTTGTCTTTTGGAACATAAAAATGAACGGACTCATGTTTTCATTTGCTCAAAAATAATATATGTGAAAACTGAAAAGCAAACTAGAAAATGTCCCATGAGAATACAAAATGGAGATATTGTACCTCACAATTACCCAAGTAACTAAATCTCTTCGTAGTGGGACTTTAAAGGGACATGACTTCCCCAAAAAATTATTTCATGATTCAGATAGAGAATCCAATTTTAAAAATGTTTTAATTTACTTCTATTATCAAATTTGCTTCATTCTCCTGTTGTTCTTTGTTGAAGATATATCTAGATAGGTAGTATGCACATGCCTGGAGCTCTACATGACAGGAAATAGTGCTGTAATTTATTGTTTTTGCTAATGTATAACATGGTTGCAAAAATGCTGCCATATAGTGCTGCAAACACATGCACACTCCTGAGCTTACCTCACTGCTTTTTAACAAAGTATAATAAGAAAACAAAGAACATTTGATAAAAATTTTTTTGTAAATGAGCTGTTTCAAAATGTTATGTTCTATCTGAATCATGAAATAATTTTTTTGGATTTTATGACCCTTTAAGCATCCATTTTGGATACTTGTCATGGGTACAGAAGGGGAGCTTTTACAAAACTAATAATTGAGTGCAGAAACAAAATGTATTGTTAAAGGGATAGTAAAAGTCCAAATTAAACTTTCATGATTCAGATAGGGCTTGCAATTTTAAGCAACTTTCTAATTTACATTTATCATCAAATTGGCTTTTATCTCTTGTTATTCTTAGTTGAAAGCTAAACCTAGGTAGGCTCATATGCTAATTTCTAAGCCCTTGAAGGCTGCCTCTGCATTTGACAGTTTTTCACAGCTAGAGGGTGTTAGTTCATGTGTTTCATGCAGATAACACTGTGCTCATGCACCTGAAGTTATTTAAGAGTGAGTACTAATTGCCTGAAATCCAAGTCTGTCAAAAGATCTAAGATAAGGAGGCAGTCAGCAGAAGCTTAGATACAAGGTAATTACAGAGGTAAAAAGTATATTTCTATAGCAGTGTTAGTTATGCAAAACTGGGGAATGGTAAATAAAGGGATTATATATCTTTTTAAATAATGGACAGTTTTGGTGTTTACTATCCCTTTAAGGTGCATGAAAAATCGTAACAAAATTCTTCACAAAAATGTAAAATTTGTATGTAAATAAATCAAATTAAATATGCACAGTATAAATCGTAATTCAAGTACACTGGATATGCAAATAGCCCTTAGAAATGTGTACTTTTAAGTGCAAAATACAAAGCTTAATTGTTGTTTTTTGTAAACTAGGATGAGCATGGCTGTATATGAAATTGTCTCTAATCCCAACATAATTCTGTAAAGATTTTTTCATAGTTTTTTCTCACTAACTAAAATGTAGCAAGCTTTTCTCAAGACGCTGAAAATACTTATAACCCTAATAGACAAACACATGCATAAGAAAATATAGATGATTGTAAGATGCTATATGCAGAAGGCAGCGTAATGTGATTTATATTGGCTGCAGTATTTAAATTCTGACCCCCCCTGCTCACTGCTAACTTAGCTCAATGCTGCAAATTGTCCGTTTCCAACAAGCTCTATTATTTTCAATAGGCAACATGTCGCTACTCGCAGGGACTGCCCCTTTTTTACAATAATTCCACCGGGGCAGCCCCTGCAAGGGTCTGTATGAAAATCCACAGTGTAGATCATCCGGCCCTTAGTTTTTATTCTTCAGTTTAGTGGCAATTGCTTCAATGCAAAGTTTAGTTTTTTATGATCATCACATTTTTCATGTGTTGTGCTGTGCAGCTAAACCCAAGCATTCAAGAAGTCGGCTTTTAGTAACATATTGAATGTGGGTAATGAACTCCATAACGTTCATTAAATGAATGGGTTTTTTCCATTATGAGATGTGAACAATTACTGCTAGTGATGATGACCTTTTCAAAAATGGTTATACAGAGAAAATACAAATGTTACATGTCATGCTTTTCATGGTGAATAAAAAAAAAATCACCTTTTTACAGCTATTCAAAAGCAAATATAGTAAATACTTACTTAATGGCTCCCTGGCTTTCACAGTACCAACTGCGCTGCCTTTAGGAACATCTTCAGCAATACAAAAGGTGTAGCGGGATTTCTCAAATATTGGTGGAGCTACAGAGCTCTGTAGGATGTTAATTATAATGATTGCATTTACAGCCGAGGTTAGACCACCTTTGTCTCGGGCTAAAACAGACAAGGATACCCTGGAATCTTCCAAGTGGCTTACAGTGGAGATCAAGTAGATAATTCCTAGGCAAAAAATAATAAATATATATTAATGGATCATGATAAAAAAAAATTACAGTGGTACATAGAAATATATAATTGTATTGTACATAATAAACAAAAGGAACGTCTAGTCTCTCCATATTTGTATATGAAATAGAGGTAATCTTTAGGATTTCCTTTGCACATCTCAGGAATTCTTGAATTCACTTACAGCATGTGTCCTTACCATATTCTTTGGAAGTTTATTCCGCTTCTATTTCTCCTTACACTAACAACTTCTAAACCTGGTACCCTTTAATTTGAGATTATGATAACTTGCTCTGATATTGCAAATGTAGTAAAAAAAACTATTTTAGCCAAAATGCAGTTTTGTACAGATCTATTCTCAAATAGTTTACTATAATACTATACTATAATAGTTATTTTGGTTAATAACACCAATTTCATAATATAATTTATAAACCCATAGTTTTAAAATAGGGTACAACACTATATTTGTTCTGTTTTCTTACATCACTAAAGGTTCCCACACTTGTCAAAATAAGCTCCAATAGTTTTTGCACCATTTAATGCAAGGAAATTATTGGCTTTATTCACTCAAGTGAAGATCTCAGATCCTCTCAAACATTTTAACTAAAAAGAGAGTAAAGTCAAAATTAAACTCTTATGATTCAGATAGAGAATGCAAATTAAACAACTTTCCAAGTTAGTTCTTTTATCAAATTTGCTTTGTTTTATTTGTATTCTTTGCTGGAGACTAAACCTAGGATGTCTGATAAGAGCATAGCCACATCCATGTCTATAGTAATCTATGGCAGCCATGTTTGTAACTATGTATAACACTGCTATAAACAAGAGGAAGCCAGGAAACATTGCTCTGTACTGCTGCCTTACTGATGTCTGAGTAAAAGATTTCAAGATTCCCTGGTGTGCCTGCCTTTCTTTACGTTTCACTGCTATAAACAATGTTGCAAAGGCTGTTGTCAGATGGCTTAAGACATGTGCACACTCCTGAGCTCACCTAGAATTACTCTATCAAGAGAACTAAACAAATGTGATAATATAATTAAACTGGAAATTGTTCAAAATGGCATGCTCTATCCAATCAGTTTAAGTTTAATGTTGACTTTACTGTAACTTTAAAATGTAGATACTAAAATGGAAAGATTTCCTCATTGAAGTGACTGTAGGGAATATAGATAGATAGATGATAGATAGGTAGAAAGAGAGATAGATATATAGATAGATAGATAGATAGATAGATACATAGATAGATGATAGATAGGTAGAGAGATAGATATATAGATAGATAGATATGTACAAATTTAATCTAGTCCACTAGTTCCAACTTTTCTCCACTTAGTAGTAAACCATAGTGTGTATGTATATATACACTGTCACAACCAACTAAAACAGTATGGTAATAGCTCAGAGTCAGAGTAACAGCAACTTTATTTTCACAGCCAACACAACATTCCTTGCGAGATTTTATTTTATCTTACTCTGATAATATTCTGGGGAAAGAGCGAACACATTAACATCCAATGCTATTGAAATAATAGTATACAGAAATTGTATACAACATAAACTCCTCATACAAATTGCCCATTTTTGTTACAGCATTGTTGTCAGGTTCAGTCAATTCATGATTTTAAGAAGATTCAGGTTTAGACATGAAAAGTGATTTTGAAGCAACTTTATGACATAGAGATGCTTTTATGTAGTTTTGTACCTATTTTAATAGATAACACAGTAGTATATTTCTCAGTCTGTTGATTAAGTCAGCTGCTGAGTTATTCATTCATTGTCTGTTGAAAACTGGCTTTATACCTTTTTAGTCAAAGGTAATTGCCTGTTCAATACAGATTATTGTGTATAACATCTGAGAGCATTATTTCCTTTAAAGGATGGGTGTAAGAGTCACAGCTAAACTGTGAACATGAAATGCTGCAATAGCTATATGTCAACCACAGTTTAGGTCTTTTCTTAGGAATTAACCAAGCCTCCATTCAGACAGTAGGCAGATGGCCAAGTCCACCAAATAAGTTCATCACCCAAACTAACCTTAAAATCTGGCAAACATGTATTAAAAATCTTAAGAATGAAGCTAAACAGTTGTAAGCATCCCATATGATGCCTTAATAGTGTTTAAACTGTTTGACCATAAGATATGAAGGTCACAGAGCTGTAATTGATTTTTTTGTGCTATAATATCTAGGTCAACTGCATATTTCAAGCAAGGTTAATTTTAAATAAAGTAATTAGGTTTTCTGCTCTAGAATGGCCTTTCTTATGTACAGAAGAATTTATATCTAAAAGACACTCGCATGAAGACATTTCATATAATTTCCCTTGATAATCATACTCTGTTTTTATCATCGTGCCTTGATAACTTTGGCAGTCAGAGAAAGGTTTTGTTGGCAAATGTGGTACAAATTCAAACATCTGATTAATTATCTGAGCATGTATGAGATATATTCAAGTATATCATGCTTAGATGAAAAAAATCCTTATTCTAATATTTTCCTATCTTGTAGCTTTTATTTCAATTTAGTTTTTTGCAGAAATGTTCATTTTAATACATATTTTGCACCACACCATGGTTCCTAAAGTAAATTATGGCTCCTTAATTTAAAATGAAATGTTTAACATATCTGATACCTCAAGAAAACATTATAATTTGAGTGACTTGAGTTATCATAGAAACCAAGAACTATATTTGATATATTTTTTTTTCAAAATATGTGTTTCCTTGCATCTGCTGTTAAACTGTTGAGCAACAAAATCCTGTTCTAACCTCAGTAGCATAAAAAAAAAACTTGTCGCCAAGATCAAGCTTAACACAATAGAACCAGCTTTCATGTAGAACCAACGAAGTGTAAATACTTTGGTTGATAAAGAATAAGGTTTCTGCTGTGGACTATCCTTTTAAGAGGGTCAGTAAATATTTAAAATATTTAGGTATAAAAGTTAATAACAACTGAAAGGATATGTATGATATGACATTTTTAATATAGTATGCTTCATAAAAATTGTAAAGGATTGTATAATAGAACAAGATTATACTACACAATATAATTTAGATAAGAATATACAATCCCAAAGCTGATGTACATATCTCAGTGACTAAATTACCAGGCGAGATTAGAAAATTGCTTTTGCTAAGTGACCCTGTTAGAGCGTGGCAGAAATATTGTAAGTAAATGCAATTCAAAAGTGCAACTTCATATTGATTTACCTATTAAATTATTTATTCAGATTTTCCAGATTGGTTGGCAGGGTTTAGATATTGTTTATATTCACCAAGTGAAGAATAAAAGCAGCAATTTAAATGTCATAATAAAACATTCTAAGCCTACTTACAGATTAGATCATACGTAACTAATTTAATAAATGAACACGGCTGGGGGTGGGAGTGGAAAGAAATTCAAAAGAAGATGAATCTTTATAAAATTTGCTACTATTCTATCTCCCAAATGGTATAAGGCTGATAAGATTTTTAAAACATTTTTAATTAATATCTCCCTGCCAGAATAACTATATTCATAAACAGTGTCAGATCCCCATTTTTTACTGTCAGACAGGAAAAAGAGGCTCACTATTCACATCTTAAGATTAAAAAATATTTTTTAAAAATTGTAACAAGATTAATGAATGGCTAAAAAAATAATAATCGACAGATATAGGTTTACAAGAGTTTATTTTTCCTAGCTAACAATAACAAATGGGGATCTGACACTATTCTGGCAGGGAGAAATTTAACTTTGAAAAATTGGGAATCCAAATTGGAATCTTGTGAACTTAATTCAGTCACACATGATTATGGAGAAATTTGGTATCCGATTCCAATCTCCGCTCCCTGAATAGGAAGAAGGGAGTGATCAGGTTTTTCCCCCCTCTTTTTAGATATTATATTCCTTATTTTGATTTGTCTAAAAGTTGTTTTTGCACAAAGATTGTTTTGGATATGATGTGTAATTATATATTTTATTTGTGTTTATTTGGAAAATGTTGAATAATAAAAAAAAAAGAACCAAAGAAATGTTATGTCTGTTCTAGAGTTATATATGTGTTAATCAAACATTTAGAAGTTTTATTTAGCAAGGTAAGAAACCTAGGATGCAATTACCTAAATTATATTCTCCAAGAACTAAATGGTTTAGGTCTCCCAAAATCAATATTTATTCAATCTAGCCTCGTTAATAAGACTTCTCTTAGATTGGCTGTCTTAATCCCTACTATATTGTGATAAGGATACGGAGGAGTTTAATATTGGATCATCTGCCCTAACATTTTTTCCTCATAGCTTTAATAGAGACCTTGAGAAAAACATACGTGGGCATCAATTGTATAGAGATGTTTTGATGGCTTGGAGGAAGGTAAATAAGGAACTTTACAGGGATAATAGCTTTACTAAATTTCTCCCAATTAGTGAAAAATCCCTGCAGGGGATATTTATAAGATATTTGAGATATGAAAAATGAACACATAGACCACAAATACTCACATTAAATCAATTTAAAGTACTTTATGGGGTTTCTGAGAGTTTTACAAGTGTGCCTTACTACAAGTAAAGCATTATATTATCTCCATATTTAGGAAAAATCTGCAAGCCTGGATGGAACATTCTTTAGTTTCTGTGATTGAGAAGAGAGAGTGATAAACTCTCAATGTTTGCTATATACTTTATGGATCATCTACAGAAAACCACTACATCTATATTCAGTATAGTGTATTTACAGGGTTAAAACACCACCCTGCGCACTGAACTTCCTTTAAACAGATAGTACCAACAATGCCTCCAGATAAACACAAACCTTTACAGATGCTTATATATTTCTTACAAAGTTACCTAAAACTAAATGCTTTTAATTAGGCAGTATTCAGTAACTACCTTATTCCTAGAGCCTGATGGGCATGGAGAAAAATCACGTAAATTTTCTGGGTACTTTTTAGTAGCATTATAATGCAATTTATGTGTCAAAACCAGAACTCTGCATAGCTAGATAAATAGTCCTCAAGAAAAAAATTGCCTCTCTGAAATTCTTTGAGGGATTTCAGATTATTGATGAGACTTCTTAGATAATCTCTGTCATGATACACTCATGTGGAGTAGTCGATATCTGGATTAGACAGTCAGCAGAGGTGGTATTGTGGTCTCCATTGCCAGGTTAATCTGAACGTCTCTTTCTTTGTGTAACATCTGTGTTCAGGAATGCTTTGGACTAAAAAAAACCTCCACCCCCCTCCTCCTCTTGTATGGCACTTCTTTTTTTTTTATGAAGTTTTTTTGAAGTTGTAAGATTAACAAACAAGAGAGAAACAAACATAATTCGTCCAGAAGCAGGTAATTACATCCAAGTTAGGTACAGATCACAATATCATATCTTATTCCAAAACGAGCATGAGAGAAGGCATGGACGAATCAAAATTGGACTTCACTTTTAGAATTTAATATATAGTATATGTTCCCCAAAATGACAGAAGAAAACCTCTGTACAATCTAAGTTAATCATAGCGTAATAAGGGGATATGGCTTATGTTTCGGTCACTCTTGGACCATAGCATGTGGGGGAGGGAATGCAGTGGGCGAGAGCCGCTCGTATAAGAGAGGGGGGAAGGGGAAGGGAGGGGCGGAGCCCACTAAGGTATGTCAGTAAATTAATAGGAGATTAAGGAGAAGCGATATGAGGACAAATAATATAAGTGGCATGGGTGAATAAGATACAACAAAATATCTAGCATCATTGACATATAAATACTGAAAAACCGCAGTTAAACCAATCATATTAGTAGACACTACTATTAAACCAAGGGCATCAGTGCACAACAAATGATATATAGTTAAGGGAGGCAGCATAACGATCAGTCACTGCATATAATAATATGTAGTAACTATAGGGGTCCTATCTACAGAGGGGCACGTACTTTATCATGGCTAAATGGGGATAAAGCTTACAATATCACAAAGAGATAAGTATGTACTGCTAATAAAACTGCCCAATGTAACTGTTTAACCAGAATATAAAATCTTGAAAAATGGGTACGGTTAGCTCCATATAACGGATATATAACAGATATATTAGTCACTCCTTAGCCTATATGTATTCATCCTGTGAAGGAATTGACTCGTCCTATCCCACAGACTCAGCCGCCATCCGTAGGACAAGGACTGTTGTGCTAGGTTTAAATAAGGGCAAGAGTAGGTTTTCAAAGTCTCAGTTGGGGATATCATAGATTATGGTAGTGATAGACCATAAGTTAAGGAAAAGGAGTATATGGTCCAGGGTAATGATCTCAAAGTAAGCTATATGTGTATCATCTAGCACTATCCCCTGTATTAGAAAATAGTGAAATTAACCCCTGCAATAGTTAATGTTGCTCGCTGTTTAAGATACTATGCTGATCAGTAAGTAGTGTATCCACCTCCCTTATGTGTGGCACCCTCTATTTAACAGTGTTTAAAGGCCAGAATTAATTATTAATGTTCTACTACCCTCCACCAAAAACAAACAGTAAGACCTGGAATATACCGTGTAACAAAGAAAACCTCTGCTGAAATATGAGAGCGCCTTGTAAATAAACAAATGGTAATAGAGACTGGCGCTATATATAGTAATATCAGGAACCAATGTTATGGTAGTCATACTAAGCGGATATGTGCCACTCAATTGGTATATATAGAATAATTCAGTTGTGGGAAATATTTAATGTCATCTAGTCCATAGGGAATGATGGAGCTAATAAAAGCCAGATAAGGAATATAACCTCACCTACTCCAGTAGCAGCAGCCTGGGATGAACATTAACAGTGAGCAGGCTAGTAGATAATAAGCAATAGGATGGGGTTATTCTCTAAACTTATATTGCTAGAGCAGGCTAAAGATCAACCCAAATATGACATAATAGAAAATATCTAGAAAGAGGTACTTCTCTATAACATTTGTATAGGTTAGCATTGAAGCTCTATAAAGATTAACTTTACAAACATTCTAAATCGTACACCCTCTTCAGGATTATAGAATATGTTCCCTAAGGGAACACTTATGTACATAACCCCAGTAAAGAGTCAGGTCCCAGGGATGCCCCAGCTGTTAGCGAAACCAAGATACCTCCAAAAAGTGTAATAATCTAAAACATAGAGACAAAGGCCTCTAGTTATCAAGCCGTCAACCTCAAATACGCTGGAATTCCGCAGCGTATTTGTGCGAGGCTGATTCGCCTAAGTTATCAAGCCCTACAGGCCGGCAAAAGTAGAATATAGTGACGTAAGCTTTGATCCGCCGGACTCAGTCCGACACAGATCGATTCTTACGTCACTCCAGATGTTCAGAATGCAAGTTCGGCACAATCTGACTACTTTTGGAAGTTATCAAATGACTACCAGGTACGCTCGGCACTTTTCCGGCCCAGCGTACCTGGAGGCGGCAAATCCCATAGGAACCAATGGGAGTCTGACCATAGCGAAAGTTCATGTTCGCTGCTGCCTGATATCCCATCGATTCCTATGGGAGCTGTCTACATCTAACACCCTAACATGTACCCCGAGTCTAAACACCCCTAATCTGCCCCCCCTACACCGCCACAACTAAATAAATGTATTACCCCCTAATCCGCCGCTCCCGGACTCCGCTGCAACTATAATAAATATGTTAACCCCTAAACCGCCGCTCCCAGACCCTGCCGTCGCCTACATAATACCTATTAACCCCTATCCTGCCCCCCTATACCGCCGCCACCTATAATAAATTTATTTACCCCTATCCTGCGAATCCCGTACCCCGCCGCAACTAAATCAATTGTTTAACCCCTAAACCGCCACTCCCGGACCCCGCCACCACCTATATTAAACTTATTAACCCCTAATCTGCCCCCCTACACCGTTGCCACCTATAATAAATGTATTAACCCCTATCCTGCCCCCCCTATACCGCCGCCATCTATATTAAACTAATTAACCCCTAAACCTATGTCTAACACTAACCCTAACACCGCCCTAACTTAAATATTATTTTAATAAATCTAAATAAAAATTACTCTTATTAACTAAATGAATCCTATTTAAAACTAAATACTTTATTTTCTGTAATTTAGTGTTTTTTTTTTTTGTACTTTAGTTTAGTTTATTTAATTGTATTTAATTGTAGCTACTTGTAGTTAATTAATTTAATTAATTTAATGATAGTGTAGTGTTAGGTTTAATTGTAACTTAGGTTAGGATTTATTTTACAGGTAATTTTGGATTTATTTTAGCTAGGTGGTTATTAAATAGTTAATAACTATTTAATAACTATTGTACCTAGTTAAAATAAATACAAAGTTGCCTGTAAAATAAATATAAATCCTAAGATAGCCACAATGTAATTATTAATTATATTGTAGCTATATTAGGGTTTAAGTATTTAGTTTTAAATAGGATTAATTTAGTTAATAAGAGTAATTTTTATTTAGATTTATCTAAATAATATTTAAGTTAGGGGGGTGTTAGTGTTAGACATAGGTTTAGGGGTTAATTAGTTTAATATAGCTGGCGGCGGTATAGGGGGGGCAGATTAGGGGTTAATAAGTTTAATATAGGTGGCGGCGGGGTCCGGTAGCGGCAGTTTAGGCGTTAAACAATTTATTTAGTTGCGGCGGGGTACGGGATCCGGGT
The DNA here is from genome assembly GCF_027579735.1 of Bombina bombina. Classification (NCBI taxonomy): domain Eukaryota; kingdom Metazoa; phylum Chordata; class Amphibia; order Anura; family Bombinatoridae; genus Bombina; species Bombina bombina. Next base: position 1,108,036,647 of record NC_069500.1, read on the forward strand.
ATTATGTAGGTGGCGGCGGGGTCCAGGAGCGGCGGTTTAGGGGTTAATAAGTTTATTAGAGTGGCGGTGGGCTCCGGGAGCAGCGGTTTAGGGGTTAACATGCTTAATATAGTTGCGGAGGGGTCTAGGAGCGGCGGTTTAGGGGTTAATAACTTTATTTAGTTGTGGGGGGCTCCGGGGGCGGCGGTATAGGGGGTAGAACAGTATAGTATAGTGTGAGTGCTTAGTGACAGCTTATCAATAAAGCTGTGAAAAAGCCAAAGAGCAGCGAGATCAGATGAGTGATAACTATCACAGTCCACTGCTCATCGCCTAGTACATGGTGCGCGGCTTTTTGACAGCTTTTTTGATAACTTTGGTGAGCGTATTCAGGTCCGCGGCGGTGATGTGAGGCAAGCTTTGGCGGGCGTATTGGGGCCGGCGATGGCAGGTACGTACGGAGCTTGATAACTAGAGGCCATTGTGTGGTGTAATGATAGCTGAGTATTGATAAGCCTTAACCCCTATAAGTCCTCTTAGTAGGTATGAGTGAGGAAATTTAGAATTAGGCCACCTATTAGTTAATGAAGGAAGAATAAGGAGCTTGTTCAAGTGGTCACCAAATGACTTATAGAGCTAGTAAATCATAAACCCTTTTCTAACAATAAGAAACATATATACAGATAATAGCATTCAGTAAAAATGAGGATAAAGTTCAGGCTGCTAGCCATCATCATCAAGTTCCAATGCCCTCTATAACTTGACCATAGGATTACATGTGAAACTTTGCTTTTTCCAGGGAAGTGGAAAAAGGTTCAGTGATCCCATATATGGTGAGAAATTGTACCAGTCATTTGCCCAACTTCGTATATTAGGGGTTCAGGCTGATATCCAGATTCTGACTTAACCTACACCGAGTCTACTGAGAGTCATGTTTGTGGATGTTAGGCTTGAGGCCACCTTAGCTACAAGAGTGCGGTCAGGAGTCTGCGCCATATTTGTGTTAGTAGACCCCGTCAGTAAAGATAAGTCAGTCTGCCAATAGCAAACCTGTGCGGGAAACAGTAAAGTAGGCTCTAGATCTCCAATACCAGATCTCCCATCCAAATTCTCTCTTGTTTTGTCAGCCTAGGTTGGCCTGTAGAACAGCAGTAGTGAGAAAACCTCCCTGGATCCCATGTCGGCCTCTCTGGTACATGCAGGTAGGGAGAAGTCCACACAATTATCTTTGTGATGATGTAAGCAGGGCTAATGTGGGACCGCCCACTGCGCAGATGATGGAGTCCCAAGCCTCGAGTGGTAGCTTTGGTGAGTTTGTGGTATGGGTCATGGCAGCTCTTGAAATTGAGAATAGCTGTTTGCGCTGCAGCTCCTTCTTTGCTTGACTTGCTTTTCACTGTTTTCTGTAATGTGGCAATTACTGAGCGCTTTGTACTCCGAACATCTACTGACTCCAACCTCCTATTTAGCGGAGCTTCAGCAGCTGTATGAGGACTGCCGGAGAGGTCCATCCTCGCAGTGCTAAAGAGAGTATGGGCTGTTGCTCTTAGGCAGCATATTGGATTGAATCCGATCAGCTGTATCTGTGGGAGTTCTAGTGGAGCTACGACATGCTGTAAGATGCTATTCCGGCATCCATGTCAGTCCGTTCTCCCACTTCTAGACTGGGACCTTCTTTAACCGTTGTGCATGTCTCCTCTGTATCTCGAGGTGGGTCTTCCTTCCAGTGTGGCGGATCAAGTTTACACCAACCGGCTACGTCTGTAACTTGCACTGTCTGCATTGTAGCCTGTAGCGGGTCCGTGGTGGCTCTAAGATCTGTAATAAGAGCCTGCTGATGTAAATCCATAGAAAGCATCAATTTGTGCAGCGCAGAAACAATTTGCCTCTCCATCAGTAAGTTTAAGGGGTAATAATAATGTAGAAGTTGCAGCTATGGTAATAGATATGATGCGTAGGAATCTCCAAAAATGGTGGTTCACTCCAACCCACAGTCTCAGCAAGTCAGAAGGCCTTAGCACAATTACGGTGATAATTGCTTGGAGTTCTTGTCTCAAGCCAGTCTATTTTCTAGTATATGTTAAGATCCAAGTATGGGGATAAAATAAAAAAATAAAAATAAGTCTTGTCATGCCAGAAATAAAGATTTATGAGATCAAATGTCAGGAGCTCTGAAATGGCACGTCTTGCTACCTCAGCTGTTGGCTCCGCCCCTTGTATGATACTTCTTGATACTGCAAGTTAAGGCTGGCTATGTATGGTTGGATGATCGTAAATTATAACAAGGGTGGGGGCCTTGACAAGACAAAGACGGAAGATGAGTTTTTATTTGTATGTAACAGAGAATTTAGTCAGAATGTGGGACCAGAAGGAGCAACATCATGGACGCAGGTTCTCCACATATCTCATGAACTTGGTAATAAGCTTAGATATTGAGTATTTTATGTCCCATTTCATTTGAAAGAATTCTAACTTTGTATATATATTATTTTGAATGTCTTTATAATTTGGCACTGTGTAACCTATATTAGTATTTTTGTTACTTAACACATAGAAAATCTTATTTTGTCTTTGGGCTTTAATATCTAAATTCACACTCTGAAGAGACAAGGTTAAAGGCACGTTACCTAATTGTTAATTTTGTGTGAGTTAGTTGGGGTTTCCAAGACACCCCTTTATTCAGAGTTCTTGGTGGTGGCAGTGATTTGTTAAACTAGGGTGGTGTGGACAGGATTTGGGGTTAATTTGGTGTCCTTTTAAGGTCCTTTGTAGAGTTAAAGGGCCATAATACCCAAATGTTAAACACTTGAAAGTGATGCAGCATAGCCACCTCCCATTGTAAAGGATTTCTAAGCAGCATTTTAGTGTGTTTGTCCTGGGACATCTGAAGGGGTGAGCATCGTGCACTCTCATATTATTTCACCAATCAGGTAAAGGAAGCTTACTATGAAATCTCATGAGAGTTAAGTGAAATCTCATGAGATCACAGTAAGAGTTCATGACCTCAGCACTGCTGATGCTGATTGGCTGCTGTTCATTTCTTCATTTTTTTTTATTTTTACCTGCAGCTGGGAGCAGGTGAAGTATAGCTTTTTACACAGAACTTACTCTGCTGAGCTGAGTAAATTGTGAGGTAAAATATCTTCCTTTTTTACATAGAGATGCTCAGGTGATATTTTCCTGTCAGCTTTTTACAGTTATACTGTATCAGTTTCAAGTGATTTAGAATATGAGTATTATGTCCCTTTAAAGGTTTTAGGGGACCAGAGGCTTAGTGCTATTAACCCCTTCATGCCCACACCCCTCCCCATTTGTGATGAGTGAAGTGAGTGGAAAGGCTTAAAGGGACACTGTACCCAAAATTTTTCTTTCATGATTCAGATTGAGCATGAAATTTTAAGCAACTTTCTAATTTACTCCTATTATCAAATTTTCTTCCTTCTCTTGGTATCTTTATTTGAAATGCAAGAATGTAAGTTTAAATGCCGGCCCATTTTTGGTGAACAACCTGGGTTGTCCTTGCTGATTGGTGGATAAATTCATCCACCAATAAAAAAGTGCTGTCCAGAGTACTGAAACCAAAAAAAAGCTTAGATGCCTTCTTTTTCAAATAATGATTGCAAGAGAATGAAGAAAAATTGATAATAGGAGTAAATTAGAAAGTTGCTTAAAATTGCATGCTCTTTCTGAATTACAAAAGAAAAATTTTGGGTACAGTGTCCCTTTAATCGTCACAATCGCACTAGAGAGGAGAACTTTAGATCATTGGGCCCCTAGTCTGTTCTCTCCTGTTAGGTCCTCTCTCACATCATCCTCTAGCTGGCACCCATTTTCATCCTTTTCTTTAGGACCATATCCATCTCCCTCACACCCTCATAGAAGTATATGCCTAATAATTTTCCAGTTGCCACCTAGCATTCGTTTAAGTTAGCACTTATGATCTCCCTTCACCTCTCCAGGCAATCAACTATCTCCAACATGATCAACCTTCCATCCACTTCCACCACAGCGAGATTCTTACCATACCCTCTGACATCAAGGCTAGCACTTATCATCCTTATATCAAAGTAATCAATAACCTTCTAATCACAGCTGCCACCCTTTCAAAGGCTCAGCACAGCCCTAGGTTTAAAGCACAAAGAGCAAAAGCCCCAATGCTGCATATTAATTAATTAAGCAAACTGTCCACAGCACCAATGGAGTAAAACGAATCTTCTTTATTAAATGTTTAAAAGCATGCAGGACAGATATGCGACGTTTCGAGACCGCAGTCTCTTAATCATGCATATATAGTAATGCACCTGTCTCTTAATTTAAAGGCAGTGTCAACCAATCACATTCAGAATCCAAAATGACACACCTTGTGCTTGGATTAACCTTTTCATCTCTTATTTATACATGCATATACAATTGTGATTTGGTATATAGATTCTGCCATCCATAAATAGAGACACAAATAAAAACAATATATTTACATAAAGAACAGGTAGATTACAAAATACAGGTAAAAAGCTGATGTACACTTACAAAAATATCATTACATATTGTTTTTACAACTTTTTTGATTTAAAGCCTTTAAACACAACACTGTTATTATTCTGTACAATGTGTGGATTGATCTCATGTGGATGAGATCAATCATGAGGTAGCAGGCCTAGAGTTCACTTTAAATTTGAGTGAAGAAAGGATGGTGTTTCTGGACACTGAGGTTTACAAAAAGGGTACTGAACTGAAAATTGATATACATTGTAAAGAAACAGATCGCAACACCCTTTTAAGGTACGATAGTTTTCATAACAACAGGTTAAAGGACTCATTACCTAGGAGTCAACTTATTAGGGTGGACAGAATTGTCAGTGAGCAAGAAATCAAAACAATTAGGTTTAAGGAAATGGGCAAAAAGTTTCTTGATAGAGGGTATCCAGCAGTGCTTATTAATCAAGAGATACAAAATGCACATAAAGTAAGGGATAGAGATAAAGCAAGACAAGCTAAAGATGATAAATTGATCTTTATATCCCAGCATAATGAGCATAGCAATAAAATATCTAAGATTATAAGAAGGCATTGGCATATCATCCAGGATTGTAATAAAGAAATAAAAGTATTACAGAACAAACCCATTATGGCCCATGAGCGAGTTAAAAATCTTGGAGACTTTCTAGTAAAATCTGACTTAGGATCTAAACGACCAAATAAAGAAAGATATATCAACGAGAGGAATGTTGGTTGTTATCCATGTTTAGGGTGTGGTAATTGCAATTCTGTCATCAAGGGCAAGGAATTTGTACATCCTATAAATGGTCATAAATTTAAGATGAAATCACATTACACATGCGAATCCACATATGTGGTATACATAATTAAATGCCCATGTGCCCGTATTTATGTTGGTGAAACGACCCAAAGCATGAGAAATAGGCTCAATCAGCATAAGTCAAATATTAGAAAGAAAGATGATAAGGCCCCAGTAGCTTGCCATTTTGTGGAATTTGGCCATCAAATTAGCCAGTTACGTTGGCAAATTATTGATCAAGTGGGAGTGCTCAGAGGAGGAGGAGACAGAGAAATGTTTCTGAAACGAAGAGGCATTCTGGATCCACAGATTGGATTCTATGTACCCTAAGGGGTTAAATAGAGAATGGGATCTGTCGGTCTTCCTCTGAGCAAACTCACTTTAAAATTCTCTTCTGGTATTATTATGTCAATAAAACTTCCTGTTAAAAAACCTGTTTAAAAACTTCTCAGTTTTAGCCAGGGTTCCCCTCTATTTTTACTCTTGATTGTTCTATCTAGAGTGTATTCCTCAGGTTAGGGCCATTAATTTATGTATAGTGTATGCAGGACCTTTCTTATATCTTGTCCTCTGTAAGATTAATATAAAGAGTTCATACATTGTACAGAATAATAACAGTGTTGTGTTTAAAGGCTTTAAATCAAAAAAGTTGTAAAAACAATATGTAATGATATTTTTGTAAGTGTACATCAGCTTTTTACCTGTATTTTGTAATCTACCTGTTCTTTATGTAAATATATTGTTTTTATTTGTGTCTTTATTTATGGATGGCAGAATCTATATACCAAATCACAATTGTATATGCATGTATAAATAAGAGATGAAAAGGTTAATCCAAGCACAAGGTGTGTCATTTTGGATTCTGAATGTGATTGGTTGACACTGCCTTTAAATTAAGAGACAGGTGCATTACTATATATGCATGATTAAGAGACTGCGGTCTCGAAACGTCGCATATCTGTCCTGCATGCTTTTAAACATTTAATAAAGAAGATTCATTTTACTCCATTGGTGCTGTGGACAGTTTGTTTGTTTTACATTGTGGAGCTGGAGGTCGCCAGCTTGACCAATTTGCACCAAAGCCTAGGAAGGCATTGCCCTGTGCCGGTCTCATCTCACATTGCTGTATTAATTAATTAAGAGCGTAAACTAGTAGAGTATCAATAGTGTAACTCCTAATCTGTTTTCTTTAACTTTTGTTTTGGCCTGAGGAGGTTATGTGCCTCACCTTCATGTAAAACCACTATTTGTGTCACTTTCAATAAAAAAAAGTGTGAATGGGGATGCTCTCACAGCCTCACTATCATTATACTGCAGTATTAAGGAAAAAGCTGATGGGCAGAAACTGCATATAGTTTTGTAACTCCCAGCTCAATAATGCTGCAGTTAGCTGCTGGGGTCACTTATGCCAGTCTACCATCCACCTGATTTTTACTGTGCACAGTAGAAATTAAGCTGTGCGCTGCCTTAAAATAAGGAGTACCTATGTACAAGCACATACCTACCTTCCAGGTGATCCACCAAAAGTGGAGGATTTGATAGATTTTGATTTGTAGTGTGTGTGTGTGTGTGGGGGGGGGGGTTCCCTTTCTTTTTAATTTATTTCAGCTGATACATAATAAATAAACAGAATACAAATTTACATATTGAATAAACAGCAAAAAGAAAAGTAAAATCCATCCCTTTGCATATGTTTAGAAATAAATCTCCTATCCATTGATATTTTCAGATATAATCTTCTTAAAATGAAACTCTTGATACATTAAGAAAGACTCCAAAATTTGAGATAATTAGCTTTTTTTCCAATTTTTGTTTAACTTAATATCTAATGCCTCAGTTAAAGGGATACTGAACCCACATTTTTTATTTCATGATTCAGATAGAGCATGCAATTTTAAGAAACTTTCTAATTTACTCCTATTATAATTTTTTTCTTTGTTCTCGTTGTATCTTTATTTGAAAAAAGCAGGAATGTAAGCTTATGAGCTGACCCATCTTTGGTTCAGCACCTAGGTAGCGCATGCTGATTGGTGGCTAAATGTAGCGTGAACAGCGCGAAGTTAGCGAACATTGGGTTTTCGCTCACGCACAATTTGCTTTCACCTTGTAATACGAGCCTTAACCCCGCCCGCGTTAAAAGTTCACTTTGAGCGGTGTTTGCGCGCAAGCAGGAAAAAGTTAATGCGCCACTTAAATAATCTGGTCCATTATTTTTTATCCCTTGTGTGAATGCTTGTTGTTTGAATAAAGTCTTTTAAAACTTTGGTATGTCTATTTTTTGTGACTGACACACCATCACACATTATCAAATATTTTATGGTGTTATTATAACATAATTATATTCGTCAACAAATGAGATAAAAAAATAATTTACAAACATGTACAGTATATGTAGAATTGCCAAAACTGGAGTAATATAGACATTGGAATATAATGCACAATCATAAAAAAGTACATAGTCCGATACATAAAAATTCAAAATAATAAAAAAAGGCAAAAATAGCTATAACCTCATTTTTATAAGTATATAGATCCCCTCTAAAATTAGTAGGTCATTCTTGGACCATGATATAGTATACATATACAATGGAGGAAAGTATATTGAATCTCTAGCCACTTTTGGGCTTGATATAGCATAGAACATTATAGTAATAAAAACCAAATTCTAAAGTAACAATATAGAAATGACATATAAATGAAACGAAACTAGCCGAAACCATGAAAACCAGCCTTCCAAACATATAATAGTATCTGCCTAGTACGGTTACATAATAAATATCAATAGATGCCAATGTAAGTGACATACAGTACTCCTCAAAGACAACGGGCAGTTAGAAAGGTTAACAATGGGCGACAAATGTTGTATCTGTATGATGCCCCATGAACTCTTATTTACATAGCTCCAGAGTGGTGAACTAGAAGTCTCTAGTGTTTAAGATTGGTAATACTGCTATTCTTTAGCCAAGAAATAATAAACATTGCATATAGTCTCTGCTGGAGAGTAATGAGATGTAGTTGAGGTATAGCGTCTGTCATGGAGAGCTAAGTTAAATAGCATGAAGTGGGTGGGAGTGGTAATAGCAATAAAGGGGAATCAAACATTTGGGGGTTAGTCTGCGCTATGTACATTAAAATGGGGCCCCAAACAGTAGTTGCTGGGAACATCACACCGACCCAGCCGCTGAGAGCGTGGCGTCCAATTTGGCCTTTATAAGTTAATACTCTTATGGGAATAAAAATTAGAGCTTAATACACATTTGTCATGGAGCTCATATAAATTGAACTATAAGATGTCTGAAACTAATGGTCTCATTTTCGGGTAGCTAATATATTATTAACTAAGGGCGTTGATTTTAAGCATCTAAGTAATATACTACAGGTAACAGAAGTGATCTAACTTACTAATCTAGGGTACAGCTAAACTTCAAACACAATAAGTATTATAGAATATCTCTAGATAAGTATCCTATCAGTCTTCTAACACCACTACATCCATATTATCAGACTTGTATGCCATCACAATAGACATAGCATGATCATAAGACAATGTTATGCTATACAGTGGGAAAAGGAAAGGGTATAGACCTCAGAGGAGACAAACAGAACATTGGTACACATCTATTACATGAACAGTGCCCGTGCTAAATAGGGTTGCACGAAAGATAAAGCAATTAAATAAGAACAGTGCTGAAATAGAACTCTGCATGTAGCATTCATCGAAGCAGACTAACCATAGCAAGTAACTAACTTAAATGTTGCAGACAACGGTACTCACAGTTGGCTAGTATGCAAGAGGTTAACTTTAGGAGCAAACAAACAGAGCAAAGACTGTAAATTGCATGTCCTGGAACATAAACCAACTAATATGATAGCTGGATTAGATGACATAGAAACATATCATCTAGCCGACAGCTTTTACTATAGATTGTTCTATTTGTGAATGAACGTGTCCATGCTTCAGGTGCTTGTCATGTAAGATTGAAAACTGCTCCCTTCGTGCATGTATAAGTTCCGTTTCCAGCTGGTTGGTAGTTGGTGAGGTGAAAGCTACCAGGGTTAATAGGAAAGGATATTGCATATTGTCCCGGATTCGGTTTACTACCCTGCAGTGCTTTAGTAGATATAGACCCCATAAATGTTCAGTGCGTCCCGGCATGAGAATGGCTGTTCTATACAACCATTTATGTTGAACTGCTGAGTTCCCTGCTGCACCCTTATCAGAGCAGTAAGCAAATTCTGCAGCACTCTGTAAGATCTGGGGTTGCTTATCCACGTTACTCGCCTTAAGAGGTGGTGTGGCTTCAGCCGTGTGTAGTGCGTTATGTCTGTGCTTTACCTCTATAATCTGGGCTACTGAATCCGAACTGCAACCGGTCTGCTCAGCCTGATCAAAAGAGGTCCGGAGTACACCCGTAGTCTGTGAATACTCACAGGAGGCTTGCTGGCCTGCTTTCATATCGCGATGATGAGAGGTAGGAGATGGCAAGTGTCGGGATCCCAGGAAATCACCACTCATATGGAGCTCCCCCTCTGAAGCGACTCTATTGCACCTATTATAGATAACTTCCCGGATTGAGTCACCAGCTTCGTGAAGCATTTCTGTGAATGCTGTCTGGTGAAATTCCAGGAGCTTGCTCAGTTCTAGTATAATTGTTTCTGTCGCCGTCATTGCTTAGGCTAGTACTGTTGTCACACTTCTATTTGAAAATGCTTAGGTGGTTTTAGTAGATAATGTAGGGCAGCACTATTCGCTGCTTATAACCCAGGATCCTTTGAATCCTGGGGGGGGGATGTGCGGCAGCCCCAGCAGAGAAGGAAAACAGAAACACGACACAGTTCTCGCTACCATGCGGTCTGTCCCCCGCCGCTTAGCTGAAGAGCATAGGGAGGATCAGCTTTACAAAAGAGATTTCCAAAATCTCCCAGGGCTTCCTAAGATATTGTAGCTGAAAACTTTGCTGTAGGAATCTGATTATGTAGAAAATAATTTTTTAAAACCTAATGAAGATCAGGAGCTCCTCTAAAACATGACCTCCCGCAACAGCTGTAGGCTCTGGCCCCCTAAATTGGAATTTTTTAATTAAACTTTCTGAATCATAAAAGTTAATTTTCATTCCCTTTAAAAACTTTAGTACAAATGTAGAAAGCAAGTTCGCTCCTTGCCTCACAATAAGCTGCTCCATAGTCCATGAACCAATAAATGATTCTATAATATTGTTGAACAATAACTTGACTTTCAATAGATTTAAATAAAAATATTTTAATAGTGGCAGGCACTAATATCTTAATTAAAATCACGGGGAAACCAAAGTGAGCCATAGTATGCTTACAATGCATCTCACCTTGCAGAATGTAGTAATCACTGGCATTGAAGGGGAAGGTGGGATTTTTTTTTGTTGTTAGTTGAAACACAACAATGTAAACCATGAAAGGAAAGCTAAAAGAACAATGAATCTAACAATGCTTTCCGCAAAGAAAAAAAAAACGGTTAAAAATGCCTGTTTTCTCAGAATTATTAAAATTGACTATCTTTTGTTGTAAATTAAATTAAATTAAATTAAAACTAAACTCAGTAAAAATCAAGTACTTATCCAATACGAATAATAATAAATATATATATATATAAACCCTTTTTGCTATATTTTCTTTTATGTTCAATATAAATTAGAAAATTAGTTCATATCTCCTCATCTTACAAAAAAGGGCATTGATAGTGACAAAATAATACTAATTATATAAGGGAATAAATATTCCCATAAAAGAATATTGATGTAGAGGTGACATGGACTGCTAAACAAGACAGACCATCTTTGAAATATATTATTAAAAAAGAAAAAGGTGCAAGAAACACGGAATTCTAAAATATTCTCAAGTCTGCTGAATAATCTATCCATTGTACTGTAGAATGGAATTGTAACAAAAGAAAATAATAGTCATAATTACTGTAAAAGCAAAACTCAGTAGTCTACTGACAGAAATGTAATATATTTTTATTTTAATCTCTAAATGTTATATTATATATAATGTTCTACTGTGTATAGTCTATTACTTTTAAGTTCTTTCTTTCCTTTAAAAAAAAAAAAAAAATCATTAAAATTCCAAGGTATATGGTAGCTAATTTAAATGAATTACTGCCCTAGGAACGCTCTTTTTTTCAAAATCCTTAGCCAAAGTGTACCTGATCTTTCAGGCATCAAAAAAACTCAACTAACTATGGAAAACGGAACGTCACAAATGCATAAATATAGCAAGTTTTATAGTCTGTACATATGTGAATTTTATCATACCAAGAGTTATATTGCCTTCTCCAAAAAGAATTGTAACAATAGTTCACATAATATGGAACCTTTCTTGATATTTTCCACAAAACAAGACTGCAGTAGCAGGCAAGAGTATAAATTGCAGAGTAAAATGTAGTCAGTTACTTATCAAATTGGTATATGTAGAAAGATAGGGCAAATCGACTTTTATACGCCGGTCTTGGAGCGCAGAGATACAGTAAGACAAGCAGTCACTTCAATTCTCATCCCGGAAGCTGTGCTTCAAAAAATCCTCATTACTGGAGTAGGTGGATACGAGATCTGAAACAATTAAAAAAGAACAGAAGCGCCACACCAGGAAGAATCTAAGTGCTGGTCAATATGGTATATAAAAGCAAATATTTAATAAAGCTCGCCAAATGTTCTCTCACAATTAAAGCCTCGTTCAGAGCCAAGGTACACTACATAAGCACATCAATTCAGATAACAATACCCAGAAGCTTCAGTAGTCCCATCCATATTGATTCACTTAGATTCTTTCCGGTGTGGCGCTTCTGCACTTATCAAATTGGGTATAAGTACAGGTAAAGCATTCTGTTATTTTTGGAAGTTCTTTCTGTCTCTTTCACAGTCTTGGAGGGCTAGAAGAGTGATTCTAAGCCAGAATGTGTAGGTCATACTTTTGTCTTAAAGTTCCTAGTTTAGGGTTCAAATACAAATATAGAAAGATCCTTGTAAAATAGGTAATGCAAGAAGAATCAGTTATAATTATGTAATGTAATGTAAGAAATAGTACTGCACAATATTGTCATATTGTTTTAGTAACTAGCTTTGTTTTTTTTCTTATAAAAATAAAAATAAATCTCCACTTAAAGTGAATGTAAATTTTGATGATTAAGTGCCCAGTTTTTAAGAATTCGATTAAAAACAGGGGCACTTTAATTCATCAAAATTTACATTTTACTTGTGTTGTGAAAAAAATTACCTTTTAATCTTGACAGCCGCTGCATCGCTTCCTCTGCCCATCTCAAAGCCTCTTCCTGGGTCTAAAATGAGGAATCAGGCTTCCTCCAATCACGGCGTTGAATCAGACACTGATTCCCCGGGGGGGGGGGGGCATGATTGGAGGATGAACGATCCTTCATTTCTGACATAGGAAGATGCTTGCGATGACCGAGGGAAGCTGGAGCAGCTGTCAAGTTTAAGTAAGTATTTTCACAACACAAGTGAAATGTAAATTTTGATTAATTAAAGTGCCCCTGTTTTGATTTGAATTTTTTAAAAATGGGCACTTTATCATCAAAATTTACATTCACTTTAAAGAGACATAAACACATGGTAATTAGAAGGTTATTTGGTAGTCTTGCAATAAATTAAAACACTAATGGATATTGTTTTGAATATATTAACACCTTGTTTTATAATAGCCAAACTCTTCTCACCATTAGCCTCATCTGGAGAAACCAATCCTGACTTGCTACTAGAATAGTTAGAAAAACTATCTAAGAGGACAAAATAAATAATGTAATTATATTGCAAAACAGTTTAACTACATGTAGTTAAACATATGAAAATACAATCTCAAAGTGTTCACTGTTGCTTTAAGGATAATATTTAAAGAAAATGATATCCAAAAAATCAGTAACATTAGCGCATTTGTACTTTTTGTTGTATACACAAACTGCACCATGTAATATTTTTTATTTGAGCTTTTCAAAAATAAAGTACACAGTTACATAAAAGGTCTGTTTAGTTGACTTCTCACTGTTTTAAATTAGTTGCAGCTGACTTTTCATTGCATCAAATTGGTGTACAATTGATTAAAGGGATATAAAACTTTTAAAAACATTTTTGTGATTCAAACAGAGCATAAAAAAAAAAGTTTACAGTTTATTTCTATTTTCAAATTTGCTTTGTTCTCATGGTATACTTTGTTGAAGAGATACTTAGGTATATGTCTGGAGCAACTGCTTCCATATAGTGCTCCAGAGTCCAGACAAGATTTTAATACTTTTGTACATAAAACTTTGACTTCTACTTTTTTTTTTTTATTTATTTATTTTATAATTGAATTTTCAGATTAAGAATACAACTGTACGCCTATGGACGTAATACATTTCCAATAACACACACACAAATATGAGCATGTATTATTAAGATATAATCAGAATACACCAACACAACCAAAATCTCACCTGATTACATAGGGGAGTAAACAAATTCTATCAACAGAATCTGGGAAGGAAAGGGAACGGAAGGGACAGGGGGAGGGAGGGCAAACACCTTCAAAGATTTAGAAATACCTAAATAGGTGTGACCGGATCAGTAATAGTGTGCCTCAAATATATCTGGTATGGTATGGCGCAAAGGGGTCTCAAAGGAACCACCTCATGTGTCAATACTGGGGGAGTCAGAGGGTGTTGAATCTATTCTTCCAATCAGCCCAGGTAATTTCAAACAGATCCGACTTCCCTAAGGAATAGAATATATTTTTCTCCATGGAGTATATGTACACCATAGTTGTGACAATTTCTGTACAGGAGGGGAGGTTCACTCTTTTCCATGCTCTTGCTATAGAGAGTTTAACTGCAGAAAATAGGTATATACAGAGAAGACCCTGGTGCTTGGGAAATTTACAGGAACCTTAGTGGAGTAGGGCCATCTCTGGTGTTCTGGGAAGGGTAATCCCCAATCTGAAAAGTATACTAAAGCATGTGTTCCAAAGTGGCTTGAGTTTTGGGCAGCTCCACCAGATGTGCGTCATATCCCCTATGTGTTCACAATTCCTCCAACATTTAAGAGTGGCATTAGGGAAGAGCTTAGCTAACTTAGCCGGGACATAATACCAATGCATAAGAAGTTTAAAATAAGTTTCATAAATGGTAACACAATGGAGTGTCTTTTTTATTAGTAAGAGTGTACGCTGCTAGTCTCGGGTGGGTACCGAGATCTCCAGTTTATGCTCCCACTTCAAGACGTGGGTGGCCTTATCTACGGGTGTTGTTCATTCCATTAGGCTATAGTGTAGTGACAGTGGTCTACCTAACCTGAGCCCCTGTTGCCATCTAGCTTCCCAAAGTGTTTGTTGGCGGGAGGATGAAGGTTTAAAACCCCAACTGGATAGTAGGCTAACTACTCTCGTATACTCAAATACCAGGAATGGCGGTATTTGTACGAACCCTTAATTTGGTCAAGTGTGACATAGTTTCCCTGCGAGACCATGGACCATAGGTCTGCAACCTTGTTAAAACCCAAACGGGCCCACGTTACCATTTGGGAATCAGGCAGTCCTGTTAGGTGACATGATATAGAAGTGATGGAGGATGGATGAGGTGCTACCTGTTTGCAGTGTCTTATCTGTTCCCAAAGAGTAAGACATTCTCTAATGATAGGGTTAGCTACAGCTAGATTTCATCAACAGTGTGGGGGAGTCCAAAGTAGATCCATCAGGAGTAAGTTAAAGGGCAAGGATGACTGTTAAATAGATCTCTGTACAATTGGAGTCCCTAATGCCCCACTGAGAAATATGCGTGAGCATCGCTGCCTCAAAGTATCTAGAAATGGATGGGGAGGCATTCTGGTATACTGTAGTATTTTGTGGGCAATTCGGGGAGTTTCCCTAACAAATATACTTAGTACATTCACTTTGAAACTGAAAAAGCATGTGTTTAGGCACCCTGATTGGGAGGCACCGAAACAGATATGTCAGCTTCGGGAGGTAGCTCATTTTAAGGGCCACAATGCGTCCTAGCCATGATATGGATTTGAAGTGCCATTTCTGTCCTATGGATCTAAGCTCGGATAGTAAAGGTTTGTAGTTATCATTGACCATTTGCGAGAGGTCGCTAGACAGTTTGATCCCCAGGTGAGATATATGATTGTCTTTAACTACAAAGCCGTATCTATCGTGTAAGTATTTAGGGATATCCATCGGGAGCCCACACGTGTAAATTTCGGATTTACTTTGCTTTAATATGTAACAAGAAAGACTAAATGTCTCTAAAATCTCCAGAAGTCTAGGAATTGTTTTGTAATGGTTTGGTGGAAAAGATTGTGGTGTCATTGGCAAACAAGTCGACCTTATGCACTGTGCCATGGAGCGTGATACCCTCTATCTTATTATCTTCTCTTATGAATGCTGCTAGTGGTTCTATCGCTAGGTCAAATAGTATAGGGGACAAGGGGCAACCTTAATGAGTGCCATTTGAGATGGAAAAAGATGGGGAACTAAAGCCCAAACCCTGTACCGAAGCCGTGGGAGCAGAGTACAAGACCCTAACTGCCTGGATTTTTTTTTTTTTTAAATAATGTTTTTATTGAGGTTATGAAAGATAATAACAAAAGAAAAAAATATGTCCAGGCACGGAACAGAAATAATAGAGACAATTATACATTTCTCGTATAGGGAGTAAACATAAGCTGAAGCATTAGGGTACCAGTGTAGGAGTTGTTATCGCATTATCCAACCAGTAGTAGTACAATGCACAGATATAAATAAGAGTCATTGTCATGCAATATAGCAAGTTCAACAGCAGAAAAATAACAGCAGATATGAGTTATAGTCCCACCGCTAAGTCCATGAGCATAAAATGTAAAACAATTTGTAGAGAACACGAGTGACTGGAACATATGATAATGAAACCTCGATTTTTATATTGTACAACTACTGATCCCTATCCTGAGACAGAATGTACTCTGTAAACTATAAATGGTAAGAGATAGGGAGTTGGCTTTTGTCTGGCCTCATATGGGCCAAAGTATATATGGGGGGGGTTCAGCGGGCCAGAGCCGCTCGGTATAAGGGGGGAGAACAATGGGGGGGGTGGCGGAACCTTTTAAAATAACATTATAGTATACAGGAGTATCTAGAAACGTTAAGTTTGCTAATGGCGGTATAAATGATTTGGGCAATCCCCTAGGTGGCATCATGAATAAACAAACATACAGGCGATGAAGGAATAGATAATGTATAGTCTGGAATTAATCTAGTTGTGGCACCTTTAGTACGCTAAAGATATCATATCAATGGGTAATAAAGTTAAAGGTAGTGGTCACTGATACAGCTTTGCACACTGGAAATATAAGATAGGTCAGTCGCATCCTGCCTGGATTATTTGCTCTGAATACTGAAAGGTTTCCAAGACCTTCCATAAGTACTCACATCAGACTCGGTCAAACGCCTTCTACGCATTGAGGGAAAGTACTGCCAGGGGTTTATTCAACCTCCTGGATTCTAGCAGAATGTTCAATAGCCTCCTGTTGTTGTCAGGACCCTCCCTCCCTGGGATAAAGCCCACATGATCCAGGTCAATTAGATCAGGGAGTAACTTTGCTATCCTATTTGCAATTATTTTTGAGTACATTTTAACATACACATTTATAAGTGAAATGGGTCTATAGTTAGCGCAGTAAGAAGGGTCTTTGTTGGGCTTCGGTAAAGTTATTATAGAGGCCTCAAGGAACTCTCTCTGAAATGCACCCTCCCCGATTGCTAAATTAAAGAACCTGGTAAGAAAGGGTAAGATCTCATGCAGGTATGTCTTATAAAAGACTGCAGTGAACCCGTCAGGGCCGGGGGCTTTAAAGGGTTTTAGGTTTTTGATGACTTGTTTGACCTCTTGACTCAAAATAGAACTATCTAGGGTTTCTTTTTGGGCCTCATTAAGAGTTGCAACTTCAAATTATGTAGAAAGGAACCTATGGCCTCTGGGGTGCCTGGTTGCACTGTATATTGTACAGGGCAGAGTAGTATTCACTAAACTGTTGACCTATTAGTGTAGGGAGCCTAAGAGTCTGTTGTCCGCATTTGAGTTCATGAATACGGGAGGCCCCTGCGCGCTGTCTAAGCTTATTTGCAAGTATAGTGTCTGCTGTGTTTCCTTTTGAGTACATGAGTTGTTTTAATTTAAACAGGTTAGTTTGGGTTTTCTTAAACTCTAAATGGCTAATATGTCATCTAAGTTCCTTAATTTTATCACTTAGTTCCAATGAATCATAGGTACGCTGTTGGTGCTCAAAGTCCCTCAATCTACAGGGTGCCTGAGATAAGGGAAGGCCTGCCTGTTTCTTCAGAAAAGCCTGTTTACCGTATGAAAAGGCCTCGGATAGTAGCTTTAAACGCCCCCCCCCCAAATCGCATCATCTCGGACCTGGGGGGTATTGTTCGTGCGTAGAGTGAATTGTATTTTCTTCCTAAGCTCTTCCCTAAAAGGGACATCTGACAATATGTGGTAAGGACATGATCGTGATCTGACCAAGGACAGATAGAGATGTTAGTGTATCGTACTAAATCTAGTGTATCAGAGTGGCAAAAAAAGTAGTCTAGCCTAGAGTAGGTGGTATGGGGATGGCAAAAATGGGTAAAGTCTTTATCTAACGGGTGTAGAGACCTTCAAGTATCACCCTAGTAGATTTCCTGTCAAGCCTGTTATCCCACACCATGTTAAGGTCACCTGCCAAAATCAGCCTACCTTGGTTAATCTGTTCTACTTTGCTTAAAATCTTCCGCAAGCATCTAGGTTGGAGGGTATTCAGTAAGTAGGTGGAAACTAAGGTGTAAGTGACATGGTCTAAATTACAAATGAGAATAAGGAATCTAGCCTGAGGGTCTCTGACTATATGGATTGGCTCAAAATCCACTCTTTTATGCACCATTATGGCTACACCTCTAGCTTTTTTTGAATAGGAGGCTGCCTTGAAGATAGGGAAGTCTCGTGATATGGATGTGGGAGGGCCAGCCACTATTAGATGCATTTCTTGTAGAAATGCCACATCGGCTCTATGAAATTGAAGAGATCTTGCCAGGAGACTCCTCTTACCCGTAGTGTTTAGGCCTCTAACATTATGAGTTATAAACTTGAGGGAGGACATATGTGCTTATGTGTTCCAAATCTCCTACAGGTTAGGTTGGTCCCTTTAGAGGGGCTTGAGGGGGGGGGTCCAGGGGTGGGAATGGGGCAGAAGTGGTAAGGGGGGAGAGCAGTTGTGTGGAAAATTGGTGGAAGTAGTCCACCTATGCCGAGTCCTAGCGTGGGCACCAAGTTCGGGGGGGGGGGGGAGTAAGCCTGAACTAGTGGAACTGGGGCTAAAATAATTGGCCCCACTCTCTTAACATCATATCTGAGTACGAACTAGCTAAACTGTCAGCAAAAATAACAGGAGTAAAAACATAGTAAATGTAACCATAATAACATTAGACACAAACCAGTCTTTCTAGTGGGTCAGCTACCTTTCAGGTTGGTAAGGCTTGAGGTCTCATGGAATGGTCAAGGGGGCTGGACCTCTGGTGTTTCGATCTTTGTTCTTTCACTGTCCATTCTGGGGCTGAGACCCTCAATTTGGAGGGAGGGGCCGCCGCGTGGGGTTCTTGTTCTGTCAGCAGACCCCAATTAGCCAAGAGAGTACTGCCCAGAGACGGAGAAGACACAAAATTAGTTTGATTGTCCTTTGTTACTATGAGTTTGGTGTGGTACCCCCACCTATATTTAATATTAGCCATCCTGAGCTGCATGGTTATAGGTGCATATAGTCTGCTTTGCTGCAAAGTATGAGATGAAAGATGCAACAACAGCTGTATGTCTTTGAAGGTGTCCAGGAGAGTTGGTCTGCTGAAGGCAGCCTGCATGAGGCGGTCATTGAAAGTGAAGTTATGGAAGCATACCACCACATCTCTCGGCCTATCTGAAGACACCGCCCTTGGCCTCAGAGCCCTATGGGCCCGCTCCATGGTGTGCAAAGAACCCTCCAGGGGGCCCAGCAGTGCAATAAAAAAGAGATTTGAGGAATTCCTGCAGGTCACCTGTAGCAACACTTTCTGGGATGCCTCTGAACGGATATTATTTCTTCAAGCCCTGTCCTCAACGTCTGCCAGTTTTAGCTCCAGCTGGGTAATTTGGTCAGCTAGGTTCTCAGCATACGTTAGTAGGTTTGAGTGATCGGTGGAAAGGTCATCATGCTGCCTTTCCAGGGTGTCTACTCTGTCTCCTATTTCTGCAATATCCTTTCTAAGCTCTGCTGAGCTTCATTGGATCTCGGCTGTGATGGATTTCATTTGTGCAGCTACCATTCTTTTCATGGTACATTCTGTGATGTAGTGATGTAAATGAGCAGCAGACTGAGAACTCGATTGGGAACCCTCGTCTTGCGACTCAGGGTCACTGGCAGATCTCCTTGGGGGATCTGGATCTTTAAGTTGCTGAGAGAAATGATCCAGAACAGTCTTTTTAGCAGTTGCTGGAGTTGGGGGTGTCTTCTTGAAGTATGCAGCATAATTAACCCAGGTGAAGGCAGTACCGTGTTCCCGCCACTGAACCCTCCTTGACTACACAGACCCTGAAATAGAGAAAAAGAAATAGCCTGCATCTGCCTATTAATCTAAAGCTAGTACATATGAAGCTAGTGTAGAAGTGAGAGTGGGGCCGGCCACAGCCTACCTGCTAGAGCTATAACATCTTCCTCAAAGGCTATGACCTACCAACTAATGAATTAATGAGAATACAAATGTCACAGTATGATGGGCCATTGCAGACCCCCTTACACCTCAGGGAAAAGGGGGAGGGGGAAGTGGAAGTGACCAACCCAGACAAGCTGGGCCGAAAAGGGAGAGGTGTTAGAGGGCCCACAGCAACCAGTCCCACTCACGAGACTCACAGGTGATACAGAATATTTGCAATGCAAGTAAAATATGCAACAGGGCAATACAATATACAGTAGACCAGATATAATAATGTTAGAAGGACACCTGCGAGGGTGTAGTAAGACTGAGTGACCCCCAGCGAGGCCGAGACGATGACACAACGGGCTTCAGAGGAAAGTCAATATCAGAGCGAGATCCTAAGATGCCCAAACAAGTAAAGCCAGCTATAAATAGTGTAGCCTAATCTGCTACGTTGGTGGTGATGCAGGGCTAATACAAATACAGTTCACTAATTTGACCACAGTCCTTCAGACATAGCCTTAGTATCAGCGCTTGGAAGGGAAAGAGCCTCAGGGAGCCCTTATATGGACTACAGGCTGCATTTTGATGTAACTGTCCCACTCGGAACAAATTAGCTTTAGTTCAACAGGTTCTCTCCGCTGCTTATAATGGCTGGTTGTAAACTCCAGCAGGCACTTAAATGTATCACTTGAGCATTGAAACTGGGCTCTGTGAAGGGTAGGCGTAGTGCACCTTTAAGTAAATTGTCTCTCAGACCGTGAGGCTACCACGACTCTAGTAGACCTGCACAAAGTACTTCCCCCAGCAAGCATGCAGTTATTGAGTAAAGTTACCACAGCACCCTTTACCAAAGGGTAGACGTTCCAAACTTGCAGTGTTAGTCTTCGTGGCTCAAAGGCAGGCCCAACCTGAGATTATTGGAATACAGCTGTCCCCACTATAAGATGTAACTGCTGATCACAATATGAAAGGGAACTGGGGAGGTCAAATATAGGGCCCGTACTTGTGGCGCAGGTGAGGGTAGAACAGGGCTAGTATAGGGTTTAGTGAGAGTCAGCAGTCACTCTTGCTGTGGCGTAATAGGTCAGACCTCTGTGGGTGGCCTAAAAATTCAATCTAAACTCAGCCCTGGGGAATAAGCCCTGTGAGTGGGAAAGAGTTTGTGTGTCCCTATTGCAGCATGTGTGTGGAGTGAATCTCACCCGGTAACTGCTTAGAGGCCTATGTCTCAGAGATCCAATCGCTGCAGGCAGCTTCAGGCCCAGGGAACCCAAGATAAAGGCTCCCGTTGCTGGGGTAGAGTGAATCTTCTTGTCCTCAGCGGCATTAGGCAATTCGTTCAGCTTGGCGCACAGAGACACCAGAGCCCCTCCGCAGGCCTCAGATCTAAGATGGCTGCCGTTCACACCACTCCGCTCCGTCACCTCTTCTCAGCCCACCAGAAGGGTACCCATGGCAGCAATCTCTGAAGTTCAGCAGACCAGGTAGTTTGTGGCGGGTCAGAAGTGTCGACAGCTCTCAACATGGAGGCCTCAGGAGCCTTGAGCAATGGTGCTGACCCGGAGAGCAGACTATCACCTGCTTTTTTACTTTTTCCTCTCTTTCTTCAGCTGGGAATGTCCTCCGGAGCAGAGCACCGACCCTCCGGAGCACAGGACACACTCGGATTTGACTTAGAGGGATGTCATAATAAACAAAAAGGAGGAAAACTGTTATGGATATCTTCCTCAAGGTTCCCCTAATGTTAGAGGAGTTTTAGGGTAAAAAATCCAACTTAATTTACTATGGTTTACACTATGGATGCTCAGGGCTCTGCACACAAGCGTCCACATCGATCAGTGGTTAGCTCCACCCCCCCTTGACTTCTACTTTGAACAAAAAGGATACAGTTTACCTTAGATATTTTACCTAACTGGAGAAAATATTATTAAATGTTAAAGTGATGGTAAAATCAATGGTAATACTAAGGGGTAGATTTACCAAGAAGCGGATGCTACTATCTATCCCCGTACTTTCCGGCTTGCCGGAAATGAAAGTTAAGAAGCAGCTGCTCCTTAACTCGTCCGCCGCCTTTGAGTTGAGTCAGTTAATTGACACCCCCCTGCTAGCAGCATTTGCTGTCAACATTTATCAATGTGCGGCGGACATGATCCGCTACAGCAGATCATGTCTGACCACACATTGATAAATCTACCCCTAAGTGCTATTAAAACTAGTATTAATAAATACTAGGAGTTTCATTCATCTGTCACCTAAAATTCTGCACGTAAACTATTATATTATCATAAATCACACTATATTATAAGCACGATCCAGCCACTTTGCACCACCCTGCACTTTTTTATGCCATTTTCTCTGTTTTATAATTAACGCGCTCTCCAAGGGGCATGTTTCCAGAAAAAAAAATTGGGAGTTACGCGCATGAGTCTATTGCATCACTCATTCACTGAACGAGCATGATCCAAAAATAAATTCTTGTTTAGTAGGAGGAATCATGTTCTCCTTTACACAGTAAATATATCACCAATCCACAGCTCCCCTCCAGCGGTAAACAATAAATGATTCAGTGTTTACATTGGAGCCGATTATGGAACTTTGCACATGCGCATTGAGTTCCAGCTCAGGAGCACACACTGATGCCTACGTAGAGGGCAGTTGGGACCACTCTATACGTCACACAAAGCAGAAACAAGGACATTGAAGGGGTTGGAGGAAGGACAAGCAAGTACTAAGATCTATTTTATAACATTTATAAAGTTGAAAAACATTCTGAATGTGTATTTTGGTTCAAGCATTACTAAGTTTGTAAATACAGTTTTGACCAATAACCTTATTAAAATTAAAGGTACATTTATTATATATTTCTAGCATGGAAAACACTGCCATGGAAAACTCTGCTTTGTTTGTTGATATTGTTTTACAAATACAATTGCTTTCCTTTATATTACATTGCTGCTCCTGAGCTTACCTCAGTAATCAGTATGCTTTATTTTTTTTAAATAGCAATAATTAAGGAAATTAGATAATATCCATGCAGATACATATACACTTTTGATCCCTTCCCAGTCCAACACCTTGTTATATACCATATCCCTTTAAAACACGTTTTAAACATTTATTTTAATAATAAACATATATCGCTATCCTTTTTAGTTCTGTTATGTCACAACTTTGAGTGATGCTTAGCGTAACCGCTATATTCATTCACACTTAAAATATGTCAGTCGCGCTAAACACTAAATAACAGTCAAAAATAGGTCACTAGAGTATGAAGCCAATTGCTGTGCGGAATATAACAGTGTTCTGCGCTTCCATTTCTAACAGGTACTGAACAGTTTACAATTCCAGAAAGGAATTACAGGAAAAGGGAACAAAATATATAATGAAAGTAAATTGCAGAGTTTATATATATATATATATATATATATATATATATATATATATATATATATATATATATATATATATATATATATATATATATATATATATATATATATATACTGTATATACATACACACAATTTATCATTTTATATTACCATTCTCTTGTAATGGCAGCCAGCAATTTTTCGACTTGTAATATGGGCCATTATGTACAATGTTTTATGTTAATGGATAGAATATGGATAAAATTAAAGCCTGAAAATATTTTGAGTGTTTTAATTAAAATATTGTTTTTAGCATTGCTAAATTACCAGTAGCATGCTAGCATCATTTGGATGTTTCTCTACCTACATTAATTAAGAAGTTTACTTGACATGACTTTTTAATTAGATTTACAAACGGATGATAAATCCTTTTCCTAATTCAACAATCAGTATTCCTTAGATTATGTTAAGGAAGGCAGCAGAGTGAATGTTGATGTTTTAAGAACACTTTTCTGCTGATGCTTTATGTTGCAAAATGTACTCAGCAATCACTTTGTCATAAATAAGAAATTCATTTGAGAAAGCAAGAGTCGATTTTTAAAACATTTTTTTAAATCTGCTGTGCCTAGAATTGTGACAAGGAAAATCAGGGAGGTGGTATGAAGATTCAGACAAGTAAACTGGCCTAAGGTTAGGAGCTTATTAGTACCTTTGATGAAATAATATGAAACAGCATGTTGTTCATTGCAACGAGCTGTAACCAATAAAGTCAGGAAAATATCATCTAACGTCTTCAGCTGGCTCTGATTAAATACATCATATTTCTTCTTAATGGAAAAATAAGCAGGATCTGGGACTAACGGTTTGAGTTAAGTTTAGCTTCAAAACATTTCCACCACAAAGGTTTATATATAACTCAAATATCTAAATGTATTATGCTGTGCCAAACATCCCCATTATAGAATGCCATAAACAAAAATAAAGTATAAATAAGATAACGTGTTTTTTTCACAATCAAATGCACAATGCACATGAGCTCTGAAATGATTTTCTCATATGGAAAAACTATGCAATATAAAACATTGTATAACATTCTGTTTATATGAAACGTAATGAAATTTATTATCTAAGAAAAAATCTGGGGCGAGATTACATATACGGCGCAGGCTTCAGCGTAACTGCTGAAACCTGTGTCACCCGTAAATTCACCTTGCACATCGTGCAATCACATAAACTCCGCTGCCGGAAGTTCATAAAGTGCCGTAAGTCAGATAAACTAGCGATGTCCAGAAATGTGCGTAAATACAAATTTATGGAGTCGCCAGTGACTTAAGGCACGTTAGAAACTGCGGGCGCCTAAGAAAATATAAAAAAAAAAGAGTTAAATCTCCCGTAAAAGTCTAACACGCCTCCCAAAAATAAACCTGACACGTTAAAAAACCCTATATCCGCAATCTCCCTACATTGCAACTAATAATAAAAGTATTAACCCCTAAACCGGCAACCCTACACAACGCAATATGCCTAATTAAACTATTAACCCCTAATCCGCCATTCACCCACATTGCGATCTCCCTAATATATGTATTAAGCCCTAACCTGCCATTCACCCACATCGCAATTAACCTAATAAATCTATTAACCCCTAAACCGCCATTAATCCACATCGCAATTAACCTAATTAATCTATTAACCCCTAAACCGCCAAACCCCAACAACACAATTAACCTATTTAAATTACTAAGTCCCCTAACCTAACAGCCCCAAAATTAACCACAATTACCTAAATTAAAAAATACTAAGCTACAATTAAAATAAAAAACCTACTTTAAAAATAAAAAACTAAATTGAAATTAATCTAAAATTACAAAAAATAAAAAAATCTAACATTACATAAAATAATAAACCAAATTATAAAAAATAAAAAAATTAAACCTAATCCCTATGAAAATAAAAAGGCCTCCAAAATAAAAACACCCCCTAATCTAAACTAAACTACCAATAGCCCTTAAAAGGGATTATTGTAGGGCAGTGCCCTAAGTTAAACAGCTCTTTTACCTTAAAAAAAATACCAAGTCCCCCCTCTAACAGTAAAACCTCCACCCACCAAACCCCCCAAAATAAAAAAACCTATCACTAAAAAACTGGTGAATTTGTATGGGCATTGCCCTTGAAAGGGCATTCAGCTCTTTTACTGCCCTTAAAAGTGCATTCAGCTCTTTTTCAGTCTCCAAAATCCCAAATCTAAAAAATAAATAAATCCTAACTCTAAGCCCCAAATAGGTACTCACCGTTCCTGAAGTCCGGCGGAGAAGGTCCTCTTCCAGGCGGCGGTGAAGTCTTCTTGGAACCAGCGACATCTTCATCCTGGACCAAGCCATTGCGGAGCGGAGATTACAGCAGAACTGAAGACTGGCAACCTCGGAGCCATGGAGCGTGGAGGATCCTCTTTGTACGATCACCACTATACACTGAATATTAAATGCAAGTTATGCATTTAAATATGGCGTCCCTTGCATTCCTATTGGCTGACTTGAATCTTCAAATTCAAATCAGCCAATAGGATGTAAGCTACTGATATCCTATTGGCTGATTTGAACAGCCAATAGGATTTCAGTAGCTCTCATCCTATTGGCTGATTTGAAAACCAATTATCCAGTTCTTGCTGTGTACCTGACCATAGCTACCCAAACAAACTCATTAAGCAACGGGAAGCAGTCATACAGTCTAAGGAGCCTGAAATGAGGACAGAAAAAGAGAGGATGACTTTTGTCACCACTTACACAGGGGACAAAAAAGAAATTGGATCGACACTTTGCAAGAACTGGGAGATTATGACCATGGATCCTGCATTACCATTAAGAAACATGCTTCCCCCCCAGATGGGTTTCAGACGTGCAAGATTCTTACGAGGTATTCTCATTAAGTATGATCCTATACAATGCTACACAAAAACAACCTGGTACAGAGTACAAAATAACCTGGCAGCTACAGGTGCTTGGGATGTACCACATGTGAGGACCTTATCACTGGTTCATACTTTCCACACCCACATAGAAGACAACGCTTTACACACAGGTTCCGCTTAACCTGTACTACCACACACATTGTGTACTTGTTACACTGCACTTGTGGTCTCTTCTATGTGGGTAAGACCTGTGTTGATTTGCATACCCGAATGGCAAATCATAGATCCGCAATATGCACAGCAATAAAAATGTTACATCTGAGCAACCTGTGGCTCACCATTTCCAGCAGGCCAACCATGGTGTGACGGATCTTAAATGCAATATTATAGATCACGTTCCACCACAGTACAGAGGTGGTAATCGTAATAGGCTACTCTTGCAAAAAGAAGCCAGATGGACTTATGCATTGAATACCCTGAGTCTCAATGGACTAAACACGGATTTGGAATGGCATGCCTTCCTATGAGATATGAGAGTCCAACTATTTATTATTATTATTTTGTCTTATAAATTCACCATCTTATGTTTGACCCATTACTAAGAAAGCCCCCCCCCCCCCGACTTTAACTCTTCTACACTTCATAGTCGTAATAACTGTTAGCTTATAATGAGTGTTTTTTCACTCACAGACTAACCTTGCCTCATATCAAGATTGGTATTTTGTGTTGATAACAACATGCCTTGTTATAATTGTAGCTTTGCCTTAGTACAGCCCCAATAGACATATTGCTTATAGATTTAGCGTTTGTTCACCATATTGTACTTCTTTGGTGAAAGCGGTTGGAAATAACTTTAACGTAACTCACAGTATATCTTTTTTATCTTATTGTTCATAGTCACACAATGGCTAACTCTGCTTGAAGTAACAGATGTCTGCCACACATACGATGTACTGAGAATCTATATCATATGCAGTTTTCTGTTTCTTTTAAAGAAATTGTGGTTACTCAGTCGGACGGTCACAATGGCAACATGTAAACACTACTTAGCGATACACACTCAGCAGCTCAAGCACTATTGTCTCTATGCATAATCTCTGCAATTATGAATATTGTGTATTAACATATAAGATGTTAGCCTTTCTGCTCATTTGTTTATTGCATACTGTTTTATTGTTCTGCATTTGTTTTTAGAATTACGCTCCGGATCCAGGTTGCCCGGGATGATGACGTCACTGTGAGGGGTGGGTGTCTATCTGGGAGAGCCTGAATGCCGGCATCCTGATGTTATATATTTCGATGGTGGAGGGGTAAGTTTTTTTACACTTGTATGTCTGAGGAAGGGGGTTACACCCCGAAAACGTTCACATTAAAGTGATACTTTGGTGAAAAGGAACTCCAAGTGAGTGCGCTCTTTGTTTTCTCACATATATATATATATATATATATATATATATACACTGTGTGCAGAATTATTAGGCAAATGAGTATTTTGACCACATCATCCTCTTTATGCATGTTGTCTTACTCCAAGCTGTATAGGCTCGAAAGCCTACTACCAATTAAGCATATTAGGTGATGTGCATCTCTGTAATGAGAAGGGGTGTGGTCTAATGACATCAACACCCTATATCAGGTGTGCATAATTATTAGGCAACTTCCTTTCCTTTGTCAAAATGGGTCAAAAGAAGGACTTGACAGGCTCAGAAAAGTCAAAAATAGTGAGATATCTTGCAGAGGGATGCAGCACTCTTAAAATTGCAAAGCTTCTGAAGCGTGATCATCGAACAATCAAGCGTTTCATTCAAAATAGTCAACAGGGTCGCAAGAAGCATGTGGAAAAACCAAGGCGCAAAATAACTGCCCATGAACTAAGAAAAGTCAAGCGTGCAGCTGCCAAGATGCCACTTGCCACCAGTTTGGCCATATTTCAGAGCTGCAACATCACTGGAGTGCCAAAAAGCACAAGGTGTGCAATACTCAGAGACATGGCCAAGGTAAGAAAGGCTGAAAGACGACCACCACTGAACAAGACACACAAGCTGAAACGTCAAGACTGGGCCAAGAAATATCTCAAGACTGATTTTTCTAAGGTTTTATGGACTGATGAAATGAGAGTGAGTCTTGATGGGCCAGATGGATGGGCCCGTGGCTGGATTGGTAAAGGGCAGAGAGCTCCAGTCCGACTCAGACGCCAGCAAGGTGGAGGTGGAGTACTGGTTTGGGCTGGTATCATCAAAGATGAGCTTGTGGGGCCTTTTCGGGTTGAGGATGGAGTCAAGCTCAACTCCCAGTCCTACTGCCAGTTTCTGGAAGACACCTTCTTCAAGCAGTGGTACAGGAAGAAGTCTGCATCCTTCAAGAAAAACATGATTTTCATGCAGGACAATGCTCCATCACACGCGTCCAAGTACTCCACAGCGTGGCTGGCAAGAAAGGGTATAAAAGAAGAAAATCTAATGACATGGCCTCCTTGTTCACCTGATCTGAACCCCATTGAGAACCTGTGGTCCATCATCAAATGTGAGATTTACAAGGAGGGAAAACAGTACACCTCTCTGAACAGTGTCTGGGAGGCTGTGGTTGCTGCTGCACGCAATGTTGATGGTGAACAGATCAAAACACTGACAGAATCCATGGATGGCAGGCTTTTGAGTGTCCTTGCAAAGAAAGGTGGCTATATTGGTCACTGATTTGTTTTTGTTTTGTTTTTGAATGTCAGAAATGTATATTTGTGAATGTTGAGATGTTATATTGGTTTCACTGGTAAAAATAAATAATTGAAATGGGTATATATTTGTTTTTTGTTAAGTTGCCTAATAATTATGCACAGTAATAGTCACCTGCACACACAGATATCCCCCTAAAATAGCTATAACTAAAAACAAACTAAAAACTACTTCCAAAACTATTCAGCTTTGATATTAATTAGTTTTTTGGGTTCATTGAGAACATGGTTGTTGTTCAATAATAAAATTAATCCTCAAAAATACAACTTGCCTAATAATTCTGCACTCCCTGTATATATATATATATAAAACAATCCCAATGTGAATCCGCCCTCCTGAGGTCAGCCACCCAGTTACTCTGTGTAAATATAATAATTCCAGCAAAAAACAGAGACAAACCAGGATTTCTTCTAATCAAAAAGTCAAATTTATTGACGTTTCGGGGAATAAAACTCCCCTTCTTCAGAATATATAATACACACAAAAACCGTGCTTAAATACAGTGAAAAACAAACAGGTACCTCCTTCTTCCTGTCAGAAAGAGCGCCAAATCTATATCATTTCCGGTATAGGCTAGTGTGATCCTGGAAGTTGACAACATTCACTTCCGGGTATATAGTGCACATTAATATATATCTTTTATACATAAATACTTTCACATCCAGGATACCCCCGTAATAAATAACCCATCAGCTTTTAGTGCAACATTACATTGTGACATAAATAATATCCTCTTACTATTTCATATTCATATATTTTCATGTTCGTGTGTAATCTCTCACTATCTGTGTTTACGCTCATTAGTACCAGAAGTTACGTCACTTTCGGTTTCAGGTCCTTCCGGAACTTCGTCACACATGTTGTCACTTCTGTGACTTTTGTTTACAATAACACACGTGTATTTTAGTGCATGCATTCTCGTGTCAAGTACGCCTATACCACAGCAATGTAGATCTGAGAATCAAGGCAACTAATAAGTATGTACCAACATTACGTGATAAAGATATTTCCAATCTCAAAACAGACAATACAGTGATAGTGATTCATATGATTACTTGGAGGATTGGCAACATATAGGTATTTTAATCTTTATGATTGTATAAACCTTGTTAGAGTGTTGATATTACATCAAAAGACATATAGCATTGAGCAACACAATTACTAGTCATTACTCCACATTTAAAACTCATCTTACTCGTTAGTCATCACATTGTGTTAATCCAAATAAGGACATTACAGTGCCATTTACAGATGGTGTGTGCTTGTGCCACATATACATTTTAGGAATTTTAATGTATACGTATATGCACATTATATTACATTACAGATTTTATCAAATATGATAAACAGGTTTTAATTCTTCTTTTTAAATTCTTTTTGTTTATACCTGAATTTTTAAAAAATAGGAGGTTTTAGTAGTGTTTTAACTTTTTACCCTTACGGTCCATTTATGATAGATATTATATCAGAATTCTACACCTGTTATAATACAATTCTTTTCACACATGTGTTTTAACGGATTTTAAAAAAATAGCTGTGTGTGAAGTTCTTAGTGATAAGGTACATCATTTTATGTATACATTCATTTTTACGGAAAGATTCTTCCATTGATAGACATATTGCTACCGATCAGCTGTACTCAGTGCTAGTACATCACACGCCTCCGTAATAGCCATTGTAGGCGACGCACTGTCGTAAGAGAAGGTGTGTGATTATTTCAACCAATAGTAACAGAACTGATGGAACTCTCATGGATTGCGATATGTCTTTTAAACAGCTCAGCCGCTCATTCATGTATTAGTCTCTGAAGAAGGACATATTATAAAGTAATCCTTTGAAACGCGTTAGAAAAACCAAGCTGTGATTATACCGGATAACCAGGTTTTCTTGAACTGCTTACGCTTATTTGGAGGCATTGGAAATCGCTAAAAGTGACTGGACACTTGTCTCTGTAAGTTGCTTAGGCTTAGTAAGGCTATAACAATACCTCATATTCGTTTGAGGATGAGGATATTAAATGTAAGCAGGCATTTTATTGTTTTTATTGTGAATAAAGTGTTTTGTTATAAACTGTATCACACTATTTGCGGCTTTTTCTTTTCATATTTTCAACTTTGGGAGAAAATTCCCTGGGAGCTCTACCATACTCTGGAATTGAGGATTCCACATACAAGAAGCCGGAAAGACATTGATCCATACAAATAAACTAGAAGCCTACCATATACCAAGAGGGGAGTCGGTTACATCTATTCAGATATCAGGATATACCACGGAAGTGCCCCCCTGCAGTGCTAACATCTTACCTCATAGGATTAAGGTTTCATCTTGTAAGTAGGAAATTTGGATATTTTTGAAGCAACCTCATAATTTACATAAGAGTGACAATTGGATATATCGTCCAGAATATTACATGGAGGATTTTTGTTAGACTTTATACTTCCAGTTTATACTTACATTGAATATTCATCTACTTCAAGTTAATTTTTACTACATTGTTAATACTTTGTTCTATACTTGTGCCCAGTTTCATATTTCACATTTTTATTTTTCTATTTTTTGTTTATCTATGGTTATATACAGGTTCCATTGATGTATTTTTTTTTATAGAAATAGTACTTACCAATTCCCTTTAGTTCTCTTTTCGCTAATTTTTATTTTGAAAGTATTTGCTTGAGTACTCTATTCCTGCATTTACTTTTCTCTTAAAGGGATAGCTGCTACAGTTTCTAGTTATTGTTGGATAAACAATTACATTCCAGTTTCCCCTTTTTTGGGTTCCCTGTTGCTTGTGCCCATGTTTCCTCTTTTAGTCTAATATGTATGTATATACATACATATTAGACTAAAAGAGGAAACATGGGCACAAGCAACAGGGAACCCAAAAAAGGGGAAACTGGAATGTAATTGTTTATCCAACAATAACTAGAAACTGTAGCAGCTATCCCTTTAAGAGAAAAGTAAATGCAGGAATAGAGTACTCAAGCATATATATATACAGGGAGTGCAGAATTATTAAGCAAATGAGTATTTTGACCACATCATCCTCTTTATGCATGTTGTCTTACTCCAAGCTGTATAGGCTCGAAAGCCTACTACCAATTAAGCATATTAGGTGATGTGCATCTCTGTAATGAGAAG
Organism: Bombina bombina; assembly: GCF_027579735.1. Classification (NCBI taxonomy): domain Eukaryota; kingdom Metazoa; phylum Chordata; class Amphibia; order Anura; family Bombinatoridae; genus Bombina; species Bombina bombina. The sequence goes on from NC_069500.1 coordinate 1,108,068,764, forward strand.
GGGTGTGGTCTAATGACATCAACACCCTATATCAGGTGTGCATAATTATTAGGCAACTTCCTTTCCTTTGGCAAAATGGGTCAAAAGAAGGACTTGACAGGCTCAGAAAAGTCAAAAATAGTGATATATCTTGCAGAGGGATGCAGCACTCTTAAAATTGCAAAGCTTCTGAAGCGTGATCATTGAACAATCAAGCGTTTCATTCAAAATAGTCAACAGGGTCGCAAGAAGCGTGTGGAAAAACCAAGGCGCAAAATAACTGCCCATGAACTGAGAAAAGTCAAGCGTGCAGCTGCCAAGATGCCACTTGCCACCAGTTTGGCCATATTTCAGAGCTGCAACATCACTGGAGTGCCCAAAAGCACAAGGTGTGCAATACTCAGAGACATGGCCAAGGTAAGAAAGGCTGAAAGACGACCACCACTGAACAAGACACACAAGCTGAAACGTCAAGACTGGGCCAAGAAATATCTCAAGACTGATTTTTCTAAGGTTTTATGGACTGATGAAATGAGAGTGAGTCTTGATGGGCCAGATGGATGGGCCCGTGGCTGGATTGGTAAAGGGCAGAGAGCTCCAGTCCGACTCAGACGCCAGCAAGGTGGAAGTGGAGTACTGGTTTGGGCTGGTATCATCAAAGATGAGCTTGTGGGGCCTTTTCGGGTTGAGGATGGAGTCAAGCTCAACTCCCAGTCCTACTGCCAGTTTCTGGAAGACACCTTCATCAAGCAGTGGTACAGGAAGAAGTCTGCATCCTTCAAGAAAAACATGATTTTCATGCAGGACAATGCTCCATCACACGCGTCCATGTACTCCACAGCGTGGCTGGCAAGAAAGGGTATAAAAGAAGAAAATCTAATGGCATGGCCTCCTTGTTCACCTGATCTGAACCCCATTGAGAACCTGTGGTCCATCATCAAATGTGAGATTTACAAGGAGGGAAAACAGTACACCTCTCTGAACAGTGTCTGGGAGGCTGTGGTTGCTGCTGCACGCAATGTTGATGGTGAACAGATCAAAACAATGACAGAATCCATGGATGGCAGGCTTTTGAGTGTCCTTGCAAAGAAAGGTGGCTATATTGGTCACTGATTTGTTTTTGTTTTGTTTTTGAATGTCAGAAATGTATATTTGTGAATGTTGAGATGTTATATTGGTTTCACTGGTAAAAATAAATAATTGAAATGGGTATATATTTGTTTTTTGTTAAGTTGCCTAATAATTATGCACAGTAATAGTCACCTGCACACACAGATATCCCCCTAAAATAGCTATAACTAAAAACAAACTAAAAACTACTTCCAAAACTATTCAGCTTTGATATTAATGAGTTTTTTGGGTTCATTGAGAACATGGTTGTTGTTCAATAATAAAATTAATCCTCAAAAATACAACTTGCCTAATAATTCTGCACTCCCTGTATATACTGTTGTGCTTGAGCACAAAACATAATTTTCAATTTGTAATATAAACAATGTTTAGTACAGTTGAGGTATCCATTGAAAGAATAGAATACACTAAAGGGATGATGGCTTGCAAAACATTCTCTGGTAATTCTTCTTTACCATGGACTAGTAATACTAAGTTAAGCACTAATCCCACACTATCAATATTGCTCCACTTGTAATCTAGGCCAATATGTGTTAATGCTACTCTTTGAAATGGATGACAGCTATTCTACAGTGTCCCTTTAAAGGGACATTAAACACTAGAATTTTCTTTGCATAAATGTTTTGTAGATGATCCATTTATATAGCCCAGCTGGGATTGTTTTTGTAGAAATGTATAGTTTTGCTTATTTTTAAATAGCATTCTGCTGATTTTCAGACTCCTAACCAAGCACCAAAGTATTAGATGTATATTGATGTCTACAGTCTCCTGGTTATGTAATGGGTCTTTTCACATGTAGGGGAGGGGGTAGTGTCTGCCTGTTCCTGCTTTCCCAGACCCTTTCAGAGGGTGTCCACGCTTAACCTCATCAACAGTGCTAAACTGGGAGATTCTAAGTAAGTTTTAAAAGGTTTTAAACTGGATTTTTATATCAGTATCTGTCCATATTCTTCTTTATAGTAGTTTCTAATGCATGCAGTTATATTAAAATTGGTGTATACTGTCCCTTTAAGTATAAAATAAAAGATTGTAGCAGAACTGAACTCAGGGTTTATTCCACAGGCCAATTTCCTTTTTAGCACTTGATTTTGTTCCATCAAAACTAGTTAATTTTATTTAATTGTATTACTGTGAACAACTGAACAACCCAAATGCATTAACCTTCATATTATTATCATTGCTTCCTAGCAATCTAAACTTTCTCTTGGGTCTGACCTTTAACTTATACTACCTTATAGAGTCTGGAAGTGTGTCCTATTTGTATATTCCTAATAGAAACTCTGGCCTCTAAGTGCTCCAGTAGCTGCAATATTTAACCAGCTTTTGGCACTGGTTAATGTGATGCAATAAGTAAATTAAATTCATTCAATAAACCAGTACCGCTTAATGAATGGCCTTTAGATGTGTTATGTCATTGCTTTGATTTAATGATGCAGCCTCTCACAAAACCCCTTTCAAATCTATCAGGCAACAATTTTTGTGTCATTATTCACAGAAGAAATAAAACATTTATCGACACCTCTGCCTATTTTTAAATGGCAAAGAAGGGCATTATGCCTAGAAATATTGTTTTTGACAGCAGATAAGAGTCATAAGGCCCATCAAGCTTGCTATATTTCTTCTGTATACAGGGAGTGCATAATTATTAGGCAAGTTGTATTTTTGAGGATTAATTTTATTATTGAACAACAACCATGTTCTCAATGAACCCAAAAAACTCATTAATATCAAAGCTGAATAGTTTTGGAAGTAGTTTTTAGTTTGTTTTTAGTTATAGCTATTTTAGGGGGATATCTGTGTGTGCAGGTGACTATTACTGTGCATAATTATTAGGCAACTTAACAAAAACCAAATATATACCCATTTCAATTATTTATTTTTGCCAGTGAAACCAATATAACATCTCAACATTCACAAATATACATTTCTGACATTCAAAAACAAAACAAAAACAAATCAGTGACCAATATAGCCACCTTTCTTTGCAAGGACACTCAAAAGCCTGCCATCCATGGATTCTGTCTGTTTTGATCTGTTCACCATCAACATTGCATGCAGCAGCAACCACAGCCTCCCAGACACTGTTCAGAGAGGTGAACTGTTTTCCCTCCTTGTAAATCTCACATTTGATGATGGACCACAGGTTCTCAATGGGGTTCAGATCAGGTGAACAAGGAGGCCATGTCATTAGATTTTCTTCTTTTATACCCTTTCTTGCCAGCCACGCTGTGGAGTACTTGGACGCGTGTGATGGAGCATTGTCCTGCATGAAAATCATGTTTTTCTTGAAGGATGCAGACTTCTTCCTGTACCACTGCTTGAAGAAGGTGTCTTCCAGAAACTGGCAGTAGGACTGGGAGTTGAGCTTGAGTCCATCCTCAACCCGAAAAGGCCCCACAAGCTCATCTTTGATGATACCAGCCCAAACCAGTACTCCACCTCCACCTTGCTGGCGTCTGAGTTGGACTGGAGCTCTCTGCCCTTTACCAATCCAGCCACGGGCCCATCCATCTGGCCCATCAAGACTCACTCTCATTTCATCAGTCCATAAAACCTTAGAAAAATCAGTCTTGAGATATTTCTTGGCCCAGTCTTGACGTTTCAGCTTGTGTGTCTTGTTCAGTGGTGGTCGTCTTTCAGCCTTTCTTACCTTGGCCATGTCTCTGAGTATTGCACACCTTGTGCTTTTGGGCACTCCAGTGATGTTGCAGCTCTGAAATATGGCCAAACTGGTGGCAAGTGGCATCTTGGCAGCTGCACGCTTGACTTTTCTCAGTTCATGGGCAGTTATTTTGCGCCTTGGTTTTTCCACACGCTTCTTGCGACCCTGTTGACTATTTTGAATGAAACGCTTGATTGTTCGATGATCACGCTTCAGAAGCTTTGCAATTTTAAGAGTGCTGCATCCCTCTGCAAGATATCTCACTATTTTTGACTTTTCTGAGCCTGTCAAGTCCTTCTTTTGACCCATTTTGCCAAAGGAAAGGAAGTTGCCTAATAATTATGCACACCTGATATAAGGTGTTGATGTCATTAGACCACACCCCTTCTCATTACAGAGATGCACGTCACCTAATATGCTTAATTGGCAGTAGGCTTTCGAGCCTATACAGTTTGGAGTAAGACAACATGCATAAAGAGGATGATGTGGTCAAAATACTCATTTGCCTAATAATTCTGCACTCACTGTATACAACATTTGTTTTATTCCAAATTCTTGAATTCACTTTTGTTTTTTAAATCTTAAATTAAAGTGTTCATGAATGCTTAACTAAATAAAGTGCAGGCATCTGAAACCAGGATGTGTGAATCTTTAGAAAAGGGTGGTAAAGAGTTGAGTGGCCTTGCAATGAGCAAGTTCTTTTTTCTACATCACAACATGATAAACAATGGCCCCAGAATCATAGGTAGATGAGAACACAGAACAACTGCACCTCTACTCCACCGAACAAGATGCCATAGAAGACCATGATTAATATGGATTCATATAGGATGTTCCCAAACATTCTAAATACTCAAGATTTACATGTTAGTTCAGCAAAGAAAATGTTCTTGGGAGCAAATATGAAATATCACGGATGTAGAACAATTTGTAGATCTGATGCAAGAAAATGTTCAGAAAATGCTTTCTATCTGGGAAAAAAAAAAACTTATGCTTACCTAATAAATTTCTTTCCAGACATGGAGAGTCCACAACGTCATTCCAATTACTAGTGGGATATTCACTCCTGGCCAGCAGGAGGAGGCAAAGAGCACCACAGCAAAGCTGTTACATGTCACTTTCCTTACCCATAACCCCTAGTCATTCAGCCAAAGGGAAATGGAAAAATAAGATAACACAAATGTGTAGAGGTGCCTGAAGTTTAGAAAAAGAAATTACTGTCTAATCTAAAGGGTGGACTCTCCATGTCCAGAAAGAAAGAAATTTATCAGGTAAGCATACATTTAGTTTTCTTTCCTATCCACAATATCATTCCAATTACTAGTGGGAACCAATACCCAAGCTAGAGGACATGGAATGAACAGGGATGGAGAATAAGACAGGCAGGCCTAAACAGAAGGTACCACCTCTTGAACTTTTCTCCCAAAGGAAGCCGAGACAAAAGTATCAAATGTGTAGAATTTTGAAAAATTATGCAGAGAGGACCAAGTTGCAGTCTTGCAAACAGCCTTAGTGGAATGAGCTGTGATTCTCTCAGGAGGCTGCTGTCCAGCAGTCTCATATGCAAAACGAGTCATACTTCTCAACCAGAGGGAAAGAGAAGTAGCAGTAGCCTTCTGACCCTTGCACTTTCTAGCGAAACAAACAAAGAAACAAGGAAGAGGACTGGCAAAATTCCTTAGTAGCCTGTAGATAGAATTTTAGAGCATGCACCACATCCAAGTTGTGCAACAGACGTTCGTTATGAGAAGAAGGATTAGGACAGAGGGAAGGAACAACAATTTCCTGATTAATATTTCTATCCAAAACCTCTTTAGGGAGAAACCCCAATTTGGTACAAAGAACCACCTTATCCACATGAAAGATAAGGTAAGGCGAATCACACTGCAAAGCAGAGAGTTCCGAAATTCTCCAAGCAGAAGAGATAAACAAAACCTTCCAAGATAACAGTTTAATATCTATGGAATGCATTGGCTCAAATGAAGCCTGCTGCTAAACTTTAAAAACAAGGTTAAGGCTCCATGGAGGAGAAACAGGTTTAAACACAGGCCTGATTCTGACCAGGGCCTGACAAAAAGATTAAACATCTGGCACATCCGCCAGACGCTTATGTAAAAGAATAGTAAGTGCAGAAATCTGACCTTTCAGAGAACTGACTGACAACCCTTTCTCCAGACCTTCCTGGAGGAAAAAAAAAATAATTCTAGGAATCCTGATCCTACTCCAAGAGTAGCCCTTTGATTCACACCAATAAAGGTATTTACAACATACCTTATGATACATTTTACGACTAACAGGCTTGCAAGCCTGAATCATAGTATCAATGACAGACTCAGAAAACCCTCGCTTAGCTAGAACTAAGCGTCCCAATCTCCGAGCATTCAGCTTCCGAGAGACAAGATTTGGATGGAGGAATGGACCCTGAGTTAGGAGGTCCTTCCTCAAAGGTAAACTCCAAGGTGGAAGAGATGACATCTTCACTAGGTATGCATACCAGATCCTGTGAGGCCATGCAGGAACTATTAGAATTACTGACACTCTCTAATGTTTGATACGAGCAATGAATCGTGGAAGGAGCACAAACGGAGGAAACAGGTATGCTAGACCGAAATCCCAAGGAACTGCCAGAGCATCTATCAGAGCGGCCTGCAGATCTCTTGACCTTGAACCGTACCTTGGAAGTTTGGCGTTCTGCTGAGATGCCATCAGATTCAACTCCGGCACCCGCCACTTGAGAGTTAACATGGAGAACACCTCCGGATGGAGAGCCCACTCCCAGCAATGAAATGTCTGTCTGTTCAGGAAATCCGCCTCCCAGTTATCCACTCCTGGAATGTGGATCGCAGATAGACAACAATTGTGAGCTTCTGCCTACTGTTTAATCCGTGCCACCTCCTACATGGCTAAGGAACTCCAAGTTCCTCCCTGGTTATTGATGTTAGCCACTGAGGTGATGTTGTCCAATTGGAACCTGATAAACCGGGCTAAGGACAATTGAGGCCAAGCCATCAGAGCATTGAAGATCGCTCTCAACTCCAGGATGTTTATGGAGCCCATAGTCCCTGCACCTTTAACGAGTCCCAGACTGCACCCAAGCCTAGCAGAATGGGGTCCGTGGTCACAATCACCCAGGAGGGTCTCCAGAAGCATGTGCCCTGAGACAGATGATCCTGAGAAAGCTACCACGAGAGTCTCTTGTAAACTGCTCCAGATCTATACTCTTAGACAGATCTGAATGATCTCTTTTCCATTGACTGAGCATGCATAACTGCAGAGCTCGCAAATGGAATCAAGCAAAAGGAATGATGTCCATGGAAGCGACCATCAGACCAACTACCTCCATACACTGAGCCACTGATGGCCGAACAGTAAACTGTAGAGAGAGGCAAGAGGAGAGAAGTTTTGATTTTCTGACCTCCGTCAGAAAAATCATCACAGATAGGGAATTGATGATGGTCCCTAAGAAGCAAACCCTTGTAGCTGGAACAAGGGAACTCTTCTCCAGATTCAATTTCCAACCGTGGGGATGTAGAAAAGACAACAAGATCTCTGTATGCGAGTTTGCTTGTTGAAAAGATGGTGCCTGAACCAAGATGTCGTCCAGATAAGGTGCCACCGCAATTCCCCGAGACCTGACAACTGCCAAGAGAGCCCTCAGAACCTTTGAGAAAATTCTGGGAGCTGTGGCAAGGCCAAACGGAAGAGCAACAAACTGAAAGTGCTTGTCTTGAAAAGTGAATCTCAGGAACTGGTGATGATCCCTGTGAATGGGAACATGAAGATAGGCATCCTTCAGATCTATGGTCGTCATGAACTGACCCTCTTGGACCAACGGAAGAATGGAAAAACTTGTTTAGACTTTTAAAGTCTAAAATGGATAGAAAATTTCCCTCTTTTTTGGGAACCACAAACAGATTTGAATAAAATCCTAGACCCTGTTCTCTTACTGGAACTGGAACAATAACTCCCAATGAGGAGAGGTCCTGAACGCACTTTAATAATGCCTCTCTTTTTAACTGATCTGCAGATAACCTTGAGAGGAGAAATCTGCCCTTGGGAGGACGAGATTTTAATTCTATTTTGCAACCCTGAGATACTATGTCCACAGCCCAAGGATCTGGGGCATCTCATATCCATGCTTGGCAAAACAGGGAAAGTCTGCCCCCCACTTGATCCAATACCGGACCGGGGGCAGACCCTTCATGCTGACTTAGACTCAGCTGAGGGTTTCTTTGATTGCTTCCCCTTGTTCCAAGACTGATTTGGTCTCCAAAAAGACTTGGACTGCTCCTGCTTGGAAGAGGGAGAGGAAGACTTTTGACCTTTGAAGTTACAAAAGGAACGAAAATTACTTTGATGTCCTTTAGGTCTGTTCCTCTTGTCTTATGGAGGCAAAGATCCTTTTCCACCCATAATATCAGAAATTATTTCTGCCAGACCAGGCCCAAGCAAGGTCTTACCCTTGTAAGGAAACACCAGGAGCTTAGATTTGGAGGTAACATCATCTGACCAAGATTTAAGCCACAGAGCCCTATGGGCTAGAACAGTGAAGCCAGACATCTTGGATCCCAGTCTAACGATTTGCATGTTAGAATCAGAAAAAAAAATAGCTAATTTGAGAGCCTTAATTCTATCTTGAATCTGCTCCGACAGAGTCTCTTCTAAAATTAATTCAGACAAGGTATCGAACCAATAAGATGCCGCACTTGCTACTGTGGCAATACAAACTGCAGGTTGCCATTGAAAACCCTGATCCACATACATTGTCTTCAATTAAGACTCCAGCTTTTTGTCCATGGGATCCTTAAAGGAACAGCTATCCTCGATAGGGACCATTGTAGTTCTCTTAGCCAGAGTAGAAATAGCCCCTTATACCTTAGGTACCGTGCGCCTTGAATCTCTAATGGATTCAGCAACAGGAAACATCTTTTTAAAGATGGGAGACGGGAACAAAAGGTATAGAAGAACAATATCAATCTGAGGATTGATGAGTTGTACACCTGAGTAGCACTCATCCCCTAATCAAAGGTGGCTAGAATGGACAAGATACAGGTGTCCTAGGAGAGGAAGTGCAGAGAAATTTAGTTTAAAATATAACCTTTATTAGGTATTTTTTTAAAAAAGGAAAAACAATAGAAAAACCACACACACAAAATGATTAAAAACACAGAGTTTGGTCTGAAAAATATAGAATCAATATTCACAAAATGTGGAAAGTGGTTGTATGTCACGTTGAATCAAATAAACTTAGTCAGAGTGATACGCCAGGGAAAACTTGGTAAATTTGTAATGATCATAGACTCACAAGGATTAAGTGATGTATATTGAGCTGATACTGCTCTTATATCCACTATAGTGTGGCTGTGTGATCACTGTAATTCGTGGACTCAGTTCAGTGATAGTCCTTGGTGTTCTATGACCAGCTATAGTGATGTTTAAATATAAAGTATTATCATATATGTTGTTGCTCAAGGATTCTGTTTCCTCTCATAAGGGTCAGAGGGGTTACAGTTATATCTTATCAATCTTTAATTCTGTTCATTACTACAGTATAACTATATAGTAACTGTGGTTCATAGACTGGGTTCAATGATAGTCCTTTGTGTTATATGTACAGATATAATGATATTTAGATGTGAGATATTGTCACATATATGGTAGATCAAAGATTCTATTTCCTCTTAACATAATCTGGGGGGTACAGTTATACCTTATTGACCTCTGGTTCTGTTCAAGTGTCAATTATTTATCAACTAGGGGTTAATTTTATACTTGACAGGAGCGAAGGGGTTAAAGATTTTAAGGTACTATTAGTGTATAGCCCCACTGATCCGTTATAGTGTCAGATCCGCCATTGATAAATACATCTTCTAGTGTTACCTGTATCTAAGATATTAACTACATAGTCCTAAATCATTTAGATTAAGAGGCTAAGTGTGGTCAGAAACAGTTTTGAAAACCACGTGCCTAAATATAAGGGCTTATTGACCCAAATCACAGAAAAGTGTTAAATAAACTGTATGTGTTCAAAAATAGTTCAATGCCTACTTGTAGAACCAGGCAGCAAGCTTAAGTAACGATGAACTGTGTCTTATGATGTCTGGGGTAGCTGGCTTTTCAGTGAATACTGATGAGCTACTCTGTATAGCTGATAGTAATTTAATATATTGTCGTGCCTCAAACGCTGCACTGAGATAAATGTATTTATTACACTCACATATTACTCAAATAAAGTTCACTTTCTGTTACAGTGTAGTTGTATCAACTGAATACACTACGTTGAAATACACTATATGCAACAAGTTTAGCAATATATAAGGAATATATTCATGGATTACTAAATGAAGTTTTTTACTGCAACTGATTGTCCCTTTTATTTTATTGATTATTTGTTATAAACAGTAGATTCTTAAACTGAATTTAGAGCGTATTATTCACAGGTGAAAGTTATAGTAATATGATGTAGTTTTATGTCAACAGTTCAGTGAAATAGCTGATGATAAATAAGGCTTATATGCTTGGATTCAACATAGTAACAATGAATTCAAAAGATCCGTGAGAAAGACTTATAACTGGCCACCAGCCAGACCTGCTAATGTAACACTATAGAAATTAAGGGTATTATTTGTTAATCATATGTGAACTATGATGGTATGGTGGAATTTTCCACTAGCGGTACAGCAAGAAGGCTCTTAATGATAAAGCTTGTATGCTCAATTCATCATAGTGTGAATAATTTACATGATCCGTAACAGTCTCATATACCTGATTGCTAGGCAGCACCACTATAGTAACACGCTAAGAATGGTGGCACTGTGTATAAATTTCAGTGCCCCATATTAATCATATGGTTTAAGTATACTGTAAGCGCTAGTTAGAAGTGAGTATGTGCTGCTGGAATTTCCCGTTTGCAAGTCAGTATTGCTGCGGTCACCAGTTTAAGATAAATAAAAGCTACTATAATTTCCCACTTAACAGATACGTTTACTTGAAATTATTATCAGCCGCTATGTGATAAGATATTAGGACCAAAATCTCTGCATATTAAAAAAATGCTAAAGGCATTTGCAACAAACAATTCCCTAACATGTTTCGCCACTAACGTGGCTTTTTCAAAGGGTACGGCGTGGCCTAACAAGTGGCTACTTATTGGCTCGCACTGCTCCTCCTATGTGACGTCACTGGGCGAATCTGGAGGTTCGTTATGGAGAACCAATTTCTGAATGCGAAACAGCCTACATTCTAGACTGGGATCTTGTTATTGGATGGAACTTCATTCCCATTCATTCTGTGTATGATTGGGACCGCTTGGGGATATAGTATGTTAGACGATATCCTAGGATGACAATAGAGAGACACAATCACAGGTATCTAATGTGTATTTTGGAGCGTAAGTCTTGCAAGAGAAAGATTTGACACACTTATATGAATAGAACCCAGCATAAACGGAACTGCGGTAGTATCAACGAATAATAATACAAAAGATGGAATATATAACATTGGTATCTCACCATCAGAGTAGGAAAAATAACAAAGGTTACTGTTATCTTAGATTAAATACTTGCTTCACGTGAATAGAAGCAACATATTAAAACATGAGAGTGTGAATGATAATGCTAATTTAAGATGTATATTAGTTCCATCAGGGGATGGAGATGAATACCTTCTTTTAAAATTAATAAGTGTCACAACTTATGTGATAAAATGAAGTGGACGTGAAAGTGATGATGAACTGTGATCTAACACAGTCATCTTGGTGACAAATGGTGAAAATTTTTTTTTAGAGATAAATAATAATGGTGCAAACAAATAATAAACCCCTTGAACATTGTTTGGAAAAAAGATAAAAAGATGCTATTAAAGTAACACTATTGCATAATTTATATTGTCAAGTGACATCCCAATTAGATATAATATAGGTGCTAAATCTGAGTGATGTCTTAATATTAGTCTTAAATTAAAATTGTATCAATGTATGTTGATCATTGAGTATATATGTGTGTTGTAAAATGGTACCCAACAAAAGGGATGGACTTGCTAGATCTAAATGACGCAATGGTCCAAAGACCATAAAGAATTAAAGTGCAAGGGAGTGACATGAAATATCATGAATAGTGAACATAGAAAACTACATTTCTAATCTATAATTACAAGGACAACATAAGTATGTAGAGGTGCACTAGTAAATTGTGTGGGTGTGCAAGGTGTGTGTAAAAATGGGAGTTGTCTAGGTGCTGACGTGAAGGAAAAAATAATAAAAGTTATTAGAATTTCAGTGTGTCAGTTAATAGCTAATTTAGCAGTGTGGTGAAAACTGTTACCTCTATTCATATTTCCAGCATTACAATCACTTATTGCTTAAGAAGTGATTCTTACTTTATTCATATTTAAAGATATAAAAAGTAATTGTTGTGTTCATTTAAACCATTCGGTTGTATGGAATTAAGCAGATAAATCCATCTGCTTTCATGTTGAAGTAGACATCTTTCCTTGTCTCCTCCTCCGATGCCAAAACTGACCTTTTGAATACCATAGCATCTTAGCCCTTCATCTTTGACTTGGTGGAATTTATAGAAATGTTGTGCTACTGAAGAAATAGCCTTCTTATTCTTTAAGTCTTTAGCTGCATTTCTGATATTACGCAGGTGTTCCTGCAGTCTCGTACATAATTTACGTGTCGTCATACCTACATAGGTTTTGGGACACTTGCATTGTATGACATAGATTACACCAGTGGTGTTACAATTAATAAATGATCTGATTGGATGTATCTTGTCAAATCTGTCTGTGACTGATGTTGTTTTTTTTCAGCAATTTGCAGCTTATACAATTCCCACAAGGATATGACCCAGTAGGTATCCCACTAATAGTGGTCTTCTTTTTACGGGTATAGTGACTGGGGCTCACCAGGTCTTGTAAATTTTTTGTCCGTCGATAGCTGATATCGACTTTGGGTCCTATTAATTGGCCCAATGTTTTGTCAGCTTGTAGAATGTGCCAATGTCTCTTAATTATTTGGATTACATCCTGGCTCTGTGCATTATAAGTTAGAACTAACCTAGTTTTGCTGTCATTTACACGAGACTTCGGTTTCAATAGAATCTGATGCTCTGTTCTTCTTGCTCTGTGATTGGCTCTTTTGATTAAGGATTTACTGTACCCCCTCTGGCTAAGACGATCTGCTGTTTCTTGAGCACTGATTTTGTAAAAATCTGGTTCAGAGCAGTTTCTTTTGACTCTTAGAAATTCTCCTGTCGGAAGGGACTTGATAGTGCATGGTGCGTGTGCACTAGTATTGTATAGAATAGTGTTGGTAGCTGTTTCCTTTCTAATCAAATCTGTCCCTACCATACCATTACTTTTTTTGAAAATTCTCAAGTCCAAAAAAGAGATTTCTGTCTGGCTGGATTCGTATGTTAATTTTATATTCAGATTATTTCGGTTTAGAGTTGTTAGAAACAGATCCAATTTTGCTTTCGGTCCTTCCCAGATTAGCAGAATATCATCAATGTATCTTAGCCAGAGGGGGATGTGTTGGGTAAATTCATCATTGTCATCAATGAAGACTATATTGTGTTCCCACCAACTTAAGAATAAGTTGGCGTACGTTGGTGCACATGCTGTCCCCATGGCTTTCCCTCTTGTCTGCAGATAGAATTGATCATTGAAGACAAAATAGTTCTTTTTAAGCACAAATTCAAGTAATTTCATCACAAAATTATTATGATTTTCATCCTCATCTGTTGCTAGATTAAGATAGTATTGTACTGCTTCTAGCCCTAATTCATGTTTGATACTAGTGTAGAGAGCCTCTACATCGGCGGTGACAAGCCAGGTTGTGGGTCCAAGTTGAATATCTTGTAATTGCTGGAGTGTCTCCATAGTGTCTCTGATATAAGAGGGTATTTCTGTTAAGAATTCTCTTAATCGTTTGTCAATATAAAAGGACACATAGGGGCCTATCTATCAAGCTTCGAACGGAGATTGATGGCCTGTATTTCTGGCGAGTCTTCAGACTCGTCAGAAACACAAGTTATGGAGCAGTGGTCACAAAGACCGCTGCTCCATAACCCTGTCCACCTGCTCTGAGCAGGCGGACAGGAATCGCCGGAATTCAACCCGATCGAGTACGATCTGGTTGACACCCCCTGCTAGCGGCCCATTGGCCGCGAGTCTGCAGGGGGCGGCATTGCACCAGCAGCTCTTGTGAGCTGCTGGTGCAATGCTGAATATGGTGAGCGTATTGCTCTCCGCATTCAGGGATGTCTTGTGGACCTGATCCGCACTGTCAGATCAGTTCCGCAAGACATTTGATAAATAGGCCCCATACTCCTTATAGAGACTTGTGGAAAAAGAAAGTACAGAGTAACAAACTCTGGCTTTCTGTGAAGAGGGCAGCAAATCTGTTAGGAAAACAAAGTAAGGACCACCTCTCCACTTCCTCTTACTCGAGAGATTGACGTGGACACAGCTAAATCCAAATCCTTGTTTGCAGGGAAAAGTACCCAAAAAAAGGAAAAAATTCCTCAGATACCAAACTTCACCTCCTCCATTGACAGAGGCAAAAAGAATGACTGAGGGTTATGGGTAAGGGAAGTGACACTTAACAGCTTTGCTGTGGTGCTCTTTGCCTCCTCCTGCTGGCCAGGAGTGATATTCCCACTAGTGATTGGAATGACGTTGTGGACTCTGCATGAAAAGAAATAAACATCTCACATGACAGATATGAGGTCTGAAGCTGTGAGAGCTTCTCTTTTGGTTGCTGACAAAAAAAAGTACAAACTTTGTCTCAGATTCATACCATGTTACTGATGCTCTAGTGTATAATGGTTTGTTACATGTGCTTATATAGATTACATTAACTACTTTTATTTTTTCCCATTGGCTACATGCATCTTAAAAGCCAGTGAAAAAAAGCCTGTAACTATGTAGGGTGGCCTATGGTGCTTCTAGGGGAATGTAATACAATTTTTAAATTAATAGTCTAGACAAAATGATACTTTCATGATTCAGATAGAGCATGCAATTTTAAGCAATGTTCTTATTTATTTCTTCCCATTATCAAAATGTATTTGTTCTCTTACTATCTTTATTTGAAAAAGCAGGAATATAAGCTTAGGAGCCGGCCCATTTTTGTTTCAGCACCTGGGTAGCACTTTCTGATTGGTGTCTAAATGTAGTCACCAATCAGCAAGCGCTACCCAGGTGCTGAACCAAAAAGCTTACATTCAAATAAAGATACCAAGAGAATGAAGAAAAATTGATAATAGGAGTAAATTAGAAAGTTGCTTAAAATGTCATGCTCTATCTGAATCATGAAATATTAATTTTGACTAGACTATCCCTTTCATAACAGCAAAGAATAGCCAATCAGGAAAAATAATTTGAACAGTAAAAATAGTAATGTCATATACCAAAGGCGATATATACTATAATTGTGACAGTTGCGCGCACATCCTCAAAGGAATGTTGGCTGCGCGAGGCAGACAAAAGAATGTTGGCTGCGCGCGCAACCAAAAGAATCCACCTGGATGCAGTGGTGGATTCTTTCACCACCCTGCCATTTTCAGAATCCACCTGGATGCAGTGTAGGTAAACGAAGCAGCATTAAGAAAAAAAAACTAACAGCCCGCACGAAGTATGAAAAAAAATAAAACTTACCACCTACACGAAGTATTAACAAAAAAAAAAAACTATTCGCCTGCATGAAGTATTAAAAAAACAAAACCTAACCACCCACATGAAGTATTAACAAAAGAAAACGAACCGTCCGCACAAAGTATTAGGAAAAAAAACTAACTGCCCACACAAAGTATTAAGAAAATAAAAACATAATTGCCCGCACAAATTATTAACAAAAAACTCTAACCCTTAAACCCCTACAACAGAAACTACCTAACCCTTAAACCTCAAACACCCCCTAAATTAACCCCAATTACATAGACTAAGTTACAATTAAAATAAAAAATCCTAACATTAATTTAAAAATAAAACCTAACATTAAATTACAAAAAATGAATCTAAAATTACAAAAAAATTAAAAAAAGTCTAAAATTACAGAAAAAATAAACACAATAATAAAAAATTAAACCTAATCCATATGAAAATAAAAAAGCCCCCCAAAATAAAAAACACCCTAATCTAAACTACCAATAGCCCTTAAAAGGGCCTTTTGCAGGGCATTGCCCTAAGTTAAACAGCTCTTTTACATTTAAAATTTACTAAGTCCCCCCCTAACAGTAAATGCACCCACCCACCAAACCCCCCAAAATAAAAAAAAACCTAACCTACTTATTGCCCCTAAAGGGGCATTTGTATGGGCATTTCCCTTAAAAGGGCATTCAGCTATTTTACTGCCCATAAAAGGGCATTGAGCTCTTTTAAAAGTACATTAAATCCCTAATCTTAAAAAAATAAAAATAAAAAAAAGAATTAGTCTAACCCCCAAATAGGTACTCACCATTCCTGAAGTCCGGTGGAGGTTTTCTTCCACGTGGCTCCATCATCTTCTATCTTCAAATAGAGCAAAGGTGGCGTGGAGCGGAGGTGTGGAGCTGGCTTCTCCGATGCACGGATCCTCAGCGGCAGTCCGCCGCACACTGAAGATTAAATGCAAGGTAACCCATATTTATTGGGATACCTTGCATTCCTATTTGCTGAAATTTTGAAATCAGCCAATAAGATGAGAGCTACTGAAATCTTATTGGTTAATTTGAAAAAACAGTGGGATTTCAGTAGCTCTAATCCCATTGGCTGATTTCAAAATTTCAGCCAATAGGAATGCAAGGTACCCCAAATTGAATGAGGTAACTTGCATTCAATTTTCAGTGTATGCCAGAGATCAGATGAATAGGAGCCTCCATGCCGCTTTGGACCGCCACCACTGAAGACTGTTGCTGAGGACCGCTCCACGCCTTCGCTCCGGATGAAGATAGAAGAAAATGGAGCCGCTTGGAAGAAGACCTTCACCGCCGGACTTCAGGAACGGTAAGTACCTATTTGGGGCTTAGTCTTAGGCTTTTTTTATTTTTTCGGGTGTTTTTTTTTTTAATTAGGGTTTTTTGGGCTGTAAAAGAGCTGATTGCCCTTTAAAGGGCAGTAAAAGAGCATAATGCCCTTTTAAGGGCAATGCCCATACAAATGCCCCTTTAGGGGTGTTACGGTACCAACAGTGTACCAAGGGTTAATACCAGATGAACAATGTCCTGCATAGGGAATCAGCAATTCACAACCCAGCCAGTTTCCCTGCAAACATGAGACCAAGCTCCACATTTCAGGTTTAAAAAAGAATAACTACTTTATTTGAAGGCAGCACACAGATTTATACACCCTGGCTTCAGGTTACAGAGGGCATTGGTTTAACAGTAAAGCAAACATATGAACAATGCATCAAACCTCTAACAATTGTCTATTCACAGGTAAAACAGATTAACATATTAAGTTAATTAACTAGGGAAGAACGTTTACTCAGACAATCTGATGTTGGGCAGTCTAGTTAACATAATCACACAAGGACACAATCAGTTTACCCAGACAGACTCCTGAGACACAATCAGATCTGAAACATACATAGAATACATCTTATTACAGAATATAGGAACAGTTCTTATTAGCTATAAAGTCTTTTATGCCCACTTGGCTTATAGAGTCACAATTGCTCCCAAAAGGTGCACTCACACCCTGTACCCATCCTGTATTTATGGATACAGGGTGACATAGACATAAGACAGAGTTATGAAAGTACATGGGGTGTCCAGCATATAAAATTCCATATTTTCATGCAGTCTCTGGGTATCCTTAAGCCCATGTACCTCCAGCCCAAAGAATGTTCCATAACAGGCCCTCCAATGTACAGTGGCGAGATTGGTTTCGTCACATCTCTCCCCTTTTCCAAACAGACTAACAGGGTATCTGACCTCCTGCCGGTCAGTGCCCTGGTTAGTCCAGCAACCCACCCATAAAACACAATTAGTAGTACAGCCCACCCACAATAAATGGTTACTACACCTGAGTACGGGGAAAACTTGTCCATGTCCAGGTGCCTCACCACAGCTGTGTGGGGGACTGGTACGCTGAATTGGTGGGTTGCGAGGTGGGCAGAGACCAGCTGTACTCTGCCCGGGTGCCAGCACTACCATGGAAGTAGCCTGGTGGGAGCCTGGTTGCTGGAGGGGGAGACCGACTGTCTCCCCTTTGGATACATAGCTGTGCTGCTGGAGGGGGAGACCAATCGTCTCCCCTTTGGCTAAACAGCCGTGTTGCTGGGGGACAGGACCATCAAACTCCTCTCCCTCTGGTTTGTCATGCTCGGCTGTCCAGGGTATGTACTGTGCCATATACCACCAGAGCGCCTGGTAGGCATGTCAGTTTGCTGGGACAATCCATCTGTATTCCCGTTATGAGAGAGAATTCCTGTCCATACAAACAAGGGTTCAAATTCCTCAGTGCCCAGACCAGGGCCAAACAGTCCTTCAAAATCACATCAGCTTCTTTACGAGTTTTCTGTACCTGCTCTTTATAGGTATCCACAATCCCTTCATACTGACATAGGGTGCCCTTGAGTTGCAGCACCTCACTATGAGCCAGCGTCAGCTTCTCCTCCAGTGTCACTAAGTTTTTCTTTAATGTTTCATGTTCCACTCTCAAGCTGGTGTTTTCTGCAGTCTGTCGGTGCAGCTTGTCTAGCAGAGATTCCTGTTCTAAACGTGCTTTTTCCTCTGCGCTCCTCTTCTCCTTCATCAGCGCATTGTAACGGGACCTCCACATATCAATAGCGGATAGAGATTTACTGAGCTCAGCGTCCTGGGGCTTAGCAGCAGGTGGGTCAGTCTCTGCTGCACGGATCTGGGCACGGGTAGTCACAGAGTTAACATCAGCGGGACCCATAGGAGCGTAGGCAGAAACAAGGGGGGCCAAGTCATTTCCAAGAAGAACATCAGCAGGTAAGTCCTTCTTGACCCCCACATTCACAGGTCTAGCGCCCACTCCCCAATCCAAATGTACCCTGGCAACAGGTAGGCTGAACACATCGCCCCCTGCTACCCTCACAGCCACAGTGTCTCCAGTGTACTGTTTCTCAGACACCAAGTTCTTTTGAAGCAAGGTCATGGTAGCACCAGTATCCCGTAGACCACTGACCTTCTTCCCATTCACTTTAACCAGTTGCCGGTTATTCCGGTGGGCAGCTTGCACAAGGTCTGCCTCATGTAGGATGCTCCAGCATTCTTGCGCCTCTACGTAGCGGGCCGCAGGCTGAGGATTACGTGGGATTCCGCCGGCGGGTCTTCTCCAGGACTGCGCTTGGTTCGCTGCGTTTAGGGGACACTCTGGTCTTTTGTGCCCTAGTTGCTTACATCTAAAGCACCGAATAGGTTGTGAGTAGCACCGCAGGGCTCTCTGAGGGTAGTTTGTGGCCGGAGGCCGTGTGGTATAGTGGTGCGCCGGGGTTTGGTAACTGGCAGCTGCTGGGGTGACTGGGGGTCTGTACTCCACTCTAGCAGGGGGCTTAGTGGTAGCAGTGTCCAGTTTGCGGGCATCCGTATACTCATCTGCCAAGCGAGCCGCTTCCTGCAGGGTGGAGGGTTTACGGTCCCGAACCCACTCTCGAACTCCTGCGGGTAATTTGTCGAAGCAATGTTCCAACAGGAATAGCTGCAGCACCTCTTCCCCAGATATGGCTTGGCACCCCGCTATCCAGTGAGCTGCTGTGCGGTGCACCTTACATGCCCACTCAAGGTAGGAATCTCCAGCTAATTTAACAGTGTCTCTGAACCGCCTCCTGTATGCCTCCGGTGTAACCGCATACCTGGAGAGCAGAGCCTCTTTTACAGTATTATAATCCCTGACTTCCTCATCTGGAATGGCCCGAAAAGCCTCTCTGGCCCGGCCGGATAATTTTCCAGATAATATCGTGACCCAGTCCTCTGCGGGTACCTTGTGTAGTGCACATTGCCTCTCAAAATCCGCAAGGTACCCATCAATCTCTCCTTCTGTTTCCAGGAAGTTTTTAAAAGCTGCAAAATGTACTTTTCTCTTTTCCATCTTAGTCAGTATTGTAATAATCCCCCTCTTCCTGAGGTTACTGGCTTGTGTAGTTGCTCTTCTGGGCGATAAGGTTCATTCCGTCGCTGCCACCAATGTTACGGTACCAACAGTGTACCAAGGGTTAATACCAGATGAACAATGTCCTGCATAGGGAATCAGCAATTCACAACCCAGCCAGTTTCCCTGCAAACATGAGACCAAGCTCCACATTTCAGGTTTAAAAAAGAATAACTACTTTATTTGAAGGCAGCACACAGATTTATACACCCTGGCTTCAGGTTACAGAGGGCATTGGTTTAACAGTAAAGCAAACATATGAACAATGCATCAAACCTCTAACAATTGTCTATTCACAGGTAAAACAGATTAACATATTAAGTTAATTAACTAGGGAAGAACGTTTACTCAGACAATCTGATGTTGGGCAGTCTAGTTAACATAATCACACAAGGACACAATCAGTTTACCCAGACAGACTCCTGAGACACAATCAGATCTGAAACATACATAGAATACATCTTATTACAGAATATAGGAACAGTTCTTATTAGCTATAAAGTCTTTTATGCCCACTTGGCTTATAGAGTCACAATTGCTCCCAAAAGGTGCACTCACACCCTGTACCCATCCTGTATTTATGGATACAGGGTGACATAGACATAAGACAGAGTTATGAAAGTACATGGGGTGTCCAGCATATAAAATTCCATATTTTCATGCAGTCTCTGGGTATCCTTAAGCCCATGTACCTCCAGCCCAAAGAATGTTCCATAACAGGCCCTCCAATGTACAGTGGCGAGATTGGTTTCGTCACAAGGGGCAATGGGTACCTTAGGGTTTTTTTTGGGTAGGGGGTTTTACTGTTAGGGGGTACTTTGTAATTTTACATGTAAAAGAGATTATTTTTTTAGGGCAATGCCCTACAAAAGGCCCTTTTAATGGCTATTGGTAGTTTATTGATAGATTAGGGGGAGTTTATTTTGGGGGAGTTTTGTTATTTTTATAGGGGTGGAATGCACACAAAGGTGTTAAGGGAATTTAGCACTGTTATAGACCAAACTCTACTCTTAATTTTCAAGACTCATTATCCTCAGGCATGGTACCCCAGGATTGGTGTAAATCTGATGTGGTGCCACTCTTAAAAAAGGGATGCAGGGATGATCCAGGAAGCTATAGACCAGTTATTCTGACATCAATAGTGGGGAAGATACTTGAAGGGATTATAAGGGATTATATTGATGAACATATTCATGTAAGCAAGATTATGAGTTCTAATCAGCATGGTTTTAGGAGAAATAGATCATGTCAAACTAATCTAAATAGATTCTATGAGGAAGTAAGTAAAAATATAGATAAAGGGGAATTAGTTTATGTGATATACTTAGATTTGGCAAAGGCATTTGATACAGTGCCACATGAGAGATTAATGCATAAAATGAAGGGACTGGGAATAGCTGAAAATGTTAGCTCATGGATAAATAACTGGATAAAAGATAGGGAGCAATGAGTAGTAGTAAATGGATCATACTCAGATTGGACAAAGGTAATCAGTGGAGTCCCCCAGGGATCACTTCTGGGTCCTGTTCTTTTTAATATTTTTTATAAATGACTTGGAGCAAGGATTAAATAGCGACATCTCTATTTTTGCAGATGATACTAAGTTAAGTAAGGCCCTTAGTTCAGAGCAGGATGAACTTTCATTACAAAGGGATCTGCAAAAATTAGAAGTATGGGCAAGTAAATGGAAAATTAGATTTAATAAGGGAAAATGCAAGGTTCTACATTTTGGAAGTAAAAATAAGCAGGCAACATATTTTTTTAAATGGGACAAGACTTGATACTGCTGCCCTGCATTGTGCTAAAGATGGGTGCACAATGCAGGGCAGCAGTTTCAAAGCCTAATAAGATACTAGCATGTATTAAAAGAGGCATTGATTCAAAGGAGGAAAGAATAATTCTGTTGCTATTTAAAGCCATGGTAAGACCTCACCTTGAGTATGGAGTGCAGTTCTGGGGACTAATAAAAAAAAACCATATTGCAGAACTAGAAAAAGTTCAGAGAAGGGCCACAAATATAATAAGGGGATTGGAGAATTTAACCTATGAGGAGAGGCTAGCCAAACTGGGTCTGTTTTCTTTAGAAAAAAGGCGCTTGAGAGGTGACATGATTACTTTATATAAATATATTCAAGGCCCATATACAGAGATGGGAGAAGCCCTGTTTATTCCAAGAAAATTGTTTCTGACAAGAGGTCACAATTTAAGGTTTCCTGCAACGGAAACATTTTTCACTGTAAGAGCAATAACATTGTGGAACTCATTACCAAAAAAGGTAGTGAATGCCAATACCCTAGATACATTTAAAAATAGTCTGGATATATTTCTGTATATAAACAATATTCATGGATATGATTGCTAGTATTAAATGGGTCACCTTTTAGTGGGGTTATTTAAGCTTACTTGGAGCTTTTTGTAAGTATTTTAGATTTGTATAGGTTGAACTCGATGGACTTCTGTCTTTTTTCAACCTTATATACTATGTTACAATGTTACTCTGAGGCCTATTTATCAAGCCGTCAACTATGCTGCATTCGCCAGCACCAATACGCTCACCTAACATTGCGGGCGCTGACCTGAATACGCTCTCCATTTTTATAAAAAAAAGCTGTCAAAAAGCCTCGCACCAAGTACGGGGCGATGAGCAGCGGACTGTTGTTAACTAACAGTCATCGATCTCGCTGCTATTTGGCTTTTTCACAACTTTATTTACACCCTGTCACTAAACACCGCCACTATAATAAAATGTTTAACCCCTATCCTGCCGCTCCCGGACACCGCCGTAGCTAAATAAAGTTATTAACCCCCATCCCACTGCTCCCGAAGCCCACAGCAACTCTAATAAATGTATTAACCCCTATCCCGCCACTCCCAGAGCCCACTGCAACTAACTAAATGTATTAACCCCTATCCCTCCGCTCCCAGAGCCCACCGCAACTAACTAAATGTATTAACCCCTATCCCTCCGCTTCCGGAGCCCATCACAACTAAATAAATGTATTAACCCCTAAACCCCTGGCTTCCCACATCACTACCACTTACTAAACCAATTAACCCCTAAACCGCCAGCCCCCCACATCGCCATAAACTAAATTAAACTATTAACCCCTAAACCTAACAACCCGCTAACTTTACATTAAATATTAACTCAACCCTATCTTATAATAAATTTAAACTTACCTTTACAATTAAAATAAACTATATTAAACTACTAATTAACCTACCCTAACTATTATACTAAAATTACACTAAACTATATTAAACTATTAATTAACCTACCCTAACTATTATACTAAAATTACATTAAACTAACAATTAAATTAACTATATTACATATTTAAAAACCTAACCCTACTCAAGTTATTTAAATCTACAATAAAGAACTACTAAGTTACAAAAAAATAACAACTAAGTTACACAAAATAAAAAACACTAAGTTACACAAAGTAAAAAACACTAAGTTACACAAAATAAAAAATAAATGATCAAATATTTAAACTAATTACACCTAATCTAATAGTCCTATCAAAATAACCCCCTCCAAAATAAAAAAAACCTAGCCTACAATAAACTACCAATGGCCCTTAAAAGGGCCTTTTGCGGGGCATTGCCCTACAGAAATCAGCTCTTTTACCTGTAAAATAAAATACAAACACCCCCCCGCAACAGTAAAATCCACCACCCAACCAACCCCCCCAATTAAAAACCTATCTAAAAAACCTAAGCTCCCCATTACCCTGAAAAGGGCATTTGTATGGGCATTACCCTTAAAAGGACATTTAGCTCTTTTTCCGCATTCTATCAGCCAATAGGAATTAAGGTGGAAAAAATCCTATTGGCTTTTGCAATCAGCCAATAGGATTGAGCTTTCATCCTATTGGCTGATTCAATTTTTTCCACCTTAATTCCTATTGGCTGATAGAATTCTATCAGCCAATTGGAATGTAAGAGACGCCATCTTGGATGACATCATTTAAAGGAAACTTCATTCTTCATCTGCGATCTTAAGAAGAAGATGCTCCACGCCGGATGTCTTGAAGATGGAGCCACTCCGCGCCAGATGGATGAAGATAGAAGATGCCGTCTGGATGAAGACTTCTGCTGGCTTGGATGAAGACTTCGGCCCGCTTGGATGAAGACTTCTGCCGGCTTCGCTGAGGACTTCTGCTGCTTGGATGAGGATGGATGTCGTGTCTTCAAAAACTGTAAGTGGATCTTCGGGGGTTAGTGTTAGGTTTTTTTAAGGGTTTATTGGGTGGTTTTTAATTTTAGCTTAGGGACTTTGGGTGGAAAAAGAGCTAAATGCCCTTTTAAGGGCAATGACCATACAAATGCCCTTTCAGGGCAATGGGGAGCTTAGGCTTTTTAAATAGGTTTTTATTTGGGGGTTGGTTGTGTGGGTGGTGGGTTTTACTGTTGGGGGGTGTTTGTATTTTATTTTACAGGTAAAAGAGCTGATTTCTTTGGGGCAATGCCCCACAAAAGGCCCCTTTAAGGGCCATTTGTAGTTTATTGTGGGCTAGGGTTTTTTTTATTTTGGGGGGGCTTTTTTTTATAGGGCTATGAGATTATGTGTAATTAGTTTAAATATTTGATCATTTATTTTTTATTTTGTGTAACTGTTTTTTATTTTGTGTAACTTAGTTGTTATTTTTTGTAACTTAGTAATTCTTTATTGTAGATTTAAATAACTTGAGTAGAGTTAGGTTTTTAAATATGTAATATAGTTAATTTAATTTGTAATTTAATGATTTTTAAGTATAATAGTTAGGGTAGGTTAATTAATAGTTTAATATAGTTTAATGTCATTTTTGTATAATAGTTAGGGTAGGTTAATTAATAGTTTAATATAGTTTAATGTAATTTTAGTATAATAGTTAGGGTAGGTTAACTAATAGTTTAATATAGTTTAATGTAATTTTTGTATAATAGGGTAGGTTAATTAATAGTTTAATATAGTTTAATGTAATTTTAGTATAATAGTTAGGGTAGGTTAAATAATAGTTTAATATAGTTTAATGTAATTTTAATATAATAGTTAGGGTAGGTTAATTAATAGTTTAATATAGTTTAATGTAATTTTAGTATAATAGGGTAGGTTAATTAATAGTTTAATATAGTTTAATGTAATTTTAGTATAATAGGGTAGGTTAAATAATAGTTTAATATAGTTTAATGTAATTTTAGTATAATAGTTAGGGTAGGTTAATTAATAGTTTAATATAGTTTAATGTAATTTTAGTATAATAGTTAGGGTAGGTTAATTAATAGTTTAATATAGTTTAATGTAATTTTAGTATAATAGTTAGGGTAGGTTAATTAATAGTTTAATATAGTTTAATGTAATTTTAGTATAATAGTAAGGGTAGGTTAATTAGTAGTTTAATATAGTTTAATGTAATTTTAGTATAATAGTTAGGGTAGGTTAATTAATAGTTTAATATAGTTTAATGTAATTTTAGTATAATAGTTAGGGTAGGTTAATTAATAGTTTAATATAGTTTAATGTAATTTTAGTATAATAGTTAGGGTAGGTTAATTAATAGTTTAATATAGTTTAATGTAATTTTAGTATAATAGTAAGGGTAGGTTAATTAGTAGTTTAATATAGTTTAATGTTATTTTAGTATAATAGTTAGGGTAGGTTAATTAGTAGTTTAATATAGTTTAATGTAATTTTAGTATAATAGGGTAGGTTAAATAATAGTTTAATATACTTTAATGTAATTTTAGTATAATAGTTAGGGTAGGTTAATTAATAGTTTAATATAGTTTAATGTAATTTTAGTATAATAGTTAGGGTAGGTTAATTAATAATTTAATATAGTTTAATGTAATTTTAGTATAATAGTTAGGGTAGGTTAATTAATAGTTTAATATAGTTTAATGTAATTTTAGTATAATAGTAAGGGTAGGTTAATTAGTAGTTTAATATAGTTTAATGTAATTTTAGTATAATAGTTAGGGTAGGTTAATTAATAGTTTAATGTAATTTTAGTATAATAGTTAGGGTAGGTTAAATAATAGTTTAATATAGTTTAATGTAATTTTAGTATAATAGTTAGGGTAGGTTAATTAATAGTTTAATATAGTTTAATGTAATTTTAGTATAATAGTTAGGGTAGGTTAATTAGTAGTTTAATATAGTTTAATGTAATTTTAGTATAATAGGGTAGGTTAAATAATAGTTTAATATAGTTTAATGTAATTTTAGTATAATAGTTAGGGTAGGTTAATTAATAGTTTAATATAGTTTAATGTAATTTTAGAATAATAGTTAGGGTAGGTTAATTAATAGTTTAATATAGTTTAATGTAATTTTAGTATAATAGTTAGGGTAGGTTAATTAATAGTTTAATATAGTTTAATGTAATTTTAGTATAATAGTAAGGGTAGGTTAATTAGTAGTTTAATATAGTTTAATGTAATTTTAGTATAATAGTTAGGGTAGGTTAATTAATAGTTTAATATAGTTTAATGTAATTTTAGTATAATAGTTAGGGTAGGTTAATTAATAGTTTAATATAGTTTAATGTAATTTTAGTATAATAGTTAGGGTAGGTTAATTAATAGTTTAATATAGTTTAATGTAATTTTAGTATAATAGTAAGGGTAGGTTAATTAGTAGTTTAATATAGTTTAATGTAATTTTAGTATAATAGTTAGGGTAGGTTAATTAATAGTTTAATATAATTTAATGTAATTTTAGTATAATAGTTAGGGTAGGTTAATTAATAGTTTAATATAGTTTAATGTAATTTTAGTATAATAGTTAGGGTAGGTTAATTAGTAGTTTAATATAGTTTATTTTAATTCTAAAGGTAAGTTTAAATTTATTATAAGATAGGGATGAGTTAATATTTAATGTAAAGTTAGCGGGTTGTTAGGTTTAGGGGTTAATAGCTTAATTTAGTTTATGGCGATGTGGGGGGCTGGTGGTTTAGGGGTTAATAGGTTTAGTAAGTGGTAGTGATGTGGGAGGCCAGGGGTTTAGGGTTTAATACATTTATTTAGTTGTGGTGGGCTCCGGAAGCGGAGGGATAGGGGTTAATACATTTAGTTAATTGTGGTGGGCTCCAGGAGTGGCGGGATAGGGGTTAATACATTTAGTTAGTTGTAGTGGGCTCCGGGAGCAGTAGGATAGGGGTTAATACATTTATTTTGTTGCGGCAGGGTCTGGGAGCGGCGGGATAGGGGCTAATAACATTATGTATGTGGCGGCGATGTCAGGTTGGCATATTAGGGGTGTTTAGACTCAGGGCTTATGTTAGGGTGTAAACGTTATTTGTTTTCTACCATAGAAATCAATGAGATATCTGGCAGCATCGAACATAAGCTTTCGCTGCTTTCTGACTCCTATGGCATCCGTGGCCTCCAGGGTGGCAGATTGAAAACCAGGTACGCTGGGCTAGAATAGTGGCGAGCGTACCTGTTAGAAGTTTGATAACTTGCAAAAGTTGTCAGATAGTGCCGAATGTGTATTCGGAACATTTGTAATGACGTAACCATCGATTTGTGTCGTACTGAGACTGGCTGATCGTATGTTATGTCACAAATTTCAACTTTTGCCGGTCTGTAGACTTTGATAAATGGGTCGAATCAGGGTCACCACAATTACGCTGCGGAATTCAAGCGTATTTGCAGTTGACGGCTTGATAAATAGGCCTCTCTGTATTAGTTTAGGTTTCATTTTTTTTATTTTTGATAGCTTTGTTTATTTTTTTCTGTAATTTTTTATTTTTTAGAATATTAGCTTTGGGGTTTGTAGTTTTTTTAAACATAGACTGCCCTCTGGGCAGGATAATCGCCTACTACTAAATAAATCTGTTCCATAAATATGGGAAAGCTTACATTTCATTGAATTTTATTTTAATAATTGGTTCCAATGTATTTACAATTAACCGTTACATTAATGCTATATCACATTTTGTGAAATCAATGCTGTAATATAGATAGCCCTGCAGGGATTGCCAATAATATGTTACAATAAATACATACATGTTTATAGGAACAGACTCTAGAGCAGGGGCTGGGATTAAATATAATCTATAGCTGCTTGCTAACGGTAGTAAGGAAATAAATCTGCTAAAATTTTGCACAAATTAAAACTATGAAATTGTTTACACAAAGAGTTCCTAGCAAAATAATTAAATCCTAACAGCAAATCCAACGGCTTCCTTTTGTATGCAGCTTGATATTTAGGTACAGGATGTGCTAAAAGATGCAAATTAAACTGCAAATTGCTGCCCTTTTGTATTCCAAAATGTGGATTTATAAACACATAGTAAAATGGAACATTTGTATCCAGTACATTTAATACAGTGCGGACTGGTCCATGATTCTGCTTATCTGTGTTTAACCCAGTGGTGCCCGTTTTATACTTTTTTTATTTCAAATGATCAAATGCAGACCTTACAAAAAAAAAAATGTATTTACTCTTTTATATTCTTGTTCACATGCTTATTGTGCTTTTGTGAACATCTTTACATGTTCAATTAATTATTCAAAGCAGTGATGCTATTTCTTTTTTTTTTTTAGATGTAGTTGTAAAATGTGCTTGGTCCTAGTAGAATTCGTGCAACAGAACAATTTAACACATGCAATTAGCATTCTCTTCTCTTTAATCTCATGTGTTTATTATTACATTTTGAAATAGGCATTGTATTTTAAAGAATCACAGCATTGACAAAAATAGAATGCAATTTTATTAAAAGTCCCTGCTTAAAAGAATTGTGCAATGCCTAAAATGTCATATTTAACATGTGTAGTTGTGTGAATCTCTGGAAAGAAACAGCTGGATGAATTAATTAAAGTTTAATAACTATCCCATTGTTTTATATCCTTATGTTACTTGTTTTCAGGAATGTAGAAGTAAACAAGACACTTTATTATTCTGTCTTCCATAATATATATATATATATTTATTTATTTTTAAATATAAAAATAGCATTTTATTCTGAATGAGGGACAACAATATTTCAAGTATTTCTTAATATACCTTTGGCTAAAGAGCATTTGGTTTAGCGTACTTTCAGATTAGCGAGTGAGCGATAGTCATAACAGGGTTTTGTATCACGCCCCATAAAAGCCTATAGGGGGAGGGACTTAGCACAGCTGCGCTATCTAACCTCCAGATTGTTTAGTTCCTCAGGCTTTGCACTTGCGCAAAACCATTTACTTTAAACTTGTAATATGAGCGCAATAGGATAGCTATTGATTTAACTTGAGCGGTTTTAGCTCTTAACAGCGCTAATATTTTTGCACTCCACTTGTATTCTAGCTCTAAATACATTTTATGCACCTCACTTTAATTATGGGTGTCACCATTTTGGAACCTAGGTTAAACTGCAGGGATTTGAATGAGAATACAACATGCAAGAACTCATGACTAGAGGGAGGCGGGCAATAACCTCAATACTATCAGTGCCGGACTGGAAATAAAAAGCAGCCCTGGGAAAATATGAAGACCAGCCCTACTGTCCATCAAGATGATAGAATGCACATGCCTCATTTTTAGCAATGCGGAATACTGGGACACTTCTTCCCCAATATTTTTTTAAAAATTAAATTATATTACCTTGTATTATTAAAAAAAAATGTCAGATGTTTTATTAGCAACCCTACAACCCAATTGCATCCACTAATCACCCCTTTAAATTGTAGCTTTCCAGCCCCAGCTGCTGCAGCCCACCGGGAAATCTCCTTGTATCCTGGTAGGCCAATCCGGCCCAGAATACTATGCTTATAAAATATATTTAGTGTCACTTTAATTAGTTACAGTAAAGGAGAACTTGAGAATGATCTCCACCAGGCTTCTCAATAGATTTTAAGAGTTTTATATCTATATATAGCTATTTGCAAAACTTTATAAAGTAAGCTAAATGGTTTTAAAACATATAGGACTGGATTACAAGTGGATCACTAATTTATCGTGCACCCAGGCACACGATAAATAGCCAGCTGGTTATTGCTACCACAAGCTTGCAGTAGCAATTAGCGATCCAAAAATTTACCAACGATAAGATCTATAGTTAATTTTCAAAATATGCCCCTATTGCCTCCAAAATAAAGTGTGTTGTAGTTTTTAATTAAAAAAAATGTAGCATTTTTATTTTTTATTAAAATAAATGCAAGAAGCTGTTATGAGGGTTTAAAGTGAGCGGTGTGGGATGTTAGAAAACAAACATTGCAGTCTATGGGGAACTGTGTTCTCTCTATAAATAAATATGTATATGCTTATATACATATATATTTCTGTGTTATCTGTATATTCACATACAAACACATAAATATATATGTTAATATTCATATACCTATATATTTAATATTTTCAAGGTCCCATTCGCATTGAGCTTTACACATTTGCGTGCTCTGGTATAACTGAGTGGAGTGCTTATATCGCACTGTCGAAAGCGCATTTTTGCACTCCAATCATTATCTGGCCCTTATTTAGCAATGCAGCTTATTATGTATGGTGTTAAAAAACAAAAGACCTTTTCTAACAGATTGAGTGCACCATTATCACCACAAGATGATAAGGGAAGAAGAAAAGTGAGTATTTGGGGCTAATTTCAGTAAAGCACATGGGTTCAGAAAAAAATCAAACTAAACCTGTACAAACTAAATCAATAAAAAGGAATCTAGAGATTGTGGTTTCTTTTATTGTGGGAATAAAATACAAATTATGGGCTAGATTATGAGTGTAGCGCTATTTATCGCTCCCGATCACATGTATTACTTGTTGAAAGTTAAACGTTTTCACGGGAACCTAAACCCAAGGCATGCAAAAAAATTATCACAACCATGTTAAAGGATTACTTTCTGTTATAATTTTTAAGCTAAATAACTAAAATATTAAACTTAATAAACATTAATTAAAACCTACTGACCTATATTTTCTCCAAAACTAAGTTTCATAACGTTCTAAAAGTTATATCTTTTATTCGCCGATGATGTCACGTTATCCTGCCCACTATTTTCGGCACTGAGTGTTCAAAATACTTAAACCAATAACTTTGTGTTTAAAGCGCCATTTTGAAACCTAGGTATTGTAAACGGATTGGTACAGAGCAAAGGATACCTACGAAGTGGGTTTAGAAAACAATTAAATTTGCAGACAAGATTTCTGATATACGGTAGATATATGTTAATGAAATGCTATTGATAAAAAGCGTATTTGGGGTAGTTAGTTAGTAACAGGCATAGAAAATATTTACTTACAGTGGCCCTTTAAGTTCATCTCCCATAGAAGTCAATGCGAAATCCGCAAAAAAACCTAACAGCCATACTTGGGCGCTATATGTATTTATCCCTATGTTAAAGCACTTTGCAGCCTTTTTTTCTAATACCTGAAACCTCATATCTTTGAGCCCTTATAACTTTTTATTGTAACTATACATGTAAATGTATTTGTAATGAGTTTTGTGCAACTGTTTTGTCTCGCATAAGAGTGAACCAGAGCTCGGCTAACCCTACTTGTGTGAAATTAAATTGCGCTCAAGCTAGCGCTTTTACTTTCAACTCGTAATATGTGCGCTGCTTCTGACGCACAGAAAAATCCACAATATACCCCTTATCGTTTGCATGCAACAGTTAGTCCTCCACGTGTAATCTAGCCCATATCTTTACTCTTTCTGTCTGTGTAAGTGAATGTAAACTTTCAGCAATTAGTGCCCAGTTTTTAAAAATACTATTGAAAACAGGGGCACTTTCATTGATTAAAGTTTACATTGCACCAGATTTGTAGAAAAACTTACCTTTTACTAAAGCCGGATCGCCGATCCCCTGCCTGCTTCTTCCTGCTGTACTTACACAGCAATGGCAAAACCGGCTTCCTCCAATCACAGCAGGGCATCACGAGATGGACACTGGAGGGGAAGTCAAGATTGGAGGAAGCTGGTTTCGTAATTTCTGACGCAAGTACAGGGGAACTGAGGCGGGGGATCAGCGATCCGGCTTTGGAGAAGTAAAAGGTATTTCTACAAATACGGTGCAATGTAAACTTTCATCAATGAAAGTGCCTCTGTTTATAATAGTATTTTTAAAAAATGGGCACTAATTGCTGAAAGCTTACATTCACTTTAATATAAAACTTTCATGACTTTCATGACAAGTTAACTAATCTTGCCTATTAGTCTTTTTAATAAGCACATAACTTGTGGTTTCCAGTATTGTTAATTGGTGTTTCTAACCTTGAAAACTGCATAAACTGCAAAATTCAAATAGAAAAG
Organism: Bombina bombina; assembly: GCF_027579735.1. Taxonomy (NCBI): domain Eukaryota; kingdom Metazoa; phylum Chordata; class Amphibia; order Anura; family Bombinatoridae; genus Bombina; species Bombina bombina. The sequence continues at coordinate 1,108,100,867 of NC_069500.1, forward strand.
TAGTTGACCTCACCTTAGTATGGGTGTTAAGCCCTATAGAAACCATAAGAAACTATCAGTTTTTGCATCTTTCATTTAAAGGAACATTAAACCCCAATTTTTTTCTTTCATGATTCAGATAGAGAGTACCATTTAAAACAACTTTCTAATTTACTTCTATTATCTAATTTGCTTCATTCTCTTGATATTATTTCCTGAAAAGCTAGGTTCAGTAGCTTCTGATTGGTGGCTGCACATAGATGCCTCATGTGATTGGCTCACCCGTGTGCATTGTTATTTCTTTAACTAAGGATATCTAAATAATGAAGCAAATTAAATAATAGAAGTAAATTGGAATGTTGTTTAAAATTGTATTCTCTGCCTAAATTATGAAAGAACATTTTTGGGTTTAATGTTCCTTTAAAGACTGCTAGTAGTGGGCCACAGACTTTACTGTAGTGCTATTTGGCATGCTTTTAAAACTATGTTATAAATATATATAAAAAACTGCACATACAATAAAAAAGAATTCCTTAATACACAGCTTTACACAAAATACAAACTATTTTACTTAAAGAAAATTAAACTTATATTATTTAATACAGCATTGTATTGCAGTTATCACGCCTACTCACAGAGAAATGTAAAGAACAACCCTTAAGCTACAAAACATTGAATATACTATTTCCTACTTTGCATTCTAAACAGATACTAGAACACCCCATACCCAAAGTGGTTGCAGCAGTCCAGAGCAAAAATGGTTCTCGGCATCTAGCCCTTGCTGTTAGCCACAGAAGCTGAAAACCCATCAAAGACAAATGCTGATACAAAGGAAGGTAAGAATAAGATAAATTAAGTAAGTAATACTGCGGCACAAACAAAAACAAGCATACAAGCTGCATCAAATAATGTACTTCTAGTATTTACAAACCACGCAAAACCTGAAGTATTGTTAGTTCCCTGAAGTTGCTAAAATGTCATTATGTGTAATGCTCAAATTATGCATTTTAAGGTTTAGAAAAAACTATATAGCTCACGGGGGGAGCTCATATGTTTTTGTAAAGGCACAATAGGAAAAGAATGTGGGAAAGAGCTCAAAGTATGTTAGTGGGACATCTGCTTTGGAACTATTCAAAAAGACCATTCTCATCATACAGAATCGTTAGCCAGAATAGTGAAGAATAGATCTGTGATCTATTCTTAACAGTGTTGTGAATACCTTGTGACAGTTAAAAGCAAATCAGTTAAAAAAAGATTATGGTGACACTGTCAGAGGCAATAAAATAGGACATCTTTGAAAACAGAAAATTAAAGCAAAATTTTAAAAGTTTATTAACTTTCTATAGTTTAAAAAGAAGACGTTGGAATCAGCTCAAAGCTTGTGTAGGCATTCTCTGGGGAGTTAAATGCATGCCAGTGCAAGTACTTTTAAATAGAGAGACCAACAGCAAGCTTACACAAAATGCACAGAATATAGATATTGATGTCGGTTTATAAATGACATTACCTTGTAAGTACAAAATGACAAACCATATGCAGGGATGATCAACAGCCAAATGTTAATGGACCCTTTCACCCCTGCCTCTCCCTGCCTGTATGACTACAGTCTCTACTCTCTCTCTTTACAGGCAGCACTGATTGCGGGACCTTAGTCGCTAACCGATTGCAAATCGGTCAATTCATCCCTGAACATAGGTCACTGAATACAGCTGATCACAGCACAGAAAAAAAGCAAAGACAGAAATACAGGGAAGAACACTCCATTTATGAAGCTGCAATATAAGCTGCGGAGCCCTGTCGACTACAGGTTTGGACAAGAGAGCCTACAACCGATGACCACTGCTACTTAACTCACTACGCCAACTGTTATGTGCCGTATGTCAATCCACCCCAGTCTTTTCCGACTGGGCAGATTAACAGCCCCTGCTTGCGAGCAATTGGATGCGTGCCAGCAGGGACAGTTCAATGTAAAATAGTTTTTCCCTAAATGTGTTCCTCATGACTTGTTGTACCAGCAGCAGCATATAAAGTGTAGGGAAATTGCTAACTTATGCTTCTTTTTGCAAATTAAATAGCTGGATTTAATCTTTGAAACCACAGCCCACAAATAAATGGTAAGCTTGCAGACAGATCAGATCTCATTATCTTATCACTCAAATGCTTACCTTTTTATCTCTGTCTCTGTACAATACGTAGAAAGAACAATTGAAAATGAAGATTTCAGAGCTTTTCCTCTTCCACCTTCCACTGTGAGCGTAATTTTTTCTGCTGTCTATGTTTCCGGTTACTCAACATCCTATTCCTAGGTATAGAAACTTTCAGTATAGGCAGGGAAACTACAAGCTAAATCTGCTTTTTCAAATGCCAATATAAAGGTTAAGGAGCTATTTTTAAACAATTTAATACACCCCAGCAGGTAAAATTGATCATTGGGAACAAATTTAAGGAGACCAAGTTTTTGGGTAAACTGTCCCTTTAACACTTTATATGTTTGCTCCTGTCCGCCCGGTCTATGATAATTCTGGGCCTATGGATCACTAAGATCACATTTCAAAATGAAAATCTCTTTCTGTGTCACCATCCAGGTTCAGAAATCTGCAACAAGTTCATATTGATCATGTATAATAATGGGGTTCTGTCAGATTAATAAAATCACATAATTTTAAAGCACAGATATCCAAATGGCAATCATTGATTTGATTTTTAAACTCTTAACAATATGAATAAATGAAGATATTTTTAGCACAAAAAAATATTTTCCAATTCAAATGCTCCTGGTTCTTCTTGTTCTTAAAAATATTTAGCAACAGGCCAGAAACTTGGAGTTTGAGTGCAATCTATCATTTGATAATTATCAGCATGTTTATAGCTGATGATGTCAATTTAATCACAAGCCATTTTTATCGTTTATCAGCATCACTTTTTTCATTATCATTTCAGTGAAAATTAAAAATGAGCAAAATCAATAACAAACGCACACACCCAATGAACCAACAATGCTACTGTTGAAATATTGAACAAAATTAAATGTATCTCTATGGTTTAGAAGCTTAAAAGGTTATTTACATATATGTCACATATTGGCATCAGAACACTCTACTAAAAATTCTTAGTCAATATACAGACTATTCAGTGGGGCCTATCTACCGTGAAAAAGCAGTTATGAAGCAGCGTTCACAAAGACCGCTGCTCTATAACCTGCCCGCCTGCTCTGAGCAGGCAGACAGACATCGCCGGAATTCAACCCGATCAAGCACGATAGGGTTGATTGACACCCCCCTGCTGGCGGCTGATTGGCCGCGAGCCTGCAGGGGGGACACCCCCCTGCTGGCGGCTGATTGGCCGCGAGTCTGCAGGGGGCGGCGTTGCACCAGCAGCTCTTGTGAGCTGCTGGTGCAATGCTGAATACAGAGAGCGTATTGCTCTCCATATTCAGCGAGGTCTGGCGGACCTGATCCGCACTGTCAGATCAGGTCCGCCAGTCTTTGGTAAATAGAGGCCAATGTGTGATGTAACCGCTAAACTTATTAAGGGAGATGCAGATAACCATTTTGTGTTATTTAGGTGTATTAAACAGCAGAAGTATTTTACGATTGTGATAACTGGAAAACACATAGAAAATACTGCCCTAACTTCAAAACCTGAAAACCAGCACTAAATTGGCAGCAACTCATAAGTTAAGGATACATGATAAGAGAAGGGAACTAATTTGAGTATTAAAGTTATTTTTTTTCTGTGACATCACCAGATTAATGCACATTTATATTTTTTTTATGTTTCAGGTATGTTATCTGCAGGCAGTACAAACCACAATTCTAGAACCACTACTGGTTATCGCTTATATATCTACATATATATATATATATATATAAGTAAATCAAGAAAGGCACTGTGGTCATGAAAGAGGGTAGTACCCACAGTCTCAAATTGAGCCATAAACAAATACTGTGGGTACTACCCTCTTTCATGACCACAGGATACGGATATTTCGCAGGTACATAGATGACCTGTTCCTCATTTGGAGGGGCAACCAGCAGGAATTGGAGTCTTGGTTTGCAGATTTGAATAAAGCCGATGTCAACTTGAAATTCAAAATGAATTTCGATTATCAAACAATTGACTTTCTCGACTTAAGAATATACAAATCTGGTACAGGTTTAAACACAACACTGTACCAGAAACCGACTGATTGGAACTCTATTCTACAGGGTTCAAGTTGTCACCCTCCATTCTTAAAAAAAGCTTTGCCCAGGTCACAGTTCATGCGGGTGACCAGAAACAACAGTGGACAGGTAAACAAACAGACACAGCTTGTTGAGATGAGAAACAAGTTTGAACAACGCGGATATAAGAACCAGCACTTGACGTCAGCCTACACTGAGGCTACCAGGACAACACAGATGGAGGCACTAAGTAAATCGGTACCTGATACACCACAGATTGAACGGATGATACTAACTACTACATTTACCCCTGATAAAGTTGTCCTGCCAAAAATACTGCGGGATCATTGGGACATTGTATCCACTGATAAGAGACTTTCCTGTGACTCCATGGACTTACCGATCGTTGGTTACAGGAGGGCGGCCTCCTTGCGAGATCATTTGATGCGACCTGATAACAGATTAAGTTACAGGTCCAAAACATGGTTAGACACCACCAAAAATGGGTGCTTCAGATGCAGTGGATGCACCACATGCAGTGGGATGACCCAGAGCAAGTTTTTCACACATCCTTGGACTAATAAAAGATTTGCTATTAGGCATAGGGTCACATGCACCACAAATTACATTATATACATGATACATTGCCCCTGTGGCAAATTCTATGTCGGTAAGACACAGGATGATGCCCGTACTAGGATGGCCAATCACAGGTCAGCCATTAGGGCAGCTCTCAGTAGCGGCAAATCGGATCAGCCGGTTGCCAGACACTTCCTCCAGGCACAACACAAAAATACTGATTTAAGATTCATCATTATAGACCACATTCCACCACTCTCCAGAGGGGGTGATAGGGGTAGGCTGCTACTGCAGAGGGAAAGCAGATGGATCTTCACATTGGATACGTTGGTTCCTAAGGGACTGAATGTTAATCTGGATATGCAATGTTTCCTATAATGGTTGTTCAAATGACTGGGTTTGCTTAATAGCTGCCATTTGTTACATACATAATTATTCATCTAGGACATACCAGTCATAGAGTCATCAAATGTGGCTTCTGCTCACAATGTGATACACTGGCTTTTAAGCCGGTTGGGTTTACTTACCATTCTAGATTTCACTTACGATTATTGAGGTTCATGGTCTGTTGATGTACACATTGGGTTCATAGGTCAAGTTCTTATGAACAAATAAGAATAGGTTGTGGTTTGATATGGTTTTTTGTCAATTAGACTGTTCCACTGTGACGACATTACTCTGTCTTACCCAGTACTATATACTACTATATGTTGCTGTCCCTGGTTACTTTATAATCCCAAATTGGTAGTTGCAATACTGTACAGTAAGGTTATTGTATCATTATGGCCTATCTCTGTGTATGTATATAAATTTGGTCACATATAGTTATATATTGGTGTACTGTCATAATGGTTGGTTCTAATTTTTAAATACATTCATCAGCAGCTAGACAAAGGCTGAATGAAATTGTGGATTGATATGGGACTAAAAGCCTTCACACTTGGGATTTGTTATGTTAGGTTATGCGCTATCTCTAAAACAGTTTTTATCCATCTGGTTTGTATACATCTGGTTGTTTTGAAAAGGGTCACTACAACATCTAGTCAATATTAGCAGGGATGTCAGTACATACTAAGCTTTATTGTTGCGGTACCGACCAAACTGGTGATTTCTGATATGTCCCCATTTGTGTTAAATTTGGTTGCTAGGCGACCATGTATAAACTCTCTGTAGTGGGACTCCACTTGAACAGTATATAAGAGTAAAGTATATGAGTAATATTTATGCGAGGTACATGTGCCAATTCTTGGCTATATCTGGACCGGTGTAAACTTTAGGTGATTGATCCCGTGGGTCCATATCTAGTAGTGATCTCTGCTGCAGTAGTGGTAAGCACACTGACACTAAGATGCATAACACATAATTACAAGGTAAAAACTATGTGAGAATAATATGACTAAAAAAAACAGACCAAAATACAGGTCTATACAATATGCATACAGTACTCTGCTATTTTTGAACATGACCCTATATGCTGGGGAAGGTGAGGTTTCTGTAAATTGTAACTTATGTTTTAACTTACGTTTTAACTTATGTTTTGCACTAGTCAACTTTTTGACCCTCTAGGGCCTCTGTAAAGTCTCTTGCGCATGCGCAGTTGCGCAGAGGAGACGCCACACGCACTAACAGGATCAGCACCAGGTAATTCACATAAATTGTCTGTTCACTGTTTGCTGTGTGTGAGTGTGTGTGTGTGTGTGTAACAAAAAATAACAGTGAATTTCTAAATGTATAAACAGGCTATAAATGGTATTGCCTAAATGTACCTAAATAGATCTCTGTACAACACTGTGTTAATGTGATACTGATTTTTGGTTGTAACAATAAAATAGTAAGAAGTGAACATAATGGTCTTACAGCTCCAGATGTAGTATCTCGTGAGAGCAGTATTTGGAAAGATAGACATTTTGCTACTAGCAAGGTCTGTTACACATCGTCTTGTAATCCAAATTCACCGCATATTCTTTGAACTACTTAAACATTTGTTGTCATATTGTGCTAGTCCTGAACCACCACATATGCATCCAAGAAAACAATTAACTTTTTTTATGACATATTTAATACAAGTATTTATTCTTTATCCTTTTTGAGTCTTTCTAGCTGGATACTCAGTTTAAAGCAGACTAGAAAATGTCTAGGGGTTTTAGGCTCAAAATAGCTAGATAGACAGACTACACTTTTGTTAGTTTTGCCCTTTAAAGTTCATGCACATCTCAAAAAAGTCATAACTCCAGATATTGACTTCAACACCCTACTGCAGAATATCTCGCCCAGAGCAAATATTCAGAATCACCCTAGGGTAGATATCCAGCTCAGATAACTATAACTAAGAAATAAAAACAGGTACATATATCACAGAGGAATGCCCTAGGTTTCAGAAACACAGTGTACTTTATCATGCAGTGGGCTCATTTTACATAGAAACAAACAGTTTAGGTCTGAACATTCTGTGTTAAATGCTGTTTTCAAAAGTGTATATTCTTGGAGTGGAAGAACGAAATCTATAAAGAATATAAAAGTTTCTTAAAATGAAAATTACTAAAAGCTTAAAATTTGAAGAAAATTTATATTCAATATTAAGATACTAAATAAAAAAATGGTCTGTATTACAATTTGTCTTTCTTTTTTTATAGAAAAGCTCAAATTAGAAAAACTGAAAAAAGAATGGGTGCCTCAGTGTATAACTGTGTAAAAGTACTACCATAAATACATACAGGAATCCACTCACAGTTTTGGTGGCAGTAATACTAGTGCGAATACGGCAGTCTGATATTCCCGATAACAAGCTAACTGATCAAACCCTTCTCTCTATCGTCATCACTGCTACAGCTACAACATCCAGAGCCCTCTTACCTTGGCGAGCACCCAAAAAGGAGACCCAGTCAGCCAGTAGCAGATATTTTAAAACAGCTGTAATTTGGCTCAATATTGTAATGTATTTCTTTGTCTTATCAACTAATTGCTGTATTGATGCAAATTAAAACAGCTGGTTTAAACAGACGTAGTAAAAAATGAAATGCTCTAATTCGTTAAAGCATGTCATTTTAAGTGATCCATAGACACCTGTATTCATTTTTTTGAAAGAATTAAAAAAAAAAAATGAAAATAGCATTTTCGGTATATTGTTTGTTTTACCGAAAACTAAAATGACAGAAAACAAAATAAAACAAAAAAGAAAATATAAGCGCTTTATTTTCTTTTAAAATGTTTCTTTTTGGTTGGTGTTTGCTGTTTTTATGAAACAAGGAGGCATTATCCAATGGATGCAAACCAGGAAGGAGCAGCAGAATAGATTGGCCATTTCTCTTAGCCTGTCAGTGGAAGCCTGTGACATTTTCTAGCCAACCAGCATGGGAGGGAAGTGAAAGGGTGATTTCTAACTTATTGTAGAGTGCTCAGTGGCTCAGATATCTTGAGGAACTGGAGGAGGCTAGACACATCTGGTGGTTTTGTCACAGTTACAATGCTGTGGGTCAGTCACAAGTCAGTCACAAATAATTTTCATATAACACTGGCTGAAGATTGTGACCCAAAAAATCAAAACAGACTGCCAGTTGTTCCACTAGGTTTCTCAGCTGGTGGCTGTGGCTGAGAATAATATAACAAAGGAAGCATTGCATGTGCTGCTATGGCTGTGTGGGGCTGCCACTGATGTTCTTTAATCTCCTGTGGTGTTTAAGTAAATAAGCTGGAAAAAAAAAAAATAGAATTTTGCAGTAAGAAGTAAAACTTTTTCATTGTTGATATCTTAAACTGAAACTTTGCCACCAAAGGGTTGCCATAGGTACTGGCAGCTGGGGTATGGTAAGTCTATCTCTGACTAAGTTTGCAGCATTAATGCTTTGTTTTCCCTTGGTGAGTGCATCTATTAAAACTAGCACTGCCATGGCCCCTTAAGGTTTGGAATTATGTTCTTTTCTACACCCTTGCTTGGCAAGCTTAAATGGGTGAGGGCTTAGCTAATGGGATGTACAAGATACTTTCTTTAGAGCCTAGAGTGCCCCTTTCTGCAGGTCTGCTAACCTAAGATCTCTTACTTTGTCTAGCTCAACATTAGATCTAGGGAATGGGACTTGATATTCCAGAGCTTGGGTTTTACTGAAGGAAACGTAGTTGCCACCACCTAGAATCTTCAGGCTATACTGAAAGAATTGTCAATTTATGCTTACATATCTTGAATAAATGCTTCCATGAAATTTGCAGTAAGTTTGAGGTCTTTTGTTTATGTATATGTTGTTTTTTATTAAAGTTCTGCCTGATAACACATAGGGGCCGATTTATCAAGCTCTATATGGAGCTTGGTGCCCCTGTTTCTGCGCGAGCCCTCAGGTAAGCCGGAAACAGTAGTTATGAAGCAGCGTTCTAAAGACCGCTGCTCCATAACTTGCCCGGCTGCTCTGAGGCAGCAGACAAAAATCAACCCAATTGAATACGAACGGGTTGATTGACACCCCCACAAGAACTGCTGGTGCAATGATAAATGCTGACATTATATGCTGTCAGCATTTATCGATGTGCAGCGGACATGATACACTACATTGTACCATGTCCGCTTGCACTATGATAAATCTACCCCATAGTCTGGGGTCTCACATTCCGGCATGCTGTTTGGCGTTGGCCTTTTTCGCTAGGTCTGAGATAGTCGTTAAGGGTTTGTTATGTACTGACAGAATTCATGTGGATCCTATTCACCACCACTGGTTTAAAAGGATGTTTGCACCAGGGAGAGCACTAAGGTAACTATTAGTACTGAATAAAGGGAGGAAACAGGAAATATGTGAACAAGGTCACTTTTATTGACAACTTATGCTAAACAAAGCAATGATTATACATTAGGCTATACTTAGCTTTGATTGTTAATGGCTTGTTAGTTGCTAAAGATGGCATACAATGTCAGGGAAGAAAATAACAGTCATCTCACACAGGAGGAACTCCATCTCATAAGGTGACAAACACTTTGAAAAGATGTTCAGCCTAGTCTTAGCAGGAACAGTCCAGGTTCAACACTGTTATGATACCCAAAAGCAACACAGAACAAAACTTTCAGTCTGCATCTATCTCTCACTGCACACGATCAGAGAGATAGTTGTGACTTGCCCCACAGCTCTTTGTCCCCTTTTTATGGAATCACAGAACTAACGTTTTATTATAAGGCTGTGAACAATATATTAACAAGCAGTTATCTACTTATTTTCCTGCCAGTTGTTTAAAGACATTATATTAATTAGTCATAATTGAGTTAGTTTCTCATAGCCCTATGCAATATTTAAAACTAACAAAGCCTTATTTCCAAGGCCTTAGCTGGTCTACAATGATATGTGTTCTCTAAAAGCAAAGTTTTACTATGAAGTTCTAACACATTAACTGTATGATTAATTACTTGTGCATGGAATCATGGAAGGTTTCTAACTCCTTACAATGCTTTTATAACTTGGTATGGAGATCTTTTACAATGCAATGCTTATAGGTTCATAAGCTTTAGTACAATAAAACAAAATAAAAAAACAATGGTAAAACAATTTTCTATGAACAATGAATATTTTCTACATAAAAATAAAAATTATAAATACAGAAATAGCACAATATGCTGCAGAGCCACGGTAATACATGGCAATAATAAACAAAACGAGAGCAGCAATTCATAACAGTATTACCATGGTTGGCAGAAATAGGAACAGCATCAGTTCTTACAGCATCATCACAGAAATGTGCCAATGTGACTACAGTAACAATAACAGGTGAGAAGTTTTAATGAGTAACATCTGGTTTTTGTGTTCTGCTATCTGCTAAACCAGGAAGTACCTTGTGACATGAATATGCTATAAACCTGAAATGTTTCAAAAACTAAAGGGATATAGTTAAAAAAAAATGTCATTGTGCTCATTAAAAAGTCTAAATTAAACATCTATTTAATTATTAATATTATGTAGTTAAAACAAATGCCACAACATTCCTGATCGGGAGTGGGGCAGAGCTATTTCTCTAACTAAAAAGACCATACACTGTGTCACCATGTTAAAAGTCTATATCAAGGTACTGTTGAAGTGGCACAGAACCCCAGCCAGACTCACCAAAATGTACCCGGAATCCTCATCCTTGTGTTGGCGAGAATGTGGAGCTGTGGGCCTGGAAGGCCCCTGAACCCCCAAGACTTTCAGAAATCAAAGGTGTGATTGATTACATAGCAAGCATGGAGAGATACTTTTTCAATTTGATTGATCAGATGGACACCTATTGGCTAATATGGGATACTTGGCTACATAAATAAAGGGACTTCCCGCATCTGCCGAAAACTGGTTCCCCCCCCTTTTTTTTTCTTCTCCCCCCTCTTCACCCTCTCAACGCCCTTTCTTTCTCCACTGCTTTCCCAGTCTACTCTACACCCTATTATTTATGGTCCACATATACACGCTCATCAATCTAGATACCATATGCAATGAACATTAACCATCTGAGTAGGTTGTGTGTCATTAAGGTTTATATTAGATATGCCCACATAGAAAATCTGATTCATTTTTACTGATAATGTGACATACCATATGTGTTTATTTAACATTTGGATACTATGGTCAGTATCTCTATAAATATGTTACTATTTTGAAAATTTATATACCGCTGTAATTAGGAAACTATGTTTCCTATCGATTGATTCTCTCTTTCTTTTGTTGTATACACTTGAGATTGATGACTATGTTTACCCATGCAAAATTTTCAGTAAAACATATTTGAAAAAAAAAAACGAAAAAAAAACAAACAAATGCCACAAATCAACAAATACACACAAACCAAGAAACATGTATGCTGGGCAGGAATTATCGACTTTCAGAAAAAATGGGCACACTTCCCACTCAATTAGCTTCATGGGTATGTTATGTGAGTGGTGGCTGAGTATACCGTGTTACAAATGGGGAGAGATAGAGTGTAGTGTGGGACATAATAACATTATACCTCTTAACATTTGTGGCTGTGAATGAGAGACACAGGAAGTTAATAGGTGCTGGTCATCTTTTTGTGAGTGGAGCCATGTTTGGAGGGGAGGTGTCATTAGTGTTTAGTGGGCGGAGTTGTGGGTGTTTCTGGGTAGTCTACAGGTGTGTCAGGGCAGTTTGTGAGTGTTTCTGGGTGTTTCTGGGTGTTCTGTGGGTGGGGAAAAGAGAAATTCTGTATGGCTGTCTCATTTATTGATGTGTGGCATTTATTGATGTGCGGCGGACATGATCAGTTACAGCGGATTATGTCTACCCACAAAATAATAAATCGGCCCCTGTATGTGTATTTATGTGTATATATGATTGTAAATACATATATACACATGTAAACACATAAAACATATGTACACACACACATATATATATATATATGTATATGAATATAAATGTATGTATATATATATATATATATATATATATATATAATACAGTCCAAATTACAGTGTTACCCTCCTGGAGCCGTAGGCCTGGGTGCAGAAATGCAATCTATATTCCTCCAAATAAATGCACTTGCAGGCCTTTTTCAAAAGTGAACAAAAACTTGTTTTAATGGAACGTTTTCGGGGAAATGTTCCCCTTCATCAGCATGAACAACAACAGCAACATTTCTCCGAAAACATTCCATTAAAACAAGTTTTTGTTCACTTTTGAGGCCTGCGAGTGCATTTATTTGGAGGAATATATATATATATATATATATATATATATATATGCTTATAGTGTGTACATATGTATTTATTTGTGTATATATGTATTTACAGACATGAAAACATTAAAAAGTATATTTGAGCAATTTTCATTTTTAGTAAAGTGTTATACTGTGTATTTACTGTAACTATTTCCCATTCCAATGTCCTTACAATCTCAAACGGCGAAATTACGAGTCTTGCGTTAGGAGCTGTGCGGCGCTAACGAGCAGTTTTTTCTCACCGCTCACTTACCTACAGCGCTGGTATTACAGGTTTTTACAAACCCGGCGTTAAAAGGCAAGAAGTGAGCGTAGAGCAAAATTTTGCTCCATACCGCAATCCAATACCAGCGCTACTTAACTCAGAGGTGAGCTGGCCGTACATGCTCGTGCACGATTTCCCCATAGACATCAATGGGGAGAGCCGGCTGAGAAAAAGTCTAACACCTGCCAAAAAGCAGCGTAAATCTCAGTAACGCAGCCCCATTGATTCCTATGGGGAAATAAAAGTTATGTTTACACCTAACACCCTAACATGAACCCGAGTCTAAACACCACTAATCTTAAACTTATTAACCCCTAATCTGCCGTCCACAACATCGTCGCCACCTACATTATATTTATTAACCCCTAATCTGCCGCTCCAGACACCGCTGCCACCTACATTATACTTATTAACCCCTAATCTGCTGCCCCCAACATCGCCGCCAACTACATTATATTTATTAAACCCCTAATCTGCCCCCCCCAATGTCGCCACAACCTACCTACACTTATTAACCCAAAAATCTAAGTCTAACCCTAACACCCTCTAACTTAAATATAATTTAAATAAATCTAAATAAAATTACTATAATTAACTAAATAATTCCTATTTAAAACTAAATACTTACCTATAAAATAAGCCCTAAACTAGCTACAATATAACTAATAGTTACATTGTAGCTAGTTTAGGGTTTATTTTTATTTTACAGGCAAGTTTGTATTTATTTTAACTAGGTAGAATAGTTATTAAATAGTTATTAACTATTTAATAACTACCTAGCTAAAATAAATACAACTTTACCTGTAAAATAAAACCTAACCTAAGTGACAATAACACCTAACACTACACTACAATTAAATAAATTACCTACATTAAATACAATTAAATAAATTAAATACAATTAGCTAAATCACAAAAAAACACTAAATTACAGAAAATAAAAAACAAATTACAGATCTTTAAACTAATTACACCTAATCTAATAGCCCTATCAAAATAAAAAAAGCCCCCCCAAAATATAAAAAAAACCCTAGCCTAAACTAAACTATCAATAGCCCTTAAAAGGGCCTTTTGCGGGGCATTGCCACAAAGTAATCAGCTCTTTTACCTGTAAAAAAAAATACAAACAACCCCCCCAACAGTAAAACCCACCACCCACACAACCAACCCCCCAAATAAAAGCCTAACTAAAAAAACCTAAGCTCCCGATTCCCCTGAAAAGGGCATTTGGATGGGCATTGCCCTTAAAAGGTCATTTAGCTCTATTGCAGGCCCAAAGCCCTAACCTAAAAAATAAACCCACCCAATACACCCTTAAAAAAATCCTAACACTAACCCCTGAAGATTCACTTACCGGGAGAAGTCTTCATCCAAGCGGCAAGATGTCCTCAAGGAAGCCCGCAGAAGTGGTCCTCCAGACGGGCAGAAGTGGTCCTCCAGATGGGCAGAAGTCTTCATCCAGACGGCATCTTCTATCTTCATCCTTCCGACGCGGAGCGGCTCCATCTTCAAGACATCCTCTTCAAACGACCGCTTCTTCGGAATGAATATCACTTTAAGTGACGTCATCCAAGATGGCGTCCCTTAGATTCCGATTGGCTGATAGAATTCTATCAGCCAATCGGAATTAAGGTTGAAAAAATCCTATTGGCTGATGCAATCAGCCAATAGGATTAAACTTCAATCCTATTGGCTGATCCAATCAGCCAATAGGATTGAGCTCGCATTCTATTGGCTGATTGGAACAGCTAATAGAATGCCAGCTCAATTCTATTGGCTGATTGCATCAGCCAATAGGATTTTTTCTAACTTAATTCCAATTGGCTGATAGAATTCTATCAGCCAATCGGAATCTAAGGGACGCCATCTTGGATGACGTCACTTAAAGTGATATTCATTCTGAAGAAGCCGTTGTTTGAAGAGGATGCTCCGCACCAGATGTCTTGAAGATGGAGCCGCTCCGCGTCGGAAGGATGAAGATAGAAGATGCCGTCTGGATGAAGACTTTTGCCCGTCTGGAGGACCACTTCTGCCCGCTTCGTTGAGTACATCTTGCCGCTTGGATGAAGACTTCTCCCGGTAAGTGAATCTTCGGGGGTTAGTGTTAGGATTTTTTTAAGGGTGTATTGGGTGGGTTTATTTTTTAGGTTAGGGCTTTGGGACTGCAATAGAGTTAAATGCCCTTTTAAGGGCAATGCCCATGCAAATGCCCTTTTCAGGGAAATGGGGAGCTTAGGTTTTTTTAGTTAGGCTTTTATTTGGGGGGTTGGATGTGTGGGTGGTGGGTTTTACTGTTGGGGGGGTTGTTTTTATTTTTTTTTAAAGGTAAAAGAGCTGATTACTTTGGGGCAATGCCCCGCAAAAGGCCCTTTTAAGGGCTATTGATAGTTTAGTTTAGGCTAGAGGTTTTTTTTATTTTGGGGGGGGGGCTTTTTTATTTTGATATGGCTATTAGATTAGGTGTAATTAGTTTATTTAATGTAGGTAATTTACTTAATTGTAGTGTAGTGTTAGGTGTTATTGTAACTTAGGTTAGGTTTTATTTTACAGGTAAAGTTGTATTTATTTTAGCTAGGTAGTTATTAAATAGTTAATAACTATTTAATAACTATTCTACCTAGTTAAAACAAATACAAACTTGCCTGTAAAATAAAAATAAACCCTAAGCTAGCTACAATGTAAATATTAGTTATATTGTAGCTAGCTTAGGGTTTATTTTATAGGTAAGTATTTAGTTTTAAATAGGAATAATTTAGTTAATTATAGTAATTTTCTTTAGATTTATTTAAATTATATTTAAGTTAGGGGGTGTTAGGGTAAGGGTTAGACTTAGATTTAGGGGTTAATACATTTAATATAGTGGCGGCGATGTTGGGGATGGCAGATTAGGGGTTAATAAGTATAATGTAGGTGGCGGCGATGTTAGGGGCGGCAGATTAGGGGTTAATAATATTTAACTAGTGTTTGCGAGGCAGGAGTGCGGCGGTTTAGGGGTTAATATGGTTATTCTAGTGGCGGCGATGTCCAGAGCGGCAGATTAGGGGTTAAAAATTTTATTATAGTGTTTGTGATGCGGGAGGGCCTCGGTTTAGGGATTAATAGGTAGTTTATGGGTGTTAGTGTACTTTTTAGCACTTTAGTTATGAGTTTTATGCTACAGCATTGTAGTGTAAAACTCATAACTACTGACTTTAGAATGCTTTAGGAATCTTGGAGGTAGAGGGTGTACCGCTCACTTTTTGGCCTCCCAGGACAGACTCGTAATACCAGCGCTATGGAAGTCCCATAGAAAAAAGGGTTTACGAAGTTTACGTAAGTCGGTTTGCGGTAAGGCCAAAGAAGTGTGCGGTGCCCCTAAACCTGCAAGACTCGTAATAGCAGCGGTAGTGAAAAAGCAGCATTAGGACTTGTTAACGCTGCTTTTTCAGCTTAACGCAAAACTCGTAATCTAGCCGAATGTGTTTAATGTTCTTTTAAGATACATAGGAGCACCAAGGAGGCAAACAGGAACATCTCACCCTAGTCATAATTACTCTTTGGGCAAGATTTATTAAAAGACGAATGCCCCAATCGGTTGCAGGGTCACTCATTTGAGCCTGCAACTGATATTTATGAAGCAGCAGTTTAAACCGCTGCTTCATAAACCCTCTCCACCAAGCAGGAGTTGGCAGATGAAAATCACCCTGGATTAATTTGACCGTAGTGATTGACAAGCTCTACTCTCACACAATTAGTTGCGTGAGGGTAGGGGGGCGGTAACGCACAAGTGTTCCTTTGTGCAATCATAAAAATGGGGAACACATTTTGCACCACAATTTACTACCTGTCCGCTTGCAAATTAATAAATCTTACCCTTTATATATGTTTCTTTCACAATAGAAATTATGGCTTTTGTGCAGCTTAAAGGGATATGAAACCCAAAAATGTTCTTTCATGATTTAGATAGAGCATGAGATTTTAAACAACTTTCTAATTTACATCTATTATCATTTTTCTTTGTACTCTTTGTATCTTTTGTTGAAAAGCAGGGATATATGCTTAGGAGCAGGCCATTTCTAGAGCACTTTATGGCAGCAGTTTTGCAAGAATGTTATCCATTTGCAAGATAGCAGCACCATTTCCTGCTATGTAATGTCCAAAAATCTGCCTAAAGTAGGTGTCTTTCAACACATAATATCATAGGAGCAAAGCAAATTTGATAATAAAAGTAAATTGGAAAATAAAATTTGGTTTCATATCCCTTTAAGGTTCTGAGTATTCCAATATACTTAAAGGGACACTGAACCCAAATTTTTTCTTTTGTGATTCAGGTAGGGCATGCAATTTTAAGCAACTTTGTACTTTACTCCTATTATCAATTTTTCTTCATTCTCTTGATATCTTTATTTGAAAAAGAAGGCATCTAAGCTTTTTTTTGTTTCAGTACTCTGGACAGCCCTTTTTTATTGGTGGATGAATTTATCCACCAACCAGCAAGAACAACCCAGGTTGTTCACCAAAAATGGGCCGGCATCTAAACTTAAATTCTTGCAATTCAAATAAAGATACCAAGAGAATGAAGAAAATTTGATAATACGAGTAAGTTAGAAAGTTGCTTAAAATTGCATGCTCTATCTGAATCACGAAAGAAAAAAAAATTGGGTTCAGTGTCCCTTTAAATAAGCAGAAAACACAATTTTTTTATTCTTCAAACTGTGGCCAACAACAAAATTTAGACAGACGGTGAATATTTATTTGCTGTAGAAGAAAACAATATTTATACTGAAAGAAATAACTACTGTTAAACACAATTACATTAGTCATGATCGTGAACAGACAATTTAAAGAATGCCTACAATATGACATGCCTGCAGGCAGCAGTTCTGTGCATGGAGGTGTCTGTAGGATAGCATTGGCATGCATGCTGTGTCTCTCAGCTACTGCTGCTCATCATATGAGTCACAATGCTAGACAGCGAAGGCTGGGGAACAAATGCTAATTAGGTACTAGTGCATGTGGAAACCTTTATTAAGGTCTATTATCATATAAAGAACATAGAGAAGTATATTTATCTTTAAATTCTTTTTTCCAAATATCAGAGATAGGTTATATTTTCTGGAAATAGTTAATATGGCATCTATGATTAATATGAAAAATTCAAGATTTGAACATTAGTATTTCTTCAGTACAAACACAAGTCACCAACAGAATACAGAGCAGACTGGTTTTAGAAGGATGCAATGGTCAACATATATATGTGAATGAGTGCATTTCAATTTAGAATACAAACATTTTTGGGTATATAAATCCATACCAAAAACATTTCTGCTAAAAGATACTAATGTTTCAGTGGCATATACGCATATGTTCCTCTTTCAGTTGCATACACACTAATCCACCTAGGGTTGCTAAGTGTTCAGTATTTACCTGGACAGTCCAGTATTTTAGCAGACTGCCCTGTAAAATATATACAAAAATACGGGGCACTTAAATGTCCAGTATTTTTAAAATCTCTTAAGTATCAACTAAACGTAAAGAGCCTTCTAGGCCTCTAAAAATATATTCCAAAATGAGGTAACACTGCATTTTCTATTATATGTGTTACCGGCAGTCATGGGGTTTTAAATCATTGCTGTGTTTATGTGCTCCTGGCATTCAAGAAGGTCAAAGCACTACTGCAATTGTGTGTTACTGGCAACCGGGGGCATACAATGACTACTCAGTTGTGAAAAATATACAAGGTGGTATGAAGAGTGGGGCTTTTGAGGGAAAATTGTGTGACCCCACCTGCCACCCGTGCCAAGTTGTCTGGTATTTTTATGCAGCACAGCTGGCAACCCTATTTGTGGGTTTGTGCACCAGCCTTCATATAGGGTTTTAAAGAAAAGGGAAGGTGCAGGGGGTGTCTTAGCCTCTTTTCCAATAAGCTCCTCACAAGCTTAAAACATAAAACAAGAATAATACAATTATAAATGAAAAGGGCGCTATACAGCAGACAGTTCAAATTTAAAAGGATATACCAGTAAATCACAATATAGCATATAGTTTAAAAGATTTAATAAGAACAATATATAAAATGAAAAAGCAACAGCAATATACTCAAAAATGAATCAGGGATGTCTCCCTTAAGTTTGCTAGCATAAAATGCCAAAGAGTTAAAAAGCCATCTTATCCAGATAAGTCTTTATCAAAGGATATTTCATACAATACGACTGAATTTGCCAAAAACTTAATTGCACAGTTCCAGTGTATCACTGTTTCACTGTCCTAATAATTTCCAACCAGCTGTATACTGGATTTTGAGAACAGAGCTGCATCGGCTAAAACTGGGAAATAAAAACCGATTCAACGTTACCTCACAACGGTATGTGATATACCACGCCAAGACTGCCATACCTGCCATACCTGCTTGGAAGGAAAAAACTAGCAGCTCCTCACAGCGTTTTTGCTCTTTGAGTAGGGATTTCCTGCTGCCCAGTTTGAGTCATCTGCATGTGTGATTGGTAATGCGGTTGACCATCTGACCTGTAAATGTCCTCTGATTGGTCCAAAGTCGCTCTTTCAGTTTAAGGTTTCTCTTTTAACATCGTATGTCACAGGCTTGATAGTTAATGCCTTTTAAGTATCACAGTGGCACCCCACAGTCCTCAACGCGTTTTGTCCATTTATAAGGCTTTATCAGCGTTCATATACCACATCTGTCGCAATGGTTTATGTAAAGTAAGCACGGATAGATTAGAGGACTTCTTTTTCTCTCTGAGCTGGCAAAGTGGTTGATTGAGGATGCTCAGCTCATGCACAGTATATGCAGCTAAAACAGTAATAGCTTTTAGTAGAAGCAAATTTTGCTAATATAAGTATATTGCAAAAATGCTTCTAGTCAAATTTCATATGTGTTCATGCACATTTTTCTTTTGACAATGATATTCCTTTAAACTGAAATAAATATATAGTATCATTGGAGAAAATAACCCTGCAGCCTCACTATTAATATTAAAAACAACAAAATTTAGCTTTTTTATTTCACATTGTACTTCTCATTGTTCAGAAAAATCTAATTTGTATTCGGGAATGCTTTAACTGCAGTGGAAGAGCTGTTTACTGAGTAATTCTGTGGGAGAGCTGATATACTACACCTGCTTTTTTTTTGCCTTTTTTTCATTCCAGGATTGTTGATTTCAAACTAACTGGAAGTGTATGTTTGTGCATAACTCACACAAAAATGACTCCCACAGCTCTATGGGTGGATAGTGACATGACCCACAAGAATAAAAACAAAAAGGAAATGTAACGGAAATTGCCTGGAATGCACATAAGGGTTAAGGCCAGGACGGAGGAGTCGGGGTGTTCTTGTGTGTGTGTGTGTTTGTGTGTGTGTCTGTGTGTGAAACAAATGTTGCAGTTAGAGAGGAGGGGTTTGGCTTACCTTTTTAAGACCTGTACAGGAAGTCCAAATCTGCTTGTTTCTTTGAAGTTTACCCCACCCTATCCCTCCCTATTCATGTTCTAGGCGCAATCTATAGGGGGATTCATCACTATGGTGATTTCTTTAGGGTTAGGGGAGTTTTGAGGCATGATGAAGGCTAGCCAGCCTATTTCTACAAGTCCAAGGATGTTATGTTTCAGCTCCCCAAGTGTTCAATGTGGCACCTAGCTGACCCTGGTCCTAATGGTCTGGAGTGGTGGGTTAGTACTCTGGGCTGACAATTGGACAGTATCAGGGGACATGATGTGATCGAGGTAGAGTGAAGGCTACTTCCGGACAGGGGTGTAGTCCTCAAACACGCGTCTGGGGGGTCCCCTTTCTGTGCGATTCGAAGCCGAGAACTCCCTAAACCATTCTTGCATTGAGCTACACTCTGCTTACTCTCCTGCATCCCTGGTACTGCCCATCTTGTTAGCATGGGTTACTAAGCATTAGCTAGTACCTGATTGCTGCCCCCCTGGACCATGTTATTGGTGCTGTTCGTTGGTTCCTTGTGTTGTCACAATAAACATGATGTTAGAAATAAGGTTAAAGTTTACATTAAACATTATTATGTAAATAGTTAAGTTATTAATTAAGTTTCCCACAGAGGAGTATATGGCATTTAATCCCTTAAGTTTATTTGTTATTTGTTTAGCAGAAGAACAGAAGAACATGCATTTAAAGAAAGAACAATGAAGAGTTATGTGATGTAATAATTGGTAATATCACCAACCAAGTTACTTAGCTTATCAGTAACACTATAATGATACTGAAGTGACTATGGCTATGTGCATTGCACAGTAAAAGGAATTTATTTTACGTGTGTGCTTAAACTTTATCTGTAATGAATTTAAAGGATTATTGATTTGCTCTATGACAAGCAATTATATTCCTAGTACTATATTATAACATTTTTTTTACAAATTAATCCAAATTATTGATATTGTCAGGGATCTAAAGCCCAAATAGGGCGTTGAAAGTCCCTAGATATGTGTAGCTATTCAGGTGATCTAATAGCCTTAAAGGGACACTGAACCCAAATTTTTTATTTTGTGATTCAGAGAGAAGCAGGAAATTTTAAGCAACTTTCTAATTTACTCCTATTATAAAATTTTCTTAATTCTCTTGGTATCTTTATCTGAAATGCAAGAATGTAAGTTTAGATGCCGGCCCATTTTTGGTGAACAACCTGGGTTGTCCTTGCTGATTGGTGGATAAATTCATCCACCAATAAAAAAAGTGATATCCAGAGCACTGAATAATAAAAAAAAAGCTTAGATGCCTTCTTTTTAAAATAAAGATAGCAAGAGAACGAAGAACAATTGATAATAGGAGTAAATTAGAAAGTTGCTTAAAATTGTATGCCCTATCTGAATCACAAAAGAAAATCATTGGGTTCAGTGTCCCTTTAAATTACTTTAAAGAAAGGTAACTGCATTTATTCACATGTTTCCTGAGCTCCACATCATCCTTCCTCTATCTGCTTTTATGATTAAATGTTTTTTATTAGGATTTTCATATATACAAAAAGAATAAATGAGACATTACAAAAGAAGAGAAAACAAAATAAGTAAGACATTAGTCCTCCAAATGCTCTATCTGCTTTTAAAAGGACAGTCTACTAGAAAAGTGTTATTGTTTAAAAAAAAAACCAGATAATCCCTTTATTACCCACTCCCCAGTTTTGCAGAATCAACACTGTTATAATAATATACTTTTACCTCTATGATTACCTGTATCTAAGCCCCTGCAAACAGCCCCTTATCGCAGTGACTTTTACAATCTTGCATTTTAGCCAATTATTAGTTCTTGTATAACCATTATTATTCTCATCGGGAGTGAGTGCAATGTTATCTATAAGGCACACATGAACTAGCACTGTCTGGTTGTTGTGCAAGATTTAAAAAGCTAATAAAAATCACTGAGGTCTGTCTTTTTAAACAATAACAAAACCAGGTAGACTGTCCCATTAAAATAAAATGTCATAGCTATCATTATATCTTATTTATGTTAATCAAAACATGGCTCTAAACTAAAGACTTTTCTATGCCGTGGTGTTACGATGTAGGGCCTAGTCTGTTATTTCAGGGAGGGGCCATTTGTATTACCCGTGGAATCAAGCCTCATGTATTTTGTCTAATATTTTTTCTTATTTAAAGAAACTAATTGAACCTGTTTTTTTGATGGACTAAATACCCAACCTGCACAAAGAAAGGTAGAGATTTCTCTAGATAATGTCATTTAAAAATGGGTGTCAATATACTTACCATTGCCAACGTGTCCGTCTAAAACCCCAACACAGGACCGCTAACTCCAACAAAGGCATAAGGCACACTAATAAACAGTCGGGTTGATGTTGGAACTGCTCTATCCTACGTGGGCACATGCAGACCCGTGATAAGTTTTATAGTCTCCTGTGGCGGGTTAGTGCAGGCAAAAGAACTGAACCACCAATCATTGGTCACGCTATTAAATCCCAGTGACGTCCAGCAAAGGTCTATAAAAACCCACAAACCCATTCAGAGAGTGCTTGGTTATTCTAGTATCACGTCACTAGTCTCCCTAGCTCACAGAATTATCCAGTGGTATTTATTGCATTCCTCACCTACATTCCTGCTGCCTGACTGCCCTGTGCTACATTCTGTCTTCTGGTACTTTGACTCCTGGCTGCCTACTTTGATTCTGCCTCATTGCCTGCCATTTAGATTTGACATCATATCTGCTGCTTCTCTGGTCCCTGGACTTTTTCTCTATCTCCCTTTATCTACTCTGATGTTGTATTGGGACTGGTCTCCTGGTTTGACCTTGGCTACTGTCTGATATTGGCTTTAGATACTCATTTGGCTCCCGTGCACATTTCTTCACGGACATACCTGTCCCTATCCAGGTTTCTTTCAGTATAGATATAAGTAAGGGTGTGCACAAAAACCTTCCTCAATTACGTCCTTACAAAGGGACACAAAAGTGCAAAAGGAAAATTCTCTTATTTTAGAACATTTTAGTACTGTACTGGTGTTTGCAATCAACTATGTGATAACTCCTGCTAAGGGATTAAACACAAAGATAAAATCAGTATGGATATAGTGCTTCAATTATGTTTTATAAGTAATACATTAGTAAAGAGGATATAGTATTGGATTTTTTAAATAACAAGTTACTGTGCTGGGGATTATGTAACATTGAAGTGATTAACCTCTGTCTTGTCTATCTCACAACAAGATACAAGGGCACTCAAGGGTGGAGTCAAAAAAGCCAAAGCTCAAATTCTTCATTTCATTAAAATACTTCTCTTGACAAATCATCCTAATGAGTTAAACTATAAGATATTTTTGGTTCATTAGAGATATATTTTAGTTTTTCTGGACTCTGCTAACTATTGGTGGAACGGTATTGTTATTCCTTTTCTCTTTATAGCTCTAATGAAATGACATTCAATTATCAGCCTCACAGATATGAATCATAATCTGTAGCATGAGATGTGCTGTCAAGATATAAATTCCCAGTCATAAATTATAACTCACAGAAGAAGAAAAGTTCCATAAAAGAAAATATAAAAATACAACATTCTCTGGGAACATTCTTCTGTACCTAAAAAATCATGATACTTTAATTTCTACTATGATATATACAGCAATGTGCTTAATTATAAAAACAACAAACAAAAAAACCATAATAAACATCACCAAACACATAAACGGTATGAACTAAATATGCTACTTCAAATATAAGAAAAGTTTGCATTAATCTTCTAAATGAGATACAGTGTCCTGGCGTCACTCTGCACTAGTTTTTTCGGCCCCTGGGAAAAATTAGAACTATAAATGTGTGCCATAGCTTTTGTGGCCCCAAGAAAAAAAATGAACTTAAAATGTGTGATTGGGATATACTAGTGAGTAGGAAACAAGGTAGCCACAACTTAAAGAGCCCTCTGGGAGTCAGAACAGCAGAAAAATGACTCTGCAGACTTACCTAATTCTGACCCTTTGCCACTAGACATTTGTGTATTTAATAGCCATATATGTAAGCGCTTACATGGACACATTTTGTGAAAAGCAAATGCTGTAATATGTTAGAGCATTTTATTATTGTACTTTTGATAGCAGATGTGTTTAACTACTTGCAAAGGAGGTGAAACACATAGTTAAATCCAGCTATAGAGCAGCAATGCAATACTGGGAGCTAACTGATAATGTCTAGTAAGTAAGAGGCATATGTTTGATAACAGAAGTAAACAAAAATAAGTCTGTTAAAATCTGAATCATGAAAGTTTACTTTTTGACATTCGTGTCCCTTTAAGGCTTACAAAATATGGATCTGCAGCTCCTTGTAAGCCAGAAATAAATCAAACTGTACCTGTTGATGGGTCAATTGTAAATAAAGAAGAGAGGTCTCCTGGAATTATTTCATAGGTCAATTCCCCAAACACTCCTTCATCTTTATCAGTAGCCATGACATTAATGATCTCTGTCCCCGGCTGCGTGTGGCTACTAAGACTTGTCATGTATGTCACAGGATCAAATGTAGGTGCATTATCATTGATGTCTTCAATTTCAATTCGTACAAAAGCTTGTGCACTTAAACCTCCCTGTAAAACAAATAATACATATTATTAATACACATATAAAAGTATATTCACATAATTAACTTACTCAATGATTTACTAATGCTGTGCGTTGTTCACATTTTGTGTAAACCATCACTCTTTGTGTGTTAATGTCACTTTGATTGTTATTCAGGTCATAAGCTGATCAAATTCTACAGTAGAAAACAGGTAACATTTTCAGTTGTTAAATACTGTAAATATGTTTATTTAGAATTATATTAAGGGTAAATTGTTCTCAATCAGAAAAAAGTAAGATGGCTATACATGCAAATATTTAAACATCCATTTTCTAATTAAAGACATGGGACCCCTCAGTGAATTTTATAAATAAAAGAGTCTTTCCCTGCAAGTTGTGAGATGTCTCCCATAGAAAGTAATAGAGCTCCCTGGAGTGAAAAACTTTGCTAGGGAGAGGGAAGTTAGCAGGGAGCAGGGGGCGCACTTTACAAAAAAAATCCTCCAGCCAATGCAAATCAGATTACTCTGCTTTTAGAGTATAGTATCTAACCATCACCTCTCTTTTTGTATATATGTGTTTTTCTATTAGAGTAATCTTAAGTAAGTGTCTTGAGTACTTTGACACAATCTCACCACCTTTTCAGTTTACGAGAAAAAACAGCGAGAACATTTTTACAGAATATGGCAGATTTGGAGGAGAAATTTTGTCCCTGTTCAGCCCAATAGGAGAGACGGGGAAACAAATTTTACAATAAGGAATATAACAGGCTTTGAATTTTGTATTACAAATTAGAATTTCACAGTATTTTTTGCATGTGCAGTGCAATGTAGTTGTATTATGATTTCTACGGTGCACCCTAAATAGTTTCTTTTTATGTACAATTTCAATATGAATTGTTTTCATAATATTCTATTTTTAAAGAACAATTTTGTTATGATATTAATGAGATTAAACAATATATTTTTTATTGCCTATTTTTATTTCAATATTTAACTTAATTGTTTATATATATATATTTTTTGTGAGCCCTACTGTAATATATGCACCGCCTTCACATACTTAAATGCAGGGGACACACCCATTTGGGACACACCCATTTGGGAAACACTCTGTTCTCAAGGTAAAAACTGCCTTTATAGAATTAGAACTGGGGCTTCATAGTATTGAATAGAGTTCTTTTAGAATCTCACAAGCCCAGAGAGCTTTATAGAATCCGGCCCATGGAACCAATGTGTAAAACTATAAAGCTCTTATACACTTTAGAGTATGGGTTCCTCTGGATAACATATAAACTGAAGGGAGAACAGTATTTTATTGGAGACAAAATTCTCTTCTTCATGCATTGTAGCCCAGAACCACATTTTCCTATTGCTCAATAAGGTTGTTAAGATGTGAGATGTAAACTGCCTGCAAAGTTACATCATTTAGCAGCTGCTTTACTAAGACAATTAATTATAAAAATCTGCTGCAGTGCAGGACAGGACCGTCACTTGTCAAACAAAAAACGTAAGCTCACAGGAATCTTGTGCTATACTTGAAACACTTGAAATCCTGCTAGCAGACATACTACTATAGAGAAAGTTAAGACATTAACATTTATATTTTAATTTGCACTCTTTACAAATGTGCCAAGTTTTTTGCAGCTCTTTGCTTTTCAGGCTTTAGACCCTTTATGGACTTCCAGATGCAACCAGATGCTTTCTGCACTTAGGTAAAATAGGGAGCTTGTCAGTGTGGCACAAGCTTGAACTGTGATATAAAACTAGCTGTGCCAGAAGGTGAGGGTGTGTAAGACTATACATCAGACAAAAGGAGAGGGTGTGTAAGCCTATACATCAGACAGAATAAGGAGAGGGTGTGTAAGCCTATACATCAGACAGAAGAAGGAGAGGGTGTGTAAGCCTATACATTAGACAGAAGAAGTAGAGGGTGTGTAAGCCTATACATCAGACAGAAGAAGGAGAGAGTGTGTGAGCCTATACATCAGACAGAAGAAGGAGAGGGTGTGTAAGCCTATACATCAGACAGAAGAAGGAGAGGGTGTGTAAGCCTATACATCAGACAGAAGAAGGAGAGGGTGTGTAAGCCTATACATCAGACAGAAGAAGGAGAGAGTGTGTGAGCCCATACATCAGACAGAAGAAGGAGAGGGTGTGTAAGCCTATACATCAGACAGAAGAAGGAGAGGGTGTGTAAGCCTATACATCAAACATAAGAAGGAAAGGGTGTGTAAGCCTATACATCAGACAGAAGTAGGAGAGGGTGTGTAAGCCTATACATCAGGCAAAAGAAGAAGAGGGTGTGTAAGCCTATATATCAGACAGAAGAAGGAGAGGGTGTGTAAGCCTATACATCAGGCAAAAGAAGGAGAGGGTGTGTGAGCCTATACATCAAACATAAGAAGGAGAGGGTGTGTAAGCCTATACATCAGGCAAAAGAAGGAGAGGGTGTGTAAGCCTATACATCAAACATAAGAAGGAGAGGGTGTGTAAGCCTATACATCAGACAGAAGTAGAAGCGGGTGTGTAAGCCTATACATCAGACAGAAGAAGGAGATGGTGTGTAAGCCTATACATCAGACAGAAGAAGGAGAGGGTGTGTAAGCCTATACATCAGGCAAAAGAAGGAGAGGGTGTGTAAGCCTATACATCAAACAATAGAAGGAGAGGGTGTGTGAGCCTATACATCAGACAGAAGAAGGAGAGGGTGTGTAAGCCTATACATCAGACAGAAGAAGGAGAGGGCGTGTAAACCTATACATCAGACAGAAGAAGGAGAGGGTGTGTAAGCCTATACATCAGGCAAAAGAAGGAGAGAGTGTGTGAGCCTATACATCAAACATAAGAAGGAGAGGGTGTGTGAGACTATACATCAAATATAAGAAGGAGAGGGTGTGTAAGCCTATACATCAGGCAAAAGAAGGAGAGGGTGTGTAAGCCTTTACATCAAACATAAGAAGCAGAGGGTGTGTAAGCCTATACATCAGACAGAAGTAGGAGAGGGTGTGTAAGCCTATACATCAGACAGAAGTAGGAGAGGGTGTGTAAGCCTATACATCAGACAGAAGTAGGAGAGAGTGTGTAAGCCTATACATCAGACAGAAGAAGGAGAGGGTGTGTAAGCCTATACATCAAACATAAGAAGGAGAGGGTGTGTAAGCCTATACATCAGACAGAAGGAGAGGGTGTATAAGCCTATACATCAGACAGAAGAAGGAGAGGGTGTGTAAGCCTATACATCAGGCAAAAGAAGGAGAGGGTGTGTAAGCCTATACATCAAACATAAGAAGGAGAGGATGTGTAAGCCTATAAATCAGACAGAAGTAGGAGAGGGTGTGTAAGCCTATACATCAGACAGAAGAAGGAGAGGGTGTGTAAGCCTTTACATCAAACATAAGAAGGAGAGGGTGTGTAAGTCTATACATCAGACAAAAGTAGGAGAGGGTGTGTAAGCCTATACATCAGACAGAAGAAGGAGAGGGTGTGTAAGCCTATATATCAGACAGAAGAAGGAGAGGGCGTGTAAGCCTATACATCAGACAGAAGAAGGAGAGGGTGTGTAAGCCTATACATCAGACAGAAGAAGAAGAGGGTGTGTAAGCCTATACATCAGACAGAAGAAGGAGAGGGTGTGTAAGCCTATACATCAAACAGAAGAAGGAGAAGTTGTCTACGCCTATACATCAGACAGAAGAAGGAGAGGGTGTGTAAGCCTATACATCAGACAGAAGAAGGAGAATGTGTGTAAGCCTATACATCAGAGATAAGAAGGAGAGGGTGTGTAAGCCTATACATCAGACAGAAGAATGAGAGGGTGTTTACACAATGTTATTCTCTGTATTTAGTCATAAGAATATTTTTGAGATAATGCAACTCACCTGTTGACTTTTCTCATTGCATGTAAAACTTATCAAACAAATTTTAATTTTCTCTATTTTGATGTTATCTTCTACTAACAATGCGATATACAGAATATCTGGTCAAATGAAGGAGCATGTTGGCCCCAAAACATCACTACTGTTTAGTGGAAATAAATGTTTTTAACAATCCAAGAATGTTTATATTTAAATATACACTCACCGGTCACTTTATTAGGTACACCTTGCTAGTACCAGGTTGGACCCCCTTTTGCCTTCAGAACTGCCTTAATTATTTGTGGCATAGATTTAACAAGGTGTTGGAAACATTCTTCTGACATTTTGGTCCATATTGACATGATAGCATCACGCAGTTGCTGCAGGTTTGTCGGCTCCAATTCCACCACATCCCAAAGGTGCTCTATTGGATTGAGATCTGGTGACTGAGGAGGCCATTGGAGTACAGTGAACTCATTATCATGTTCAAGAAACCAGTTTGAGATTATTTGAGCTTTGTGACATGGTGCATTATCCTGCTGGAAGTACCCTTCAGATGATGGGTACATTGTAGTTATAAAGGGATGGACATGGTCAGCAACAATACTCAGGTAGGCCTTGGCATTTTTACAATGCTCAACTGGTACTAATGGGCTCAAAGTGTTGAAGAAAATCTCCCACACACCAATACACCACCACCACCAGCCTGAACTGTTGATACAAGGCAAGATGGATCCATGCTTTCATATTGTTTACGCCAAATTCTTACCCTACTATCTGAATGTTGCAGCTGAAATTGAGACTCATCAGGCAACGTTTTTCCACTCTTCTATGGTCCAATTTTGGTGAGCCTGTGCGAATTGTAGCCTCAGTTTCCTGTTATTAGCTGACAGGAGTGGCAGCCAGTGTGGTCTTCTGCTGCTGTAGCCCATCTACTTTAAAGGATTACTTTCTGTTATAATTTTTAAGCTAAACAACTAACATATTAAAGTTAATAAACATTAATTAAAACCTACTGACCTATATTTTCTCCAAAACAAAGTTTCATAACGTTCTAAAAGTTATATCTTTCATTTGCCGATGATGTCACGTTATCCTGCCCACTATTTTCAGCACTGCATGTTCTAAATACTTAAACCAATAACTTTGTGTTTAAAGCGCCATTTTGAAACCTAGGTATTGTAAACGGATTGGTACAGAGCAAAGGATACCCACTGAGTGGGTTTGGAAAACAATTACATTTGCAGACAAGATTTCTGCTATACGGTAGAGATATGTTAATGAAATGCTATTGATAAAAAGCGTATTTGGGGTAGTTAGTTAGTAACAGGCATAGAAAATATTTACTTACAGTGGCCCTTTAAGGTTCAACGTGATGTGCATTCAGAGATGGTATTCTGCATACCTTGGTTGTAATAATTGGTTATTTGAGTTACTGTTGCATTTCTATCATCTTGAACCAGTCTGCCCATTCTACCCGGACCTCTGACATCAACAAGGCATTTTCTTCCACATAACTGCTGCTAACTGGATATTTTCTCTTTTTTGGACCATTCTCTGTAAACCCTAGAGATGGTTGTGCGGGGAAATCCCAGTAGATCAGCAGTTTTTAAACTACTCAGATCAGCAAGTCATCTTCACCACATCTAGATGCCTAAATACATTGAGTTGATGCCATGTGATTGGCTGATTAGCAATTTGTGTTACCAAGCAATTGTATAGGTGTAACTAATAAAGTGATGGATGAGCGTGAAAATGGTGAAATGCTAAATACAGAGGCTTTGTTATTATAGATAGATAGATAGATATATAGATGGATAGACAGATAGACGGATAGATAGATAGATAGATAGATAGATAGATAGATGGATACACATATACTGTATACTCAA
Organism: Bombina bombina; assembly: GCF_027579735.1. NCBI lineage: Eukaryota > Metazoa > Chordata > Amphibia > Anura > Bombinatoridae > Bombina > Bombina bombina. The sequence continues at coordinate 1,108,131,284 of NC_069500.1, forward strand.
TGTTAAAGGGATATCAAGTCAAACATTTTCTTTTGTAATTTAGGCAAAGCATACATTTGAGTAGATGATTGTGTGTCAGCATGTGAGTATGTGTGCATGTGTGTATGAGAGTGTGTGAATGTGCATGCAAGTGTGTGTGTGCTTGCCAGTGGGTATATGTGCATGCAAGTGTGTGTGTGTGTGCATGCAAGTGTGTGTATGTGTGTGCATGCAAGTGAGTGTGTGTGTGTGTGCAAGTGTGTGTGTATGCAAGTGGGTGTGTGTGCATACAAGTGTGCGTGTGTCCATGCAAGTGGGTGTGTATGTGCATGCAAGTGGGTGTGTTTGTGGGTGGGTGTGCATGCAAGCATGTGAATTACACCTATTATGTTAAGGATCAAGCTCTGAACATATTCTCTCCAAAACCTGTTCTTATTGTACTTTTATGTCAATATAGGGGACTTTTTTTAAAATATAAACAGCATGTTGGATATCATCCTGGATTTATCTTTGATAGTGTCCTCTTCCATTCTACTTTCTTTCTTAAGGGTCCAAAATTATGATGTACCATTTTCCATATCAAGCCATTCCTATAATTCTTATTCATGTCCCCATATTTTCCTACGATTTCCCCTTGCAACCTGTTCCTATTGTTCTGGCTTTATATCGTTCTCATCTGGAAGATTTTGTAAATACACGGCCAGATTACGAGTTTTGCATTATGGCTCATAACGCTGCTTTTTCACTACCGCTGCTATTTCTAGACTTGTAGGTATAGCTGTACCGCACACCTTTTTGGCCGTAACGCAACGTAACTACCGCACCTTTTTCAATGGGACTTCCATAGCGCTGGCATAATGAGTTTTGCCTGGGAGGCCAAAAAGTTAGCGGTACAGCCTATACCGACAAGATTTGTTCCGCCATCTAAAGTCAGTAGTTATGGGTTTTGCGCTACAAAGCTGTAGCATAAAACTCATAACTAAAGTGTTACAAAGTACGCTAACACCCATAAACTACCTATCAACCCCTAAACCGAGGCCCTCCAGCATCGCAAACACTATAATAAAAATATTAACCCATAATCTGCCGCTCCGGACATCACCGCCACTATAATAAACATATTAACCCCTAAACCGCTGCACTCCCGCATCACAAATACTAGTTTAATATTATAAACCCCTAATCTGCCGCCCCCAACATCTTTAGTCATATTGTAGCTAGCGTAGGGTTTATTTTATAGGTAAATATTTAGTTTTAAATAGGAATTATTTAGTTAATGATAGTAATTTTTATTTTGGTTTATTTTAATTATATTTAAGTTAGGGGTGTTAGGGTTAGGGTTAGACTTAGGGTTAGGGGTTAATATGTTTATTTAGTGTTAGTGATGTGGGAGGCTAGAGGTTTAGGGGTTAATAACTTTAGTATAGTTGCGACGGCGACGTTGGGGGCGGCAGATTAGGGTTTAATAAATTTATGTAGGAGGCGGCGACGTTGGGGGTGGCAAATTAGGGGTTAATAAACTATGTCGGTGGCGGCGACATTGGGGGCGGCAGATTAGGGGTTAATAAATTTATGTAGGTGGTGGTGACATTGGGGGCGGCAGATTAGGGGTTAATAAGTGTAATGTAGGTGGCGGCGACTTCGGAGGTGGCAGATTAGGGGTGTTTAGACTTAGGGTTTATGTTAGGGTGTTAGGTGTAAACATACATTTTTTTCCCCCATAGGAATCAATTGGTTTTTTATTGCAGGTATTAGGCTTTTTTTTAGCTGGCTCTCCCCATTGATGTCTATGGGGAAATCGTGCACGAGCACGTAAAACCAGCTCAAAGCAGCGCTGGTATTTGAGTGCGGTATGGTGCTCAACACAACCATATTGTCCGCTAACGCAGGTTTTTGGAAAACCTGTAATAGCAGCGCTATTAAAGGTGAGCGGTGGCAATAACTTGCAAGTTATTACCGAGCCGTTCATAACGCAAAACTCGTAATCTAGCCGACAGTTATTTAAGTAATTTTCTTCTCTTTCGGATTGCTGCTTTCCCTTTTAATTTTTAAATTCTCTTTTACTAATTTCTCGTATTGTGAAGAACATTTAATTTTAATTACATTCCCTTTATACTGACCTTTCAAAGGTGACTTCTTGTTATCTATATATTTTAAGAACCAAGTCATCTGATAACCGCCTATTTTAGTCTTTTCAGGTTTTGAGAATTGCAGTTCCATGAAATTACCTATTATCTTTACACACGTGTTATGCGCAATCTCATCAGTTGCTATGACAACCAGTATAAACAATGGCATAAAACTATCCCAGGGTCCTATACATCCGGCAGCACTGCTGCTCTGTGGAGGCGGACAGCCCTAGCACTACCACTTTTATAGAAACAACTTTATCTAACTTCAATATAACTTTTACCATAGAAATACAGGACCCAAGGTATTGATTTTAGTGCTTGGTAAAGGAATGTCCACTTAAACCAAAAATTGGGGATCTTATGAAGAACTAGTTAAATTAAGAAACTTCTCATAGGCAAGGGAGGAGACAGAATAATTATCATCAATCTGCCATGCCAGAGCAAAAAAATTGAAGAAAAGGTACAAATTGATCTGACCCTCAAAATAATTATCATCACAGCCATAAAAAAACAAAAACATGAGGATCCCCATATCACCTTGTGCATAAAAATACATATTTTCTATTGATCCCTGACAATCCTACGTCCAGTATAATTACCAGGAAATTAACATTGCTTCAGGGCTCTAGAGAATTTTTGGAATACTGATCTACCTTTTAAGGTACCTCAGTCACCTTTAATGATAAGGTTTGACACGGAGTTCAATGCAGATCACTGGAACTACAGATAAATCCTATCAGTGGAGCAGCTAGAGCCTTGAATCAGCACAAAAATACCTTTTCACTATTTTTTGTTCAAACAAGAACATTTTTAAATCATACAAAAAAATGTATGTATCCTGTATTTCATTTTTTTAAACAAATCTATTAGGCTCATTTCACAGGTATTTCTTTGCTATTGCAATCAATATCTATGCAGGAGTGGTGTATACAAAATAATAAAATAATGGTCAATGCAAGGATCACAACATTATTGTTAATTGATTAAATATGTATTTATTTTATATAAGAAATAGATAGATAGATAGATAGATAGATAGATAGATAGATAGATAGATAGATAGATAGTGAAGGAAAGGATGGGAGCTAGCCAAACACATCAGGTGAGCCATCGACAAGAGGCATATATGTGAAACCACCAATAAGCAGCTAGCTATTAGTAGTGTATTGCTGCAACTGAGCCTATCTTGGTTGTAAATTGGTATAACATGCTCTGTCTGAATCATGAAAGTTTTATTTTAACTTTACTGTTTCTATAGTTGATTAGATAGATCAATAAAAGACTGGTAAAGAAATAGGGCACACCTAATTCAAAGGATTAGAAAACAACTACAAGCAAGTTTTTAGCAATATGTACCACACACTTTTGTTTTGTGAAAAGTAAAGTAGAACACATCAGTTTTGAATGATAAGCAGTTGTTTATGGACATTATATTAGAATATCGCGGGCACATTAATTTGCACGCTTATTACAAGTTGAAAGTAAAAGTGTTCACTCAAACGCAATCGAATTTAACACGCCTCAGGTAAGCATGACTGAACACCTTGAGTAAAGGGTTAGAGATAAAAAAAAAGTTGCACCAAACACAAAATAAATACATTTAAAAACACTCATATAATAAACACTATCTGATAAAAAAACATAATTTATGCTTACCTGATAAATTTATTTCTCTTGTAGTGTATCCAGTCCACGGATCATCCATTACTTGTGGGATATTCTCCTTCCCAACAGGAAGTTGCAAGAGGATCACCCACAGCAGAGCTGCTATATAGCTCCTCCCCTCACTGCCATATTCAGTCATTCGACCGAAACAAGACGAGAAAGGAGAAACTATAGGGTGCAGGGGTGACTGTAGTTTAATTAGAATTTAGACCTGCCTTAAAAGGACAGGGCGGGCCGTGGACTGGATACACTACAAGAGAAATAAATTTATCAGGTAAGCATAAATTATGTTTTCTCTTGTTAAGTGTATCCAGTCCACGGATCATCCATTACTTGTGGGATACCAATACCAAAGCTAAAGTACACGGATGATGGGAGGGACAAGGCAGGAACTTAAAACGGAAGGAACCACTGCCTGTAGAACCTTTCTCCCAAAAACAGCCTCCGAAGAAGCAAAAGTGTCAAATTTGTAAAATTTTGAAAAGGTGTGAAGCGAAGACCAAGTCGCAGCCTTGCAAATCTGTTCAACAGAGGCCTCATTTTTAAAGGCCCAGGTGGAAGCCACAGCTCTAGTAGAATGAGCTGTAATCCTTTCAGGGGGCTGCTGTCCAGCAGTCTCATAGGCTAAGCGTATTATGCTCCGAAGCCAAAAGGACCTCTCCTATGTCCAGAGTAAACGACAAACAGGGCAGATGTTTGACAAAAATCTTTAGTAGCCTGTAAGTAAAACTTCAAGGCACGGACTACGTCCAGATTATGCAAAAGACGTTCCTTCTTTGAAGAAGGATTAGGACACAATGATGGAACAACAATCTCTTGATTGATATTCCTGTTAGAAACCACCTTAGGTAAAAACCCAGGTTTGGTACGCAGAACTACCTTGTCTGAATGAAAAATCAGATAAGGAGAATCACAATGTAAGGCAGATAACTCAGAGACTCTTCGAGCCGAGGAAATAGCCATCAAAAACAGAACTTTCCAAGATAAAAGTTTAATATCAATGGAATGAAGGGGTTCAAACGGAACTCCCTGAAGAACTTTAAGAACCAAGTTTAAGCTCCACGGGGGAGCAACAGTTTTAAACACAGGCTTAATCCTAACCAAAGCCTGACAAAATGCCTGGACGTCTGGAACTTCTGCCAGACGCTTGTGCAAAAGAATAGACAGAGCAGAGATCTGTCCTTTTAAAGAACTAGCTGATAAACCTTTGTCCAAACCCCCTTGGAGAAAGGACAATATCCTAGGAATCCTAACCTTACTCCATGAGTAACTCTTGGATTCACACCAATAAAGATATTTACGCCATATCTTATGGTAGATTTTCCTGGTGACAGGCTTCCGAGCCTGTATTAAGGTATCAAAGACTGACTTGGAGAAGCCACGCTTGATAGAATCAAGCGTTCAATCTCCATGCAGTCAGTCTCAGAGTAATTAGATTTGGATGATTGAATGGACCTTGTATTAGAAGGTCCTGCCTCAGAGGCAGAGTCCATGGTGGAAGAGATGACATGTCCACTAGGTCTGCATACCAGGTCCTGCGTGGCCACGCAGGCGCTATCAGAATCACCGATGCTCTCTCCTGTTTGATTTTGGCAATCAGTCGAGGGAGCAGAGGAAACGGTGGAAACACATAGGCCAGGTTGAAGAACCAAGGAGCTGCTAGAGCATCTATCAGCGTTGCTCCCGGGTCCCTGGACCTGAATCCGTAACAAGGAAGCTTGGCGTTCTGGCGAGACACCATGAGATCCAGTTCTGGTTTGCCCCAACGATGGACCAGTTGAGCAAACACCTCCGGATGGAGTTCCCACTCCCCCGGATGAAAAGTCTGACGACTTAGAAAATCCGCCTCCCAGTTCTCTACGCCTGGGATGTGGATTGCTGACAGGTGGCAAGAGTGAGACTCTGCCCAGCGAATTATCTTTGAGACTTCTAACATCGCTAGGGAACTCTTGGTTCCCCCTTGATGGTTGATGTAAGCCACAGTCATGATGTTGTCCAACTGAAATCTGATGAACCTCAGTGTTGCTAACTGAGGCCAAGCTAGAAGAGCATAGAATATTGCTCTTAACTCCAGAATATTTATTGGGAGGAGTTTCTCCTCCTGAGTCCACGATCCCTGAGCCTTCAGGGAGTTCCAGACTGCGCCCCAACCTAGAAGGCTGGCATCTGTTGTTACAATCGTCCAATCTGGCCTGCAAAAGGTCATACCCTTGGACAGATGGACCCGAGAAAGCCACCAGAGAAGAGAATCTCTGGTCTCTTGATCCAGATTTAGTAGAGGGGACAAATCTGAGTAATCCCCATTCCACTGACTTAGCATGCATAATTGCAGTGGTCTGAGATGCAGGCGCGCAAATGGCACTATGTCCATTGCCGCTACCATTAAGCCGATTACTTCCATGCACTGAGCCACTGACGGGCGTGGAATGGAATGAAGGACACGGCAAGCATTTAGAAATTTTGATAACCTGGACTACGTCAGGTAAATTTTCATCTCTACAGAATCTATAAGAGTCCCTAGGAAGGAGACTCTTGTGAGTGGAGATAGAGAACTCTTTTCCACGTTCACTTTCCACCCATGCGACCTCAGAAATGCCAGAACTATCTCTGTATGAGACTTGGCAATTTGAAAGCTTGACGCCTGTATCAGGATATCGTCTAGATACGGAGCCACCGCTATGCCTCGCGGTCTTAGAACCGCCAGAAGTGAGCCCAGAATCTTTGTAAAAATTCTCGGGGCAGTGGCCAACCCGAAGGGAAGAGCTACAAATTGGTAATGCCTGTCTAGAAAGGCAAACCTTAGGAACCGATGATGATCTTTGTGAATCGGTATGTGAAGGTAGGCATCCTTTAAGTCCACTGTGGTCATGTACTGACCCTCTTGGATCATGGGTAGGATGGTCCGAATAGTTTCCATTTTGAATGATGGAACTCTGAGGAATTTGTTTAAGATCTTTAGATCCAAGATTGGTCTGAAGGTTCCCTCTTTCTTGGGAACCACAAACAGATTTGAATAAAATCCCTGTCCTTGTTCTGTCCGCGGACCTGGATGGATCACTCCCATTACTAGGAGGTCTTGCACACAGCTTAGGAATGCCTCTTTCTTTATCTGGTTTGCTGATAACCTTGAAAGATGAAATCTCCCTTGTGGAGGAGGAGCTTTGAAGTCCAGAAGATATCCCTGAGATATGATCTCCAACGCCCAGGGATCCTGAACATCTCTTGCCCACGCCTGGGCGAAGAGAGAAAGTCTGCCCCCCACTAGATCCGTTTCCGGATAGGGGGCCGTTCCTTCATGCTGTCTTGGGGGCAGCAGCAGGCTTTCTGGCCTGCTTGCCCTTGTTCCAGGACTGGTTAGGTTTGTATTTACAAGCAATACATTTATTCAACATAACTTCTATTCTTTACGTAATAAGATTTCACATATTCACTTCACAGTAAATATTATTCTATATATTTTTTATTTATTTACACTATCACTTTGCAGTAATATTCCCTACCTGTAAATGTAATGTATATGTTGTCCAAACACACTCTTTGTGGAATTTAATAAATGTTCACTCATACTTTTTTATTATAGAGAGTATCACACCCCCTTTATTCCCCTTTTTTTCTCTTTGCTCACTTTTTTAGTAGTTTCACAATTTCATATTATATTTGCACTATTTAGTCCCCTAACTTTACAGTGGATTTATTTATCCTGTATTAAGGACAATTTAGGAATCATCTAATCACTGTGTATTCATCATATGCTGTACTATTAAATACAGAAAATGTCTTCAAATATGAATTTTTATTATGATCAATATAGCAGTGACATAATGTTTAGACACTTGGATAACCAATAGTAGATAATAATATCTCACTTTTTTTGAATTATTATTTTTGTTCATTTTAGTATCCATATAATTTATATTGAAAGTTTCATAAATTAACCTACAGTACAGTACAGTATCAAGCAGATACAGATGACTTAAATGTTATATCTGTTAAATGACTTGTATGTTTTGGTCAATAAATCATATTACAAACAGAGATATATATCACAAGTATCACATTTTGGTGCAAACGACAAAATGATGGAAACATGCACCATTCGTAGTGCACTTAATACTTCCTTTTTTTTTTTTCTCTCGATGCGTGATTATAAGTATTTGACAGATACACTAGCTCTTGCCCTTTAAAATCTATTGACAATCCAGCTCGCAAATGAGAATCTGTCAGCTCACTATGTAAATGTGCTCTTCGAAATCCTATTTGTCACACTGTGAATATTGACCAATGAAAAGTTACATAGCGCCTTTTTGGTGAACCAATTAGAACACGTAGGCGGGTTCTAGATTCCAACATTACCCGCTCCGTCCGGCCGGCGCGTACCCCTCTGAGGAAGCGTAATGTGAAACGCGCGTCAGGGGCACAAACACGGGGTTATTGAACCTCTATTTTTAATTTGCTGACTCAGCCTTAGCACTCTCAATATACGCTGAATACCTACAGACAGTTAAAAGTAATCAGGTCTCCGCTATAGAAGAGACCTTTTGGTAGTTTAGTCCTTCCTCATTTTCTACTTATTATTGTTAGGCGTTTGTAATGGGACAGTTTCAATGGTGATCCCTGTATGACTTATTTATGCCATTTATAGATTCAATTAGACCAGTGACTTTTTGTAATCGAGTCAGAGCATTTCTGTGGTACTTCTCCTGCTAATAGCAGGGAGCATATTTCTATTCCAAAAGCTTACGTTATCTAGGTGGCTTAACTACATAGCATTCAGACTAGCTGATATAGCACTATTATGCAAGCTGCTAATTTACATTTGTGACTCAGATAAAAACTGGTGGATTGATAAGCGTTATGCTAATGAATTTAGACATTTTACCATATATAGATATCTGAGACTCCAATGTTATGTATGTAAAAAATACATACTCTGTAAACTAACACTGCACTTGTTTAAAATCACATGATCAACAGTGATCGGCTTGTCTGGATACTGGGGAATTTTGTATATCTCTAGCCCTATTATCTTTAGTGACCATTTGATACACTGGATACATTTGCGGCAACGTATTTTAGCTTGTAGCAAATAATATCCATTTAAACTATTCTATTTCAACACATTCATCCCGAGCAGCAGGTAACACACAGCAATTGCTACACTGGTTATTTAAATAAAAGGCATTCACTACATCTTATTTTTGAATTTAAGGTTTATACCTAATATCAATGGGCCCTATATACTCAAAACCTTACAATTACCAGTAATAATACTGCGAATAACAATTATAGCGCAACCTTCACTCAGTTTGTGAATAAAACACTTATATATTTAAGTTTGTGCAGGGACAGCTAATCAATGCACTAATACCCAGCACATCAAATTACACAGTGTTTTGCTTATTCCTCTTTGTGCAGGCCTGCTCTTATGGAGGACTAACTAATTCAGCAGATATTTTCTCTTGCTGTCTATAGCCAATTACATACTGCCAGGGATTATTATTAAAATACTATAACAGTCAAGATCCCTTGACAGTAAATAAATTTTGATTTTTAGAGTGCTATTTGATATACCAACCAATATATCTGAGTTTCAGCTAGTTTTAATTGTATGTGTGTGTGTGCATGAGTATGAGTCCAGTCGGACTTTATAATATTTTTCTCCAATAAAGTTATTTAGTATAAATGAGCATGTTTGTATGACTTTATTCACATATTTATTTATCTTTAATTGTCTGACCTTAATCTTTAGTGGGTCGAATTATTATATAATCCAGTAACCTGCAGTCTTTCCTTTCGTGTTGCAAATCTCTCTGCACACATTTTTGTACATTTTCATGTATATTATTGCATAAGGTTCTGGAATTCTGTGACTATAAGTATTATACAAGGTGATTTAGCCCCTGAATCTAAGAATTATAACCCACTTCCTTTCCCTCTCCACCCCCAGTCAAAGGTTTCCAGGCCTGTCTGGAGTGAGCAACAGTTCCCTCTTGTTTTGAAGCGGAGGAAGTTGATGCTGCTCCTGCCTTGAAATTTCGAAAGGCATGAAAATTAGACTGTTTGGCCTTTGATTTGGCCCTGTCCTGAGGAAGGGTATGACCCTTGCCTCCAGTAATGTCAGCAATAATTTCCTTCAAGCCAGGCCTGAATAAGGTCTGCCCCTTGAAAGGAATGTTGAGTAATTTAGACTTTGAAGTCACGTCAGCTGACCAGGATTTAAGCCATAGCGCTTAAATTTAGTCAAATGAACAATGGCATCAGAAACAAATGAGTTAGCTAGCTTAAGCGTTCTAAGCTTGTCAATAATTTCATTCAATGGAGCTGTCTGGATGGCCTCTTCCAGGGCCTCAAACCAGAATGCAGCCGCAGCAGTGACAGGCGCAATGCATGCAAGGGGCTGTAAAATAAAACCTTGTTGAATAAACATTTTCTTAAGGTAACCCTCCAATTTTTTATCCATTGGATCTGAAAAAGCACAACTGTCCTCAACCGGGATAGTGGTACGCTTTGCTAAAGTAGAAACTGCTCCCTCCACCTTAGGGACCGTCTGCCATAAGTCCCGTGTAGTGGCGTCTATTGGAAACATTTTTCTAAATATAGGAGGTGGGGAAAAGGGCACACCGGGTCTATCCCACTCCTTGCTAATAATTTCTGTAAGCCTTTTAGGTATAGGAAAAACGGCAGTACACACCGGCACCGCATAGTATCTATCCAGCCTACAAAATTTCTCTGGAATTGCAACTGTGTTACAGTCATTCAGAGCAGCTAATACCTCCCCAAGCAATACACGGAGGTTCTCAAGCTTAAATTTAAAATAAGAAATCTCTGAATCAGGTTTCCCCGAGTCAGAGATGTCACCCACAGACTGAAGCTCTCCGTCCTCATGTTCTGCATACTGTGACGCAGTATCAGACATGGCTCTAACAGCATTTGCGCGCTCTGTATCTCTCCTAAACCCAGAGCTATCGCGCTTGCCTCTTAATTCAGGCAATCTAGATAATACCTCTGACAGGGTATTATTCATGATTGCAGCCATGTCCTGCAAGGTAATCGCTATGGGCGTCCCTGATGTAATTGGCACCATATTAGCGTGCGTCCCCTGAGCGGGAGGCGAAGGGTCTGACACGTGGGGAGAGTTAGTCGGCATAACTTCCCCCTCGACAGAACCCTCTGGTGATAATTCTTTTATAGATAAAGACTGATCTTTACTGTTTAAGGTGAAATCAATACATTTAGTACACATTCTCCTATGGGGCTCCACCATGGCTTTCAAACATAATGAACAAGTAGGTTCCTCTGTGTCAGACATGTTTAAACAGACTAGCAATGAGACTAGCAAGCTTGGAAAACACTTTAAAACAAGTTTACAAGCAATATAAAAAACGTTACTGCGCCTTTAAGAAACACAAATTTTCCCAAATTTTGAAATAACAGTGAAAAAATGCAGTTACACTAACGAAATTTTTACACTGTATGTAATAAGTTAGCAGAGCATTGCACTCACTTGCAAATGGATGATTAACCCCTTAATACCAAAAACGGAATAACAAATGACAAAAACGTTTTGTAAACAGTCACAACAACTGCCACAGCTCTACTGTGGCTTTTTACCTCCCTCAATACGACTTTTGAAGCCTTTTGAGCCCTTCAGAGAAGTCCTGGATCATGCAGGAAGAAGCTGGATGTCTGTGTCTGTAATTTTTGCTGTGCAAAAAAATGCCAAAATAGGCCCCTCCCACTCATATTACAACAGTGGGAAGCCTCAGGGAACTGTTTCTAGGCAAAATTCAAGCCAGCCATGTGGAAAAAACTAGGCCCCAATAAGTTTTATCACCAAACATATGTAAAAAATGATTAAACATGCCAGCAAACGTTTTAAAATACACTTTTATAAGAGTATGTATCTCTATTAATAAGCCTGATACCAGTCGCTATCACTGCATTTAAGGCTTTACTTACATTACTTCGGTATCAGCAGCATTTTCTAGCAAATTCCATCCCTAGAAAAATATTTTAACTGCACATACCTTATTACAGGAAAACCTGCACGCTATTCCCCCTCTGAAGTTACCTCACTCCTCAGAATATGTGAGAACAGCAAAGGATCTTAGTTACTTCTGCTAAGATCATAGAAAACGCAGGCAGATTCTTCTTCTAAATACTGCCTGAGATAAACAGTACACTCCGGTACCATTTAAAAATAACAAACTTTTGATTGAAGAAATAAACTAAGTATAAAACACCACAGTCCTCTTACGACCTCCATCTTAGTTGAGAGTTGCAAGAGAATGACTGGATATGGCAGTGAGGGGAGGAGCTATATAGCAGCTCTGCTGTGGGTGATCCTCTTGCAACTTCCTGTTGGGAAGGAGAATATCCCACAAGTAATGGATGATCCGTGGACTGGATACACTTAACAAGAGAAATATTCACATAAATATTAATAAAACATTTTTATAAGGGTTCAAATGTATATGGTACATAACTATATATATATATATATATATATATGTGTGTGTGTGTGCGTGTCTAAATAATAATGCCATAATATGTAATGCGTTCTACTGTATATTTATTGTAAATATAAAAAAGAAACTAGTTCATATTCTAGTGTTCTACACATACAGGAAAATTGTATTTTTATTTTAAATACCAATTTCTATATACAGTATATATATATATTAGATGTGTTAGGATCTGAATGCCACTCGTGGGATTCAGCTCTTTTTGAAACTGCATTTATTCTTGTGAATGTTCAACACGCTAAGATCTGTTCAAATATAAATAATTATTATAGATGTACTAAAATATTCTAAAAAATACATAGAATATATATGTATATTTTACAGTATCTATAATAATTATTCAGAATTAATATTATTTTTATCAATATTTAATATTTTAATAACACACCTTAAGATAACTTATTCTGCATAGATGTGCACTAACCCAAAACCTCGTTAGACCTAAGGCACAAAATCCGAAGAGTGTTACGCATATTTAACATCCTTATGTTAATTTTTTTTTTTTTTTTAATATATATTTCTATATATATGATAATGTTAATGTAAAATATATATCTTTACCTTTATATCTATAGGAATAGATATACTTGTATAGATATTTATATATAGAAATATGTATTTAAAATAAAAATACAATTTTCCTGTATATGAAGAACATTGGAGGGTGAAATATTAATAACTCCTTTTGGGTTAGTGTGCGAGCGATAAGTGTTAGTTTTTTTTCTTTTACGCTCTCCATTGAAGTCTATGGGGAGATTAGCGTGTGTCAATTTTTGATTGTGCAAAAATTTAAAGGAACAGTCAACACCAGAATTTTTCTTGTTTAAAAAGATAATCCCTTTATTACCTTTATATCTATAGGAATAGATATACTTGTATAGATATTTATATATAGAAATATGTATTTAAAATAAAAATACAATTTTCCTGTATATGAAGAACATTGGAGGGTGAAATATTAATAACTCCTTTTGGGTTAGTGTGCGAGCGATAAGTGTTAGTTTTTTTCTTTTACGCTCTCCATTGAAGTCTATGGGGAGATTAGCGTGTGTCAATTTTTGATTGTGCAAAAGTTTAAAGGAACAGTCAACACCAGAATTTTTCTTGTTTAAAAAGATAATCACTTTATTACCCGTTCCCCAGTTTTGCATAACCAACCTAGTTATAATAATACACATTTTAACCTCTGTAATTACCTTGTATCTAAGCCTCTGCAGACTGCCCCCTTATTTCAGTTCTTTTGACAAACTTGCATTTTAGCCAATCAGTGCTCACTCCTAGGTAACTTCCCATGCATGAGCTCAATGTTATCTATATGAAACGCATGAACTAATGCCCTCTAATGGTGAAAATTTGTCAAAATGCATTCAGATTAAAGATTAAGATCTAAGAAATTATCATATGCAACTCCTAGGTTTATCTTTCCACTAAGAATACCAAGAGAACAAAGAAAAAATGGTGCTAAAAGTAAATTGGAAAGTTGTTTAAAATTAAATGCCCAATTTGAATCATGAAAGTTTATTTTAGACTTGACTATCCCTTTAACTTTCAACTTTTAATATGCAAGCTAACCCGTGCACACTAAAAGATTTCTTCTAGTGGTGTTTACACTCAAGAAGGAGCGCTAAATACTGCTCCACTTGTAATCTAGCCCAAAATATCTAGCTGAGGTATACTTTATACAATACAAATTGCATATTTATTTTTCAGATATGTTTCATCCTGCTAAATAAAATTGTAAGCCCATATCTGCCAAATAATTCTTATTCGCTGACACGGTCCATTTGTTAATATAGCTTAGCAAATAAACAAGCTAGTAAGAATAGTATTTTCCTTATGAAATGATCATTTTGAAAACTGAGACTAGACCATATGAAATATATACTAAAATGTAAATATCAATTAAATGATTGTTAAATAAAAAAATACAATTTTGTAAAGTATTGATGATTGCTTGATTTCTAGTGATTTTAACAAAAAAACGTTTTACTACTATTATATGGTTCTTTTTTGCACTGTTCTTTTAAAGAAAAGTTACTATTGTTTTGATCAAATGAAGAACTCTAAAAGTGAACCAATGATATGTTGATTGCATCTCTAGTTCCCATTGAGAACAGAAGCAACACACTGAGATGAAATTTGTCAAACCAGTCAGTATGAATACTATTTCTTAAAATTGATGAAAGATACCTGAACAGAAGCTAATGGAGATTTGTTTTTTATTGGCACACTTCAGCTGCTTGTTGTACGAATGTATTGGCACTACATCAACAAGTCTGTGACCTCTGCATGTCCATGACTGATGAATGATAGAGGTTGCATGAAGTGTTTATTAGGTATAAAATTAAATACAATGTTTCGTGGTATCTAGGGATGCCTATTTTGTTATAACATTTGATTAAAGCAATGGATGCTGGGCACATTTGTTCCTTCAAATGTTTGAATGAAGTGTCTACTACATTAAGACCAAAGAAATTACAACATGAGATAGAAGGTTGTAGTATTGTTTATGCAGTAGATATATCTGAGAAGTCATTTAGAGCACAAGGGTGTGTTTTTCATAACGAACATATATTTCTTTAAGAGAAATTTAGGCAAAACTGGTTATGGGATCTAGAGAATAAGAAGTGAAAATCTTTTAGTTAGATAGATTGTTATTTAGGACTGGTATTTTTAACTTTCTTATAAAAGAAACAAATATTAATCAGCCCAAAAATATTAGTTCTTTTGTAGGCAGAATGTGTTTTTTTTCTCTAGCAAACTTTTAATTGCTTCACAAAATAGCACACAGTATGATTACCTTTTTTGCAACATATTTGGGAAACAATTTTGCACTTATTGAACCAAAACACAAGATATGCAGTAGATAATGGGTATTTTTCATGGTCAGAACCAGAGGTGGATCTACATAAGGCCAAATAGGTGACAGCCCTTTATTCTCTGATCAAACAGGTGTTGGTGGCATAGTAGCAGTCATATAGTCTAATATTAGACATGAGCAGGGAGGGGAACAGAAGTGTCTAGGCGCATTATAATGTAGGGATTTCCTGCTGCAATAAGCCTTGTGTTCAATGAATGCCTAGGGGCCGAATTGATGCCCCTGTTTCTGCGCGAGCCTTCAGGCTCGCTGGCAACAGTAGGTATGAAGCAGCCGTCTAAAGACCGCTGCTCCATAACTTGTCCACTTCCTCTGAGGGGGCAGCATTGCACAAGCAGTTCATCAGAACTGCTTGTGCAATGATAAATGCCGACATCGTATCCTGTCGGCTTTTATCGATGTGAGGCAGACATAATACGCTACATTGCATCATGTCCGTCCGCTCTTTGGTAAATCGGACCCCTAGTCTGCTTAGTGCTCCGCCTCTGTTCACTTGAAGTGTGTGGTGAAGCAACTGCAGACAGCAGCAGAGCAATATGGGCTCCCACTTCAGCTTGCATGTCACTCACTTACTTGGCTTTATCCATACCTCCCAACATTTCAAAATTAAAAAGAGGGACACCCCCCCTCCTGCGGCAAAAAATTTAAATGTGGTGGGCAGGAGCGGAGCGGGGCGGGGCTTAAAAAATCATAAGACCAAAGCAATATAAAATTCTAAATAAAGTCATATCTTCTAATACTCTTAGACAGCAAATCAAACACAAGCTCAAACCACTGGTATAGCTATGTGAGCTCTGTATTTAATTAGCCTTTGCAGAGACAGTGCTAAATATTTTTATCTTAATTGGACATTTAATAATAGATTCTTTAAAACTGCTCTCTGCTTTCCTCATTAATATTCTAGATTCTGGCCTTTAAAGTTAGCAAAAATGCATAGTAACACACTACATAGCATACACTTAGACATGCAGATACACACACACTACATAGCATACACTTACACATGCAGATACACACTCACTACATAGCATACACTTATACATACAGATACACACACACACACTATATAGTATACACTTAAACATGAAGATACACACTACATAGCACACACATACATACAGATACACACACATATTTATACATACAGATACACACACACACACATACTACACAGCTTACACTTATACATGCAGATACACACACATACACACTTATAGATACAGATAGACACACACACTACATCATATATGGGTATCTGTAACTCATTGTATGAGGTCCTAGGGTTGGCAAGCACATTAGCTGGCAGTCTGAGGCCGCCACTGTTCATTACCCTGGTGTTGCTCATCATATAAAACTGAAGGCATGCTAGTATTATCACCAGGGGTTAGACGTCATCGCTACCAGGGGTTAGAGGTCACCATTACCTGAGGTCAGAGGGTATACAGCCTTCCTACTCCTGCTTAACCCACACACCATTACTTTTCCACAAGGAATCTAACAGGTATATAACCCTGGGAGAGAAAAGCCAGCTGCTTCTGAGTATCTGCTTGTGAGTATGTGCCCAATAGAATAAAAAAAAAAATTACAATTAGATGTAAATACGTGCATAATCATATCATATGATTATGCACGTATTTACATCTAATATGAGGGTCAATGTACGATATATTATTTTAATAGCTAGCTCTGCATATTTTTATATGTATATATTAGTAGCTAAATTGTATGTTTTTAATATTATTCCACCCATTAGTACATATAGTCGATGGGGCCATTAATGTAGTTTGTAACGTTAGTATGAACCCTATATATAATGATATCAAATATGTGGGTGAGCTTACGATTCATCATCTTAACAGTCATATTTTAAAAGGAGGTGTGTGTTTAGATCACATTTTGATTGGCCAGCGTAGGATATTTATTGTGATGAATTGAGCATGTTTGTACAGCCTGATGAAATGGCTATCAGCCGAGAAACGCGTTGCTGTTGTTGTTTTAACTTTGTTTTAATAAATGCTCCACTTTTTAACTATGCTGGCACAATAGTCTTAGTTTAACTGACTACGTTGACAATCCGCCAATCCATCTAGTCTATCACTTTGGCTTGACACTCACAAGCTTGTATCCGGGGGAGTTCAGGAGTAGCTGACATTCTGACCGGACGAGAGGAATTAACATCGCGATTGGTCAAGCCCCTGTGACGTCACCAGCCTTAGGGTTTCTGTCGGGCGACTCCTAATAGTCCTGGCTTGTTCGTACAGGCAATCTCTGCTGCATCGTATGTGAGTAGTCTACTATCTGGGGGAAGGGCTGTAATTTGTGCCTTGTTACACCCAGACAATACTGCTCTATCACTTGGCACCTCTCTTTCTTTTTTTATATTAAAAACAAATACTTTGTTTATCAAGGGACAATATATAACCAGTCTAGTGATAATATCACACTTAAAAAGACAGATGTGCACACTACTGTATTGTTTTAAATACAGTAACCAAAATAACTGTGTGTGGGGGGGATTTAATAAAAGGGGTAGATTTACCAAGCAACGAATGCTGCTTCCTCTGACTATCTTTTCAGGCTCACCTCAAACGGTAGTTAAGAAGCAGCGGTCGTAAGAAATTGAATACAATCGGGATGATTGACACCCCCTGCTAGTGGCCGATTGGCCGCTGGTGAGCAGGGGGCGGCATTGTACAAACATTTCACCGGAAATGCTTGTGCAATGTTAAATGTTAAATGCAATAGAGATTCATATCCGCTCGACCTATGGTAAATCTACCACATAGTCGATTAATTAGTTATACGGATATACTTATTTGATAAAGCACAGACATCAGTTGGATAAAATGTCTACTGATTATTTTATTCCAATTACAAAATAGCCTTGAAGTTATATGTTGCCGTTTAGTAAGCCGAGCACAATGATTTATGATCAATTATTTCAAATTCAAAATGTTTAGGCAAATAACAGCTAAGCCATTATTTAAATGTTACAGATGCAACAACCTGACTACAGTTAATACATACTAATACAATAGAATATATTTCATACTTGGGTGTTGACTTTCTGCATTAACCAACATGCAAATGTTTTGAATATATATTTAGATATTTGCATATCCTTTGCCCTTCAGTAACATGCAAATTACATTTTAATGACTCACATTCACAAATTCTATCGCTCTATAACTATACATAGATTATTTTCTGAGCTGCTTTGTCACCTCTATTCACATTGTCAGAAATTCCCTTGAGTTTTTGAAAGTAAAGGTCAGGATGATGTCAGCGTAATTTATATAACAGTTAAACGATTTCTTCTTAAATATATAGCTTTTGAAGCATGCATAAAGTCATATAAAACACCTTTTAATAATCACCTCTGCTAAGGCCAATTAGGGGCAGATATTTAGCAGAGATATGCTTATGAAGTATACAGGTAAAAAACAAATGAAAGCTATAGATGTACTTTGTGGACATTGTGGGATAGATTACACGTGGCGTGCTATTTAGCGCTTTTGCTAGAGTGTAAACTTTATTAGAAGTAAGCCTTTTTCACCATTGGGTAGCTTGCATATTACAAATTGAAAGTAAAAAGTTTGCACGCAAGCAAACTTACCCGATGCTCACTAACCAAAGGATTTAGAATATCGGGGCCGCCTTAACTTATTCTCCCCATAGACTTTAATAGAGAGCGCAGAAGAAAAAACACTTAACCCTCGCGCTAAATCAACCGGAGTTATTAATATTTCACATTCCAGTGTTCTTCACATAAAGATTTTTTTTTTTAAATTGTAAACACATTTATATATACAGTATGTATGTATATATATATATATATATATATGTGTGTGTGTGTGTGGGTGTATTTAAATACCTATACCTATATATCTATTCTTATAGATATATTATTATTATTATTATTATTATTATCATCATCAGTTATTTGTATAGAACCAACAGATTCCGTAGTGCTATAAAAAAGGCATGATATGCAAGGTAATATTTATAGGGATCAAGTGGGTAGAGGGCCAAGTTGCTTTTAAACATTACTGAGTATCCGCTGGCGAGTGTTTTCTGTGTATTGTGTTTATAATGTTTGTAATGCTTCCCTGCGTGCCTGTCACCCAGGCTGTTCAGGGGTTAACTGCCTGGATTGCTGGGAACCGTGCAGCTGTCTGTCAGCGATCAGGGCTGTGGAGTTAGCAGTGGCTTAGGATATGTAACCAGTCCAGTCTGTGAGTGCGGTCCATTCCTGTGTTTTGTATTTACATAGGGGAGGTTACAAAAGCCTGTGTCACCCTGGGAGGTTCCCAGTTGGTTTGATTGAAAGTATGCATTTTGTGGGTGCTGGTTTAGGGTCCCAGGAAGGAGGAGTCCTTGATGTGGTCCTGGGCTTGATCCTTTGGCACCAAATGTAACCGACTTCTTCCAGTTTTGCTTTTAAACATTACTGAGTATCTGCTGGTGAGTGCCAGGTTTTCTGTGTGTTGTTTTTATAATGTTTGTAATGCTTCCCTGCGGGCCTGTCACCCAGGTTGTTCAGGGGTTAATTGCCTGGGTTGCTGGTAACCGTGCAGCTGTCTGTCAGTGTTCAGGGCTGTAGAGTTCACAGTGGCTTAGGATGTGTAACCAGTCCAGTCTGTGAGTACGGTCCATTCCTGTGTTTTGTATTTACATAGTGGAGGTTACAAAAGCATGTGTTACCCTGGGAGGTTCCCAGTTGGTTTGTTTAAAAGTATGCATTTTGTGGGTGCTGGTTTAGGGTCCCAGGAAGGGGGAGACATTGACATGGTCCTGGTCTTGATCCTTTGGCGCCAAATGTAACTGACTTCCCAAAGTTTTGCTTTTAAACATTACTGAGTATCTGCTGGTGAGTGCCAGGTTTTCTGTGTGTTGTGTTTATAATGTTTGTAATGCTTCCCTGTGGGCCTGTCACCCAGGCTGTTCAGGGGTTAACTGCCTGGGTTGCTGGAAACTGTGCAGCTGTCTGTCAGTGTTCAGGGCTGTGGAGTTAACAGTGGCTTAGGATGTGTACTCAGTCCAGTCTGTAAGTGCGACCCATTCCAGTGTTTTGAATTTACATAGGGGAGGTTAAAAAAGCCTGTGTCACGGGGGGCGGAGCTAGCCGGCATCCAAGATGGTCGCTAGCATGTAGAGCTCCGAAGTAGGGTCGGCCCATAAACAACTCTAGCACCACAGAACTTGCAAGCTGGAAGCCAATAACAAGTGCACTTGTTGTCTAATTGCTCAGGGAGCATATGAAGTGAGGCGGAGAAGATCCAGTGTTGTAACTAACACCGTGCACTACCGCGGCCTCCCGCGGCCTTCCAACGGCTACCCACATGGCCCGCATTGAGCCTTAACAACATCCGCTGCGGAGGTGCAGCGCAAACAGATACTCCCACATCGGTCATCGGTGGAACAATTTTACTCCGCAAGATCAGCGCTCCCCATCTGACCAGCCATGCGGACAACATGAGAGGGGTGAGAGTGTAACGCTGACAGGATAGTCTCCACCACCAAATAACGCACATATTGCGGCCTCATCACAGTAACCACATAGGGGAAACTACTCTCATAACCGGGTAAATCACACTATACAGCCTATCCAACCTCCATTACCCGACCAATATCCCTGCATCCTATATAGCCCACTGTGCTGCGTGTTACAAAGATGGCGCCATTAGACACATCAGTATAGGACTCACAGCCTCACTATACTCAGCGTAGGGGAGAAATTACCTACTTACAGGCGCTTCCTCTAGAAGCATTAACCCTCTCAATACACTCATTCCTAACTCCAGCAATTGAATCAGTGTATCGTAGCAGAAGGGTCCCCCCTTCTCACTATGTCAGCCAGGAGGGCACCTAGAGCTGAAAAACCCAGCAAGAGCAGCACAGTCCCCACAGTGCACAATTTTTTAAAAGCAGTGGAAATGGCAGCTGCAGACCCCACTGAACACTCTGATAAACTGCCTCCTTCAACATCTGCATCAGACATAGACACAACAGAGACTATGCTCACTAAAGCAGACCTTCAATCCCTGCCCTCCAAAGAAGATTTCAACAATTTCATTGCCCAAGTCAGCTCTATGTTAAAGTCCAGCTTATCTGAAGTCAGAAAAGAGATAAGTGAAATTGGCAATAGAATAGCACAATTAGAAGAAGACTCAGAATACACAGATAGGCTGTTGGATGTCCAGTCACAGGAGACATCCCATCATTCCACCCTAATAACACAATTACAGAACCAAGTTGAGGACCTGGACAATAGGGGGAGACGCCAGAACATTAGAATACGGGGTGTCACAGAAAACATTAAAACCCCAGAACTCCTCCCCTACCTACAGACTCTGTTTAACACACTTATGGACAACAAAGAAGAAATTGAGTATCCGCTTGATCGGTACCACAGAGCTCTGAGGCCAACCCCAAAAGATGCAGCCCCTCCTAGGGACATAATTGTAAAATTCACAAGTTTCAGGGACAAAGAAGATATCCTCACTGCGGCGAGGAAGAAATCACCTATATCACACAAGGGATGTGCACTTCAATTTTTTGCTGATCTAAGCCAGCTCACACTAGCCAAGCGACGGGAGACCAGATACCTCACTTTACACCTCAGAGACCTTGGCATCCCCTACAGATGGGGCTTTCCATTTTGCCTCAAAGTGATCAAGGACAATACAACTGCAACCTACAGATCAACAGAGGATTTGGAAGACTTCTGCTCATCATTAAAGATCTCGCAACCCAGCCTCCCATCGCTACAGGATGCTCCTAAAAATCAGTGCCCACCAAGACCACACAGGCAAGAATGGACACCTGTCCACCATGGGAAAAAGACCAAGCCCTCCAAAGGGATACCTGTGAATCAAGGAGCAGTCACCTGATTACGAGGACTACCTTGCGCTAAGTAACCTATGTTTGTTAATTGCCATGTTACATATTGCCACAGTATGGTGTGGCCCCCCTAGATATTACGCCACATTCTAGGCACCTATCTGTTGCTTTGTTATTGTTTTTTGTTCTTCCTCCCCCTGAGGAGCTTTACAGTTACCCCACAGTTTCTGCACAGTACTAACATTTAAATGTGTTTTTGTTTAATATGCCGTATGCGCCATGTGTACAATAAACCATGTATGTGAGTGATGCGCCATATGCGCCATGAGCACAACAAAAGGCTAATCATCCCACAGAGAGTTTGTTCCATGTAGCAATGGCCATACCTCGTAATTCCAGTTCCATACTCTGAGGCCAACCTGCTACCGCAAGTCGTAGCAGCTACTTATTACCCCCCATTCCCCCTTTTTTTTGTTCTTCCTTTTTCCCCACCTGGAAGCGTAGCATGAGGTACGCTTATGCTTTTAGATTAAGTTTTACGTATGTTGTTCTGTTTTTGTTAACGTTTGCCTTTTACCATTTCAGAAATGCCTTCCCCGAACTTCCCCTGCCGCAATATACCTCTCCTCCTCCTTTTCCCTGGTCTGGTCGGACCCGCATGACTCATCCTGTAATCCAGTTCCAGGATCTGGATCCACTTGAGATAAGGTACAACCCCCCCTGCGAGCACACACAACAGAGCCACTATGGTTCCCAGTTCCCCCACCTCCCCTACCCCACTGATAGTTTAGAATGACCTCCAAAGTGTCACAGTACTCCCTCCCCACTGGAACGCACACCGTCAAGTTAATAACCCTCAATGCTAGGGGGCTGAACTCACCCACTAAGAGGTCGGTTGCTCTCTCTTGTTTTAAAAAAGCTAGGGCAGATGTGGTCTTCATACAGGAGAGGCACTTCCCAAAAAATAACTCACCTAAGTTCTCAAATAGAGATTTCCCCACTACATATTTTGCGTCCCACGCCAGCAAGCGCAGCGGGGTAGGGATCATGTTCCACAGATCACTGCCGTTTCAATTGTCACAGATAGAGGCAGACCCAGGGGGCAGATGGCTAATCCTCACTGGCCTCCTATATAATCGTCCTATAACTCTGGCCAACATCTACACCCCGAATTCCAAACAGGCACAGTTTTTTAGAAAAGTCGCAAATAAGATACTCCAGGTCCAGAAAGGCTCTCTAGTTATTGCAGGGGACCTGAATGTAGCCCTTGACCCTAGTATCGACTGTTCCCTAAGTCGAGGCAGCGTGCCCCTTAAAACCATTCAAGATATAACCACGACCACCCACAAACTTACCCTGATAGATGCATGGCGGGCGAAACACCCAGGGCAGCGCGACTACACGTTTTTCTCTAATCCTCACAGGCGCTACTCGCGTATAGACTACATTTTCACCGACCAAACCACCTACAGCCTAGTGAGGGATGCTGACATAGAACCTATTAGCTGGACAGACCATGCTATGGTTACAACCACATTAAACTGGCTAGATAGGCCCCTCTCCCCTTACATGTGGAGGCTCGATGAATCACTGCTAAAAAATCCTGCGTTCTCTACATGGTTGGCAGAAAAACTAAAAGAATATTTTGAATTAAATAGCACACCAGGTGTAACTCCGCACACTCTATGGGAGGCCCACAAATGTGTAATCAGGGGTGAAATAATTAAACATAAAGCACAGCTGACGAAACAATACCGAGAATCATACAGGTCCGCGACACAGAACATTCGCGACATAGAGCTTCAACATAAAAAGTCTCCACAAGACAAGGACTTATCATATAGATTGAGACAGGCGAGGAATGAACTTAACAGACTAATTTACAAAGAGGCTCAAACGAAGGCATTCTTCCTCAAGAAAATGTATCTAGCCAACTCCAATAAGATAGGCCCCTCCCTAGCAAAATCCCTTAAGGAACAAAAATTTAGTTCTTACATACACAGTCTAACCGACTCAGCTGGTCACCAAGCCCTTAGCAGCCACCAAATTGTGGACCAATTTAGGTCATTCTATAACAATCTATACAATCTGCCGAGCCCCCCGCTCGCTGCAACCCCACAGGCACGGGAACAGTACATCGAGGAAGCAGCCCTGCCGGTACTCCCTTCAGAGTTATCAGAAAAGCTGGAGGCCCCAATAACTACCTCGGAGGTACTTTTAGCAATAAAATCCCTCCCACTACGCAAGAGCCCAGGGCCCGATGGGTTCACCAACATCTACTATAAACAGTTTAGACAGCTATTGGCCCCACACCTAACCTCCATGTTTGCAACAATAGATAATCAGGTACAATGGCCCAAACACACCTTAGAAGCCCATATCATTGTTTTGCCAAAGGCGGATAGGGACCCTCAAAAAGTGGAGAATTATAGACCTATTTCGCTACTAAATTCTGATATTAAACTTTACGCAAAAATATTAGCAACACGACTGAATACAATCCTCCCCCAAATTATCCACGTAGACCAAACGGGGTTCATTCCCAGAAGGGAGGCGCGAGGCAATACCATCCGGGTACTACATCTAATAGAACAGTCCAGCTGGTCTAACGCACCGGCAATTGTAATTTCAACCGATGCTGAAAAAGCCTTTGACCGGCTGGACTGGGAGTTCCTCCATTCTTGCCTGTCAGCCTTTGGCATAGGAAGGGTAATGATCCAAAGAATTCTCAGCCTATATTCTCAGCCCTCAGCAAGGGTTAAGGCTAATGGCATTCTTTCTGACAGCTTTGAGAAACGGGACGAGGCAGGGATGCCCCTTATCTCCACTCCTTTTCGCCATCTCAATGGAAGTCCTGGCCTCTCAGATCAGAAACAACCCCAACATTACAGGGATTGAGCTAGGCCCCAATACATATAAAGTAACACTCTACGTGGACGATGTCCTGCTTCTACTCACCCACCCGAGCGCCTCACTCCCTTACCTATTAGAAGAGTTTGATAGATTTAGTGCCCACTCCAACTTCCTCATTAATGCTAGGAAGTCTGAGATCCTAAATATAAATATCGGAAAACAGCAATTCGCAACTTTGGCGAACTGTTGCTCTTACAAGCTAAACTGCGATAAAATTAAATACCTTGGTGTTTATCTTACCTCGAATAGTAGCAAACTGTTCAAACATAATTATATACCTATCATGCACAGACTCAAGAAAGAGCTAGACAACTGGTAAAAGACAACCAATCATATAATAGGAGAGAGAATAACCAATATCACAATAGTCATAGGAATTATGAACAAATTCCTATACATCAAAATGATGGCCAGATTGCCACCACTTCTTTCCATTCTGAAAGAAATTGTATACCTAATACACAATATGGAAATTACCAAACCCCTGATAGACCTTTATATTCAGATAAAGCAAGGAATATCAACTCACATAATGAACACTCTAATTTTTAGAGAGACGCCCAACACCGAGATATCAACAAACGAATATATCACATTATCTCGAACCCCTCACAACACATACCCCAAATTCCAAAAACAAAAGGGTACACGTAGAAGAGGATCCAGAGGACATCATAGAGCCTCCAAAGAAAAGAGACTACAGACACTAAAAAAAGGGATCTTTAATTTATCACCCCATCATCTGAGTGATGATGAAGTAAGGGTTCTAGGAAAGGGACTCTCATTTAGTCCATCCAATAAACATAATCTTTTTAATTTGTTTGTGGATTTGAATAACTTTACACGAAAATTGTCCCTACAAAAATATTTTGCCAATAAAAAACTGAAAGAACAAAATGCTATACCAATACTTACAGACCAGATGGAGACTAGAATAACAACTAATATCATTTATAGTGAACCTGATCTTCTAGCTGAACATTTAATGGACGATTATGTACATACCTCTTTCAAAAAGAAATCTAACTTTTCACCCATATTGACAGAAAATGCACATATTGAATTGTTCAAAGAATTAGTTTTGGAGGATTTTTCCAAACTCCCCAAAAAGATCTATGGGAGACATAATCTGAACGTAGGGGAAAAAGTGGCCTTAGAAAATCTTAAAGAATCAAGAACTAGTCATCCGCCAGGCGGATAAGGGGGGAGGCATAGTACTACAGAATTTTTTAGACTATCTAAATGAAGCTAGACGTATTTTGGATGATAAAGAATACTACAAAAAACTGAAAACAGATCCCACTGATGATTATACCAAAATCCTAAGAGGCATTGTTGAGTTTGGATTTAAAGAGGGAATTATCAATAAAAATGAAAGAGAATATTTGATTCCCATAAAGCCTAATAAAGCTTTTTATTATCACCTCCCAAAAATTCATAAAAACCAAAAAAATCCCCCAGGTCGTCCTATTATAGCAGGAATTGGCAGTTTGACGGACAACGTATCAGCATACGTTGATTCCTTCCTACAAAAATATGTTATTTCTTTGGAATCATACATTCGTGATTCTTCTGATCTTTTGTCTAAACTCAACAATTTGCCTCAGAACAATAAAAATTGGCTATGGATAACAAGTGATGTCAATTCACTGTATTCGAATATCCCCCACAATATGGGCTTAAAAGCCATTCAAGAAGTATTGGAAAATGACATTTATATGCCACAACTACAAAAACAATTTATTTTACAACAAATCTCTTTTATTTTGGAGCACAATTATTTTCTTTTCCAAGATGAATATTATTTGCAAACACGGGGTACCGCCATGGGCACCAGGTTTGCCCCTAGTTTTGCAAATCTATATATGAGCAAATTTGAACAAGAGTACCTCTATGACCCTAACTATGGGGCAAACCTGGTGTTCTATGGGCGGTACATTGGCGACCTGATTATTTTGTGGAGTGGTGAGGTTTCCCTAGCAGAATCCTCATACAACATCTTAATACCAATAATATGGGACTTACTTTTCTTAGTTCTATAGAAACTGAATCTGTAGTCTTTTTGGATCTACATCTAACACTATCTAAAGATGGTAAGATTGAATCGAAAAATAATTTTAAAACCGTAGATTGCAATAGTTATCTAGAATTTTCTAGTAACCACTATTTACCCTGGAAGAGAAATGTCCCTTATGGACAGTTTAAAAGATTAAGGCGAAATTGTAATAACATCCTGGACTTTAATATGCAAAGTCAAACTATGATTGAAAGATTTTTGGAAAAAGGATACCCAAGAGAACTAATAGAGAAAAGTTATATAAGAGCTAAAACTGATAACAGGGAGAATTATTTCCAAAAGAAACTAAATAAAAATAAAGAGAATTTAAATCTGAATAGAAGTAACTCTAGCATGTTTATAACACAATACAATACTAACCACAAACTAATTAATACCATAATTAAAAAACATTGGGGCATATTGATGAGAGACCCAATACTTAGTAAAAATTTAGAAGAAAAACCAAAATGTGTATATAGACGTGCACCCACACTTAAGAACCTACTAGCTCCCAGTAAGGTCGTAACTAATATTAAAAATATGAATATTGGTAACTTGGCACCTAGAAAGATCCAAGGATCTTTGACAAATATCAGAAAGAAAATAATTGGTAATAAGAAGAAAGGGATCTATAAATGCAAATACAAGAACTGCAGAATGTGTAAATTAATTGAAATAGGAACTACTAAATTTACATCTTATACCACAGGAATTAGTTTCTCTATACAGGATCACTTGACATGTGCTTCCTCGTATGTGGTATATCTTTTGTCATGCAAATTATGTGGAATACAGTACGTAGGGCGCACCTGCCGAATAGTTAGAACTAGATGGAACGAACACTATAGAAATATGAAAAACAAAATAAAAAATCATAGTGTTCCTAAACACTGCCATTCTTTACATCAAGGCAATCTGAACATCTTTTCTATTCTACCTATAGAATATATTCCCCCTTCTAGCCTATACAATAGGTACAGTAGATTACGTCAACGTGAGACTTTTTGGATTTACCAATTGAAAACATTATATCCCAATGGCTTAAACATGAACATGGATCTGGTAGCTTTTGATACACACTAAACATTTCACAAATTATTATAAAAGAATATTCACGCACATAAATTAGTGTATATAAATTAATTCACAAGGACATAATATTAATATATTATGTGTTATATAACATGGAACTATAATACACATAGACTTAAACACTGAAGAAAAATTATTATTTTGGAGCTATTCACATAAACACTTAATTTTAAGGTCTTAGTATACAAGTCATATTTTTTTAGCACACTTTATTGCACCATTATGGCACTATTATGGGTTCATACATTAATGTCTAGATATGAATTATATGCAAAAAATAAACATTTTTATATAAAAAAATAACATCAAATTATATAAAAATAATATATGCAGAGAGATGTATCTAGTTTTCACTATCACTTAACACAACTAGATCATGATATAATAACAATAATAACACTAGAATGAAATAATACACAATAACATAATGGGATATAATTAATTTTTGTTTTTATTATTATTTCTGTTTTATATTCCTTTGTCACGCATGTGTTCATCTTAATAATAAAAAATGAAATAACATGACATTTTATTTATCCGACACAAAGTATGTCCAATATTTAGGTATATTGTTAAAACAGAGACTATCACTTATTTATACAACTTAACACCAAATTCAAAGAACACCACGATTATAGTGGATTAGGTTAGGTTGGGTTGCTAATGTTCATTTTACCGAATCAAGAGACCACACGTCACATTTGAACTGCCCTTAGTAACCAGACACGTCACTCCCGGCTACTCCAATAGGAGATAACAATTAGTATACACCCACTGAGACGTAATCGTAGTAAAACCACTAAGGAATATTCTCTGAAAACCGAATGTGATAGTAAGTGATTAAAGTTTGTGAGACCGCAACAATGTATATAAAAATAATAGTCCTATATACACATACCTCAAATTTTAGAACAACGGAACTAATAGAAAAGAATTTTTTCGTAAAAATAATTTAAAACAATTCTCGATAGTATAATCCTCTGGAATGAGACATATAGTGTTTACAAACACGTAATGACTAAAAGTAAGAGATAGTATAAGGATCAAACTGTGCAATCTGCAAATGAGATTTGAATAATCAAATATATTATCAGGGGGATTTAAATGAATGACAAGTTTATTTACATGATGTTTATTTATATGTAGTTTATTTACATGCTGTTTGTTAGCGGTATAATCACCATGGATGTTTTTAACCTATATCAGTTTTTACTGTAAATATTGTTAGCAGATAAATGTTCTTAGAGAATGTTGCAAGATGTAACCAAGTTTGACATTGCATATAAGAAAAGTTTGGTTATAGGTTATATGTTAAGTTAAGTTGTCTTGACATGTATGTGTTTGCAAGCACCTGTGAGTCACATGACTAATTAAGAGAGATTAGGGCGTGTATGCTAAACAGCTCTTTATTGGTTAGTATAGAGTATATCAAGTAGCAAATGTTGTATAGTTTTATTCAGCCTGATGAAACAGTACATGATACTGAGAAACGCGTTGCTGTGTTTTTAATGTGTTGTAATAAACACTTTTAAATATATACAACTTGCTACGTTGTGTTTTTTGGACATCCTTTTGGAGTTATATCATACCTCTGCTGGAGGCGGGACGGTGCCTTCCTGACTGATAGCCCATTTGGTGAACACCTTTCTTGGCTTGCAGGAATCTTTGCCCAGGAGGAGAGTTTACCGGACAACTCTGAGGTTCCGGTCTGCCTAGCTAGCACTACATCTTGGTGCTTTTATACACGTGAGTGGTTCTAAACTACTATCTTAAAATCTGATATAATATACGGAATTATGCTATGTGGCGCCTTCTCTATTTCATTATAGATTAACTGGTAAAACAAGCCACTTTCATGGTGGGGCCGCATACAGGCAGTCAAGATGACTGCCCTCCCGTGGCTACTCTACATAATGCAGGCGGTGCCGATACACCTACCAAACACATACCTCCACTAAATACAGTCAATGCTAAATTCATTTATCTGGGGAAGTATTAAACCACGGATTAGCAAAAAAGTCATTATGTCCCCACTAGGAGCGGGAGGACTGGGGGTACCCTCAATCCAACAATATTACAGGGCAATAGTGATGCAGAGAGTTCTTGAATGGCATGACAGTACAAATAGCAAAGCATGGGCATCTATAGAGTCTTTCCTTCTAACCTCACCTAGCCTAGGTCCCCTTACCTGGATCAGCCCCTCAGCCCGACCACCCCTCGCAAAGACATCTCAACTTTATACCCACCTTTTCAAGACCTGGGACACAATACGAGCCAAAGAAAGGTGTATCTCTTCTCCTGTTTCCCTGATGACACCAATATCACATAACGCTGAGTTCTTGGGAGGTCTATTGGCGGAGAGACATTGCCCAGGCGGCATGTCAAACACAACCCCATTTGCCAACCTGGTCTCTAACCACACACTGAAAACACGCTCACAAATGACAGATATCGCTGGGGGGAGTTTCTCCTCCTGGCTCAAATATGCCCAACTGTCACATCTTCTGAAAATCTCACCCCATAGGGACAGTTTAACTAGAGAACTAACTCCATTTGAAAGGCTGTGCCTGTCGGGCTCCCCGCCCCGTAGCTCCCTCTCCATAGCAAAGAAAATGTTTGATAATACCCCTAATGCATCGCCCCCAGCATACAAGCTTCACTGGCAAGCAGAATTAGGGAGGGAAATATCAGAAGAGCAATGGCAGGCCATCCTTTATAGCAGAATAGAGAGAGGGCACCACAATAGCGTGATATCGTCTGGAATGCAGGTACAGATAAAAGTAGGTATTATGCTTACCAGATGGTGTGGCACTGTGCTGGGACCAGTGCAAGAGAGCAGGCTAGCACTTAACAGTGGCTAGTACACTGTAGGAGCCAGGCTCCAAAGGCACTTGTCCTAGTTGCAACTTGGTGTTTAACTCCTGTTGTCTGGACTTCAGGTGCTGCAAAGGAGTAATCTTATGTGTGTTGTTCAGTTGGTATGTATGAACCACAACACAGACAACTTCAAATAAAAATGACTTTTAATACTTTATGACGCGTTTCTCAACCTACAGGGGTTGTTTCATCAGATAAAAAAAGTGTTTCACTTTTTTATCTGATGAAACAACCCCTGTAGGGTTTCACTTTTTTATCTGATGAAACAACCCCTGTAGGTTGAGAAACGCGTCATAAAGTATTAAAAGTCATTTTTATTTGAAGTTGTCTGTGTTGTGGTTCATACATACCAACTGAACAACACACATAAGATTACTCCTTTGCAGCACCTGAAGTCCAGACAACAGGAGTTAAACACCAAGTTGCAACTAGGACAAGTGCCTTTGGAGCCTGGCTCCTACAGTGTACTAGCCACTGTTAAGTGCTAGCCTGCTCTCTTGCACTGGTCACAGCACAGTGCCACACCATCTGGTAAGCATAATACCTACTTTTATCTGTACCTGCATTCCAGACGATATCACGCTATTGTGGCGCCCTCTCTCTATTCTTCTTCAACAGTTGTTCCACACTCTCTGGGATCAAGAGGAGCAGCCTGATTCATTATTCCTTTCAAGAGGACATCTTTATTCCCTATTTACCACCAGCATATGGACAGTAAACAGGACTAATACGGTAGACCTGATCTACTATATCAAAAGTACAATATTTGGTTTTAAATTGTATATTGTTTTCCTTTTTAAACACCAGCGCTCTTTTATATCCCTTTATTGGGATATTTTCACTTGTTTCATCCTTTATAGCACTTCCAAGTCCTCGTCCCTAGCCAGAATCCTGGAACTGAATCATAAGGTCCTATTTTGTTGGTACCTCACACCCGAAAGAATTAAACAAATATACCCGAGAGCAGGCGCTACTTGCTGGAGGGGGTGCGGGGCGGTGGGAGCAATGGCCCACATATGGTGGTACTGTCCAGTGATCTCCCCTTTTTGGAGGAGAGTAGAGAAATTCCTTAAGGAGCTCATAGGTCCGACATTTAGTTTAACACCCCTCACTGCCCTCCTGAACCACAAACATGATAAGGTTTGCAGGATCAGATGGAGGCTCCTACAAATTACCATTAACAGAGCGAAAGCACTTATCGCCCGGAAATGGAAATCCACAATTGCCCCCACAACCCAGGAGTGGCTCCACCATATCTCAGAACACTTGGAGGGGGAGGAGTATTCCTTCTTCAGGAATGGCAATCTGGCCTTCTTTCATGAAGTCCGGTTCTATTGGGAGTCCTTCTCCCACACCCTGAGAGAGACGACACACCCTATCCCATCCGGAATCCCTTATGGAACAATGCCTCCGACCAGACCTCCCCTCCCCCCCTCCTCCCTCTTTTCCTTCTCCCCTTCCTCATTCTCCCCCCATTACATATTGCTTTTATGTTATACAGGCAGGAAGGGCTATATTAAAGGACAAAATGGTAATAGTTACTTGTTTACAACTGTTTATAACTGTTTTTTTTACTGTTCATAGTCATCTACCAATTGCGTTATTTATATAATATGCTGGGAACTTGCCACAGCTTGTGGGACCGTTTTGGGATCCCCTCACTTAATATGCCCCAATACAAGGACCACTTGGACATTAAACCCCATGGACCTTTAATAGAGTGTGGGATGCTGGCAACTACTTACCAACTGCATAATTGTTCCTAGAATCTGTGTCTTATTGTATCGCAATTATATTTCAATAAAATTGTTTATAAAAAAAAAAAAGCCTGTGTCACCCTGGGAGGTTCCCAGTTGGTTTGTTTGAAAGTATGCATTTTGTGGGTGCTAGTTTAGGGTCCCAGGAATGGGGAGACCTTGACGTGGTCCTGAGCTTGATCCTTTGGCGCCAAATGTAACTGACTTCCCCCAGTTTTGCTTTTAAAGATTACTGAGTATCTGCTGGCGAGTGCCAGGTTTTCTGTGTGTTGTGTTTATAATGTTTGTAAGGATTCACTGTGGTCCTGTCACCCAGGCTGTTCAGGGGTTAACTGCCTGGGTTGCTGGTAACCATGCAGCTGTCTGTCAGTGTTCAGGGCTGTAGAGTTAACAGTGGCTTAAGATGTGTACCCAGTCCAGTCTGTGACATGTGTCATGTGCTTGATCCTTTGGCGCCAAATGTAACTGACTTCCCCCAGTTTTGCTTTTAAACATTACTGAGTATCTGCTGGCGAGTGACAGGTTTTCTGTGTGTTGTGTTTATAATGTATGTAATGCTTCCCTGTGGGCCTGTCACCCAGGCTGTTAGAGGTTAACTGCCTGGGTTGCTGGGAACAGTGCAGCTATCTGTCAGTGTTCAGGGCTGTGGAGTTAACAGTGGCTTAGGATGTGTACCCAGTCCAGTCTGTGAGTATGGTCCATTCCTGTGTTTTGTATTTACATAGGGGAGGTTACAAAAGCCTGTGTCACCCTGGGAGGTTCCCAGTTGGTTTGTTTGAAAGTATGCATTTTGTGGTTGCTGGTGTAGGGTCCCAGGAAGGGGGAGACCTTGACGTGGTTATGAGCTTGATCCTTTGGCCCCAAATGTAACTGACTTTCCCCAGTTTTGCTTTTGAACATTACTGAGTATCTGCTGACGAGTGCCAGGTTTCCTGTGTGTTGTGCTTATAATGTTTGTAATGCTTCCCTGCGGGCCGGTCACTCAGGCTGTTCAGGGGTTAACTGCCTGGGTTGCTGGGAACAGTGCAGCTGCCTGTCAGTGTTCAGGGCTGTGGAGTTAACAGTGGCTTAGGATGTGTACCTAGTCCAGTCTGTGAGTGCGGTCCATTCCTGTGTTTTGTATTTACATAGGGGAGGTTACAAAAGCATGTGTCACCCTGGGAGGTTCCCAGTTGGTTTGTTTGAAAGTATGCATTTTGTGGGTGCTGGTTTAGGGTCCCAGGAAGGGGGAGACCTTGACGTGGTCCTGAGCTTGATCCTTTGGCGCCAAATGTAACTGGCTTCCCCCAGTTTTGCTTTTAAACATTACTGAGTATCTTCAGGTGAGTGCCAGGTTTTCTGTGTGTTGTGTTTATAATGTTTGTAATGCTTCCCTGAGGGCCGGTCACCCAGACTGTTCAGGGGTTAACTGCCTGGGTTGTTGGGAATCGTGCAGCTGTCTGTCAGTGTTCAGTGCTTAGGATGTGTACCCAGTCCAGTCTGTAAATGCGTGCCATTCCTGTGTTTTGTATTTACATAGGGGAGGTTACAAAAACCTGTGTCACCCTGGGAGGTTCCCAGTTGGTTTGTTTGAAAGTATGCATTTTGTGGGTGCTGGTTTAGGGTCCCAGGAAGGGGGAGACCTTGACTTGGACCTGGGCTTGATCCTTTGGCACCAAATGTAACTGACTTCCCCTAGTTTTGCTTTTAAACATTACTGAGTATCTGCTGGCGAGTGCCAGGTTTTCTGTGTGTTGTGTTTATAATGTTTGTAATGCTTCCCTGCTGGCCTGTCACTCAGGCTGTTCAGGGGTAAACTGCCTGGGTTGCTGGAAACCGTGCAGCTGTCTGTCAGTGTTCAGGGCTGTGGTGTTAACAGTGGCTTAGGATGTGTACCCAGTCCAGTCTGTAACTGCGGTCCATTCCTGTGTTTTGTATTTATATAGGGGAGGTTACAAAAGCCTGTGTCACCCTGGGAGGTTCCCAGTTGGTTTTTTTGAAAGTACGCATTTTGTGGGTGCTGGTTTAGGGTGCCAGGAAGGGGGAGACCTTGACGTGGTCCTGGGATTGATCCTTTAGTGCCAAAGGTAACTGACTTCCCCTAGTTTTGCTTTTAAACATTACTGAGTATCTGCTGGCGAGTGCCAGGTTTTCTGTGTGTTGTGTTTATAATGTTTGTAATGCTTCCCTGCGAGCCTGTCACCCAGGTTGTTCAGGGGTTAACTGCCTGGGTTGCTGGGAACCATGCAGCTGTCTGTCAGTGTTCAGGGCTGTTGAGTTAACAGTGGCTTAGGATGTGTACCCAGTCCAGTCTGTGAGTATGGTCCATTCCTGTGTTTTGTATTTACATAGGGGAGGCTACAAAAGCCTGTGTAACCCTGGGAGTTTCCCAGTTGGTTCGTTTGAAAGTTGCATTTTATGGGTGCTGGTTTAGGGTTCCAGGAAGGGGGAGACCTTGATGTGGTCCTGTGATCCTTTTGCTCCAAATGTAACTGACTTCCCCCAATTTTGCTTTTAAACATTGCTGAGTATCTGCTGGCGAGTGCCAGGTTTTCTGTGTGTTGTGTTTATAATGTTTGTAATGCTTCCCTGTGGGCTTGTCACCCAGGCTGTTCAGGGGTTAACTGCCTGGGTAGCTGGGAACAGTGTAGCTGTCTGTCAGTGTTCAGGGCTGTTGAGTTAACAGTGGCTTAGGATGTGTACCCAGTCCAGTCTGTGAGTGCGGTCCATTCCTGTGTTTTGTATTTACATAGGGGAGGCTACAAAAGCCTGTGTAACCCTGGGAGTTTCCCAGTTGGTTCGTTTGAAAGTTGCATTTTATGGGTGCTGGTTTAGGGTTCCAGGAAGGGGGAGACCTTGATGTGGTCCTGTGATCCTTTTGCTCCAAATGTAACTGACTTCCCCCAATTTTGCTTTTAAACATTACTGAGTATCTGCTGGCGAGTGCCAGGTTTTCTGTGTGTTGTGTTTATAATGTTTGTAATGCTTCCCTGTGGGCTTGTCACCCAGGCTGTTCAGGGGTTAACTGCCTGGGTAGCTGGGAACAGTGTAGCTGTCTGTCAGTGTTCAGGGCTGTGGAGTTAACAGTGGCTTAGGATGTGTACCCAGTTTAGTCTGTAAATGTGGAGCATTTCTGTGTTTTGTATTTACATAGGGGAGGTTACAAAAGCCTGTATCACCCTGGGAGGTTCCCAGTTGGTTTGTTTAAAAGTTGCATTTTTTGGGTGCTGGCTTAGGGTCCCAGGAAGGGGGAGACCTTGACGTGGTCCTGGGCTTGATCCTTTGGTGCCAAATGTAACTGACTTCTCCCAGTTTTGCTTTTAAACATTAATGAGTATCTGCTGGCGAGTGCCAGGTTTTCTGTTTGTTGTGGTTATGTTTGTAATGCTTCCCTGCGGGCCTGTCACCCAGGCTGTTCAGGGATTAACTACCTGGGTTGCTGGGAACCGTGCAGCTGTCTGTCAGTGTTCAGGGCTGTGGAGTTAACAGTGGCTTAGGATGTGTACCCAGTCCAATCTGTGAGTGCGGTCCATTCCTGTGGTTTGTATTTACATAGGGGAGGTTACAAAAGCCTGTGTCACCCTGGGAGGTTCCCAGTTGGTTGGTTTGAAAGTATGCATTTTGTGGGTGCTGGTTTAGGGTCCCAGGAAGGGGTAGACCTTGATGTGGTCCTGGGGTTGATCCTTTGGCAACAAATGTAACTGACTTCCCTTAGTTTTTTCTTTTAAATATTACTGAGTATCTGCTGGCGAGTGCCAGGTTTTCTGTGTGTTGTGTTTATAATGTTTGTAATGCTTCCCTGTGGGCCTGTCACCCAGGCTGTTCAGGGGTTAAATGCCTGGGTTGCTGGGAACCGTGCAGCTTTCTGTCAGTGTTCAGGGTTGTGGAGTTAACAGTGGCTTAGGATGTGTACACAGTCCAGTCTGTGAGTGCAGCCTATTCCTGTGTTTTTTTATATATATATATATATATATATATATATATATATATATATATATATATATATATATATATATATATATATATATATATATATATATATATATATATATATATATATATATATAAGTAAAGGAAAAAGTTCTCCAGTCGTGGATGAGGTAGAAAGTTGAATTTTTATTGATACTTGTTAAAATCATAAACACCACTTGTAAAAACCAAAACGGGCATCAGATCAGGTCTCATATATATATATAAACATTTCATTTATCAACTTCATTTTGTGTTTAAATGATATATATAACATATGACCAAACGCATGTGGACACCTGAGAATCATACCTATATGTGCTTGTTAGACAACCCTTTGCAAAAATAATAAGCATTAATATGGGTTGCCCCCTGTTTGCTGCTATGACAGCTGAAATTATTTAACACGTTTTTTTATTGTGTCAGTTAGAATTGTGCTCATTCAGTCAAAAGATTATTTGTGAGGTCAGGCAGTAATGTTGTAAGAGAAGGTCTGGCTCGCACTATGCATTTTGGTAGGTAGCCTTCTCTTGGCATCCACCACACCCAGATTCTTCCATCAATCTGCTAGATAGTGAAGTGTAATTCATTACTCTAGAAAAAATGTTTCCACTTCTCCAGAGTCCACTGGCGGCATACTTTACACCACTCCAGCCAACACTTAACATTGTGAATGTTGATGTGAGCCTTGAGTACAGCTGCTTGGCCATGGATACCCACCTCATGAAGGTCCTGACGTACAGTTCTAGTGCTGATGTTGCTTCCAGAGGAAGTTTGAAACTCTCTAGCGAGTGATGCAACAGATGATAGGCTATTTTTACATGCTACGTGCTTCAGCACTCAGTAGCCCTCTCTATGAGTTTGCATGATCTACACTTCCTCTTCACAATAATAGCACTTACAGCTGATCAGGGTAGGTCTAGTAGGGCAGAAATTTCACAAACTGACTTTTGGCAAATGTAGCATTATATGGCAGTGCCATGTTTAAAGCCATTGAGCTCCTTATTACACTGCCTATGTTTGTCTATGGTGATTTCATGACTATTTTCTGGATTTTAGCAATTTATTAAAAGGTAACTTTTGATTATGCTCACAGGAGGTAGGGTGCTCTATATTTAAGCAGTATTTAAAGGGACAGTCAAGTACAATATAGACTTTCATGATTCAAATAGAGCATGCAATTTTAAACAACTTTCCAATTTACTTTTATCTCCAATTTTGCTTTCTTCTCTTGGTATTCTTAGTTGAAAGCTAAACCTAAGTAGGCTCATATGCTAATTTCTTAGACCTTGAAGGCTGCCTCTTATGTGAATGCATTTTGACAGTTTTTCACCACTAGAGGGCGTTAGTTCAGGTGTGTCATATAGATAATATTGAGCTCACGTACGTGAAGTTACATAAGAGTAAGCACTGACTGGCTAAAATGCAAGTCTGTCAAAAGAACTGAAATAAGGGGGCAGTTTGCAGAGGCTTAGATGCAGAGGTAAAAAGTGTATTATTATAACTTGGTTATGCAAAACTGGAGAATGGATAATAAAGGGATTGTCTATATTTTTAAACAACAAAAATTCTGGTGTTGACTGTCCCTTTAAAGCTGATACATCTATAAGGACTGAGCATTATTTGAGTGTGTCTGATGTCCATTTACAGTCCCCTATTTTCTATAAGCATTTTACACCAGCAGTGATCACTGATTTATCTCTCCAGCTTTATGATGTAGAAATCTGTTCAGAATTCACAATACACTTATTTAACCCCTTAATGACCGAGGACGTGCCAGGCACGTTTTATAAAAAATGGTTGTTAATGACGAAGGACGTGCCTGGCACATCCTCTGGGATCGCTTCCAGCCACTCTCAGGGTATTGCAGTGATGCCTCAATATTGAGGCATCTTGCAATACCCTCCAGTCAGTAACTGTTAGGGGTAATATGAACCTGACGGCAGGCATCTTGTTCCCCGCAGCCATCTTGTGATGATTAGCATCCATTTTGGAATGATTAAACTTTATTATACTGGGTTATTATGTAGTGGGAATTATGTGCATGTTATGATAGTTTCCTTAGCTGTTCGGCCTTGTCAATGTACTCTAGCTATACGCCCAGAAGAAGATAATGTCAATAAGATGGTTCAGAAACCTTGCTGTCTCCGTAGATGTTAGCGTATTATGACTATGACATGATTGTTATGAGCTGGTGAATTCCCAGAATCACACTGTGCTCTACTGTGTAAAACTGTGTAAGATGACGCGGTCCTAACGTGTCATCCCCTTAACCCTGTATGCTGTTATAAGAAATGCTTGCACTGTTCAATAAACAGGATTGGCTTTAGATCATAATGCTGCGTGGTCTGAGTCATTCTAAGGGGCCCTTATCAGATAATCTACATATGCCTCAGGTGGTACACTGGGCCCGTGGCTTCGGCCTGACCTGGCACTTACCCCCTTGGGGAAACACCTAACAGTAATCGATGCAGAAAAGGCCACTCTGTGGCCCTCTCTGCATCAGCCAGCGATGGTGCCAATCGTTGGTGGCGTGAGAGGGTTAGGAGGGAGGCGAGTGGGTGGCCCATCGCTGGAGGGAGCGGGCGGGGGTGGGAGGAGGTTGGGAGCAGCTGGAACCACTACGCTAGGGAAAAATGGCAGTGAGTGGGAAAGAGAAAAGGGGGAGGAGGTGGAAGGAGGGAGAGGGGGATCCATTGTGGGATCACAGTTAGGAAAGCGATTTTGGAGGGGGGAGGGTAATGAGGGGGCGGCTACACTACAGAAATTTTTATTTTTTTATTTTTATTAATAAAATTAGCATTATTTGCAGCAAACTGGCTACTGGGAGACAGCTGCCAGTACCTAAGATAACGGCAAATAGGTAGAGGGGGGAGGGTTAGACAGTTGTTTGGGGGGGTGAATCAGGGAGGTTTGGGATAAGGGGGGATCCTACATTGCAGAAAATATATTTAAAAAAATTTTTTTTTAATAAAAGTTTTATTTTCATACTGGCAGACTTTCTGCCAGTACTCAAGATGGGGATGACCATGGGGGGGGGGAGGGGGAAGCTGTTTGAGAGGGATTAGGGAGGGATCAGGGAGTGGTATGTGTCAGGTGGGAGGGTAATCTATAAACTAAAGCTAAAATTACAAGCTACCTAATTAACCTCTTCACTGCTGGGCATAATACAAGTGTAGTGCTCAGCTACATTTAGCGGCCTTCTAATAACCAATATATAATATACCTTCTAATTGCCATATATGTCTGCTATTTCTGGACAAAGGGGATCCCAGAGAAGCATTTACAACCATTTGTGCCATAATAACAAAAGCTGTTTATAAATAATTTCAGTGAGAAATCTTAAGTTTGTGAAAAAGTTAACAATTTTTTTTTTATTTGATCGCATATGGCAGTGAAATGGTGGCATGGAACATACAAAAACGCGCCTAGATCAATACTTTGGGTTGTCTACAATATATATATATATAAAGATAAAAAGGGCTCTATTTCTGTTTAAATGGAGTGATAGCAAAAATGCTAAAAATACTCTGGTCTTTTGGGGAAATTTTAGTTTGAAATTCCGGGTCCGTTAAGGGGGTAAACATTGGCTATTTCTAAACTCAGGACAAAATTTAGAAACTATTTAGCAAGGGTATTTTGGTTTTTTTTTTTATAGTAAATTATATGATAGGATGAAAATAGTGATATCTTTAGAAAGTCCATTTAATGGCAAGAAAAACTGTAAATAATATGTGTGGGTACAGTAAATGAGTAAAAGGAAAATTACAGCTAAACACAAACACTGCAGAAATGTAAAAACATCCACGGTCCTTAACGGTAAGAAAATTGAAAAATGGTCTGCATTTTTATTTCATTATTTTTATAGAACATTCAATTCTAAACAACTTTCCAATTTACTTTAATTTTATTATCAAACTTGTTATATTTTCTTAGAATGATTTGTTGAACGAGCAGCAATGCACTACAGGGAGCTAGCTGAACATGTTGGGTCAGCCAATGACAAGAGGCATATATGTGCAGCCACCAATCAGCAGCTAGCTCCCTATAATGCATTGCTGTTCCTAATCCTATCTATGAATACTTATCAACAGACAGAAAATAAAGTATACTAATTGCCTCACAACATTTCACAGAGTCTTTATGGGACATGGGAGCAGAGTGATGGGTGGTGGCCCATCAGTGTTTTTGGATTAGGCTACATTGGGAGGAGAGGGGTTGCATATGTGTTGGAGATGTTGGTGAAGTCAGGTTTGATGTGGGGGGGTTGGGCGAAGTCTGGATGTATCCTGGGCAAAGCTGTTGCACTCCATAAAAGACCTTGATCAGATATTTTGGGAGGCCTGCCAAATCTGTTACTAATTAGAAGCAAATGCAAGTTAAACTATATCGAAAACATTTATGTTTAATTTGTATTTGATTTACACTGAGAAGATTGTCAGGTGCTCTCTTGCTAATATCAATTTCCGATTGTGAAATTCTCCATCTCATAGAGCCTCATTACTTACTATGGGAGGCAGCTTGAAGACTTACGGTTCCATCCCTTTTCTTAGCAAATTCAGTCTATGTGGGGAGAAACACTCTTGAAGCTGCTGCTACTTAGCCTCTTTAAATCATCCTTATCAGGGTCAACCAGGATGATTGGCAACCCATTCTCTCACACTATTGGTTGTGTGAGAGCAGGAGGCTAGGCTGGCAATGTTCCCAGACAAGAACCTTGTCTGTCCAGACTTTGATAGTCTTAATAAGAATTACGTTTCTTTTTGTTTGTTTTTTATAGTTAGATTTTTTTCTCACAAAAATAGTTATTAAATCTAGACATTGTAATGATCTATTTTTTTTACAAAAAAAAAATTCCCTAGTTTTTCAGGGCCATCCCATGTTCACTACATCAAATTATACCATTAACAAAGTAAACAAATTAGAACAAAATTAGAGTGTGCGTGAATTTGTCAACTATAATCTTAAGAGGTATGATGAGCTGTATTATATTTACTCCAAACATATATTTTACAATTTAGGCCAAAAAGTTCAAACTTTGTCACGTCAGACCATAGCACATTTTGCCACATGGTTTGGGGTGACTGAATTAATATTTTGACATAATTTATAGATAGGCTTGGATGTTCTTTTTCATAAGAAAGGTTTTCCATCTTGACACCCTACCCCATTGCCCAGACATGTGCAGAATACGAGTGATGGTGGTCACATGCAAGGAGTGAAATTCTTGTAGCTTCTTCAGTGTTGCTGTTGGCCTCTTGGTAGCCTCCCTGATAATTTTTCTTTTTGTCCTCTAATAAATTTTGGATGGTTGTCCTTACCTTTGCAATGTCTCTGCCATGTCACATTTTCTACACTTATTGAGGATGGTTTTAATAGTCTTTCATGGTACATCTAATGCCTTCTATATTCTTTTATATCCCCCTCCTGATTGGTACTTTTCAACAATTAGCTCTTGCAGTTTCCCTGGCAAATCTTTGTGGACCATGTCTCTCCCAGTAGGATGCAACCCCAAACATTCCAGCAAATCCTAATGCAACAGTTGAATTTAGTCTGGGTTTAATAATAATCACTTTGATTGGTGGTGGGTTTATGCTATTTACCTACAGGCATGATTTAGAACATGACTGGTTAACTATGAACACAGCTAGAGCAGCATGGCACAAGTTTCTTTAACAAAGGGAGCATTGAGAATTCTCAGGCAGACAAAAAAATCCAGCGAGCCTCAAATGCAACACATTTATTCCAAAGACACACTGGTTAAACAGGGTAAAGGAGCACTAAAAACATGAAAAAGTACAGAGAATGACCAAAAGCTCCCTGCCAGTCTTACGTGTTTCAGCAGCAAAAAGGCCTTAATCATAGACCATGGCTGTGTATCCAGCTCCTTCCCTTAAATAGCCTAATATGTACTAATCAAGAGAAACAATTGTGGTCATGTAATTGGTAATAACCCATTAACAGAGACTGGGACCAAAATATCATTACTGATTTATCCACAAATATACTAGTATGCTTATTCCTAACTTAAAGTAGTAGATACATGCATATTAAGGAATATAATGATACTAGGTGGTCATAGTATATGATATAAACAAAAGGGGATTGTGAGCAATAATAGACTAGGGCTAATTAACAAGCCCCATCAGTGAATACACTGAGAACATAATACTCCCTATTGATATTGATGTCCTTGTTCAATATACAATTAAAGGAAAAAAGAACCATCCAGATCAAAGTACTATCTCTTTTAATACAGATAGATACAATATTCTATTACATGAATGAAAATAAATACCACCAGAGTACATATCTACAGTGTATAAAGGATAAATAAGTGGAAGGGGATATCCCTACACATATTATCTGTGTTGCTAGTGTTTAATAATATCCCCATCTGCATTGAATCCCTTTGGGCGTCTGGTCTGAAGTGTGAATATCCAGAAAGCCTCCCTATGCAACAGTTTAGAGGTTCTGTCTCCTCCCCTAGGAGTATTGCTTATGCACTCAATGATTTGCCATTTGAAGATACTGACTTTCTTATAGCGGTCTATTATAAAATGTTGCGCCAGGTCTGAAAATCTATCCCTTGTTCTATGTTATTAAGGTGTTCCCTAATGGGTGATCGTACTTCACATGTGGTAAACCCTACATACTGCAGCTCACAGTCAGAACATTTCACTAGGTAGATGACAAACCTGGTGCAACAATTAGTAAAGTCAGAGGAAAGAAAGGCTCTTTTGGTAACCATGAATTGGAATCTGTTTCTTACGCGGCTATGGCCAAAAGCTATGCAATTGGAAAAAATGACATTTAAAGTGCCCTTTGACTTGGAAACAACTGCTCCCTCCTGTTCAGGCTTTTCTTAGCATACTTGGTGCTAAGATGTTCCCCAGGGTTTGTCCCCTTCTGGGAATAAAATTACAACCATTAGAGATAAACTCTTTGAGGCTATACTCACCTGTTAATACAGGTAGGTGTTTGCCTATAATACTACATATATCTGAAAATGGTGGACTATATGTGGAAATAAATTTTGGTTTTCTGCCATCAAAAGTGGAATGTTTGAGATTGTCTTTGTTCTGTTGTAACATTGTCTTTCTGTCCATTCTTTTAACCTTGAGAAAAGCTCTACTAACAGTTTTATGGGAATAACCTCTTTCCCTTAACTGCTCCTTCAATATTTCTGATACTTTCTGAAAGTCTGCGTCAGATGAGTAGTTTCTTTTTATCCTAATGAATTGCCCCTTTGCCAACCCAAAGCTACTATACCTGGGGTGGCATGATTTGACATGAAGTATAGTATTGGAGGCGATTGGTTTTCTATACAGTGTGGTTTTAACACTAGAAGTAGCAGGATCACCTATTAGATACAGATCTAGGTAAGGGATTTTTGTCTTGCTAGAAGATGAAGTGAATTGTAAATTGAGTTTATTAGAATTGAGATATGTGATGAAGTCCTTCATGTCCCTCTCATTGACTGTCAATACAAAGAGATGGTCATCAATGTATCTTTTATATGACCCTATCCTCTCTCTGAAGGGGTTTCTTTCTCCAAAGACGTGGGAACTCTCCTACCAACCCATAAATAGGTTGGCGCAGGCAGGGGCGAACTTAGCGCCCATATCTGTCCCACATCTCTGGAGAAGGAAAGTATCACCAAATTTAAAATAATTATGGACAAGGAGGAATTACAGGACTCTCATCAGATAGCTTTTTAGTTTGATATTGTAATTGCTGTATACATCAAGGGAGTATTGGACTGCTTCCAGTCCAAATTCATGTGGGATACACAAATAGAGACCCACTACATCAACTG
Organism: Bombina bombina; assembly: GCF_027579735.1. NCBI lineage: Eukaryota > Metazoa > Chordata > Amphibia > Anura > Bombinatoridae > Bombina > Bombina bombina. Next base: position 1,108,175,771 of record NC_069500.1, read on the forward strand.
TTAACCATGAATTGTTGATATTCCAAACTACTTTTTCTAAGTTTGATAGAAGATGTGTGGTGTCTTTTAGAAAAGAGGGTAATTGTTGGACAATAGGCTGCAGGAGTGTCTCTACCCATCCAGGTACCTTCTCAAAAAGAAACAATCCCTGATACAATTGGTCTTCCCCTCACCTCCCCCAAGGATTTATGTACCCTGGGGAGGTGATGGAAGATTGGAATAATTGGTGTGGGTACAAAAAGGTAATCAAAAGTATCCTGATCCAGGATACCCTCCTGCAGTCCATCGTTCAGCAAATCCAAAAGTTGTAATTTGTATACATTCGTGGGATCACAGGGGAGTGTGAGATACACGTCTGTGTCCTGTATTTACCTTTCTGCTTCTTTTATGTAAGCTTCTCTGTCCAGTACCACAATGCTACCCCCCTTATCTGCTTGTCTGATGACTATGTCGTGTTTACTCAAACTCTCAATGGCTTGTCTCTGAACCTGATTGAGATTATGGGGGGTCACAGCATGGTACTTGGACAGTTAAACCAGGTCTTTCTTTATCCTATGATGGAAAGTCTCCAAAAAAGGACCCCTCTCCCTCGTAGGATAGACGATTGACCTAGGTTTAAACCCTATGTGTGTGGTTTTGGCAAATGAGTTATGGATGTTGGATTCATAGCACAAGTCGTGTAATGAAAAATAGTCACAACCTTCTCTAAAATCAATAATGTCCATTATGGGGGGGGAGATCATTTAATTTGTCATAGAATCGGGCATCATAAGATGCACCGAGATCCTGGGTTCGTATATCTTTGTCCCAAAAGAACTTCTTCAATGTAAGATCTCTTACTAGACGATGTACGTCGGTTATGGTCTCAAACAGATTAAATGTTGCATTTGGGACAAAGCCCAAACACAGACTCAGAATAGATATTTCTCCCTCCTCCAGTGTGAAACTTGAAAGGCTGATGATTTTTATATTTTGTATTTGTTGTGTGAACTTCTTCCCCTTGGACCTCTTTGGCTTCTTCCTCCTCCCCCTTCTGTTTCCATCCCTACCTGCCCAAAAAAGGTACTGTCCTGTATTTGTGTTTGTTTTAAGAAATGGTTTAGTGGCAGTGTTTAGTGTGGGAGTGTCTCCCTCACTATCACTCATAAATTCTCTATGTCTCAAATCTGTATTGTCAGTGTTACTGTCCCTTAAACTAAGGTTCATTGTAACTATTGGGTCTGTTCTAGTATATGTGGAGTCCTGTCTACCACGGGTTGTTTTACTTCAATCTTTAGGTCTGACCACTAATTCATCCTCTTCTGACTGATCTCTAGAGCCACTTTTGGCAGAATGACCTGTTTGCTCCATATCAGTAAACTCAGAGTCAGAAAAAGTAACTCTTTTTTCTAATGCTGGGGCTGTTGTTTTTTGGTTAGGCCATCTTCTCCTCTGTCTGTTTGATCTAGCACATTCTGAAAATTCTTAATACAAAGTTATGAAGTTATTGCTGTACTTTTCCTGTAAAGCAGTGTAATCTCTGATAGAAAAATAATAAAATTAAAGTTCACTGGGACTTGCCAACTGGAATTATGTGTTCTGTGTTTCATGCCATATCAATGCTTTAAACTTATGGAGCTCTTGTCCACATAGGGAAAAAAAATTTTTTAGCTAGCAATAGTTTTTGAAGATTTTTTACACTCAAACTAGAAGCATTTATACCAAGTGCTAAGTTTTAAATTTACATCCCATGTGGTGAAACAGCACAATTAGTTTATTTTACTCTCATCCAGCTGGTTCCTAGTGGTCCAAACATCATAAATATGTATTTCCTTATTTAAAATCAATATGACTGAATATCATTAAAATGATGTTGAACAGTAACATACATTTTAATAATAAAACCCAAGCATTTGGGGTCTGTGCCATCTGGGGACAGGGTTGATCAACATGATTTTATTTTGTATGTTCCTTTAGTATTTATATATCAATAGTATTTTGCTGCTCTGCTCCTTCTTTTGAAAACTGCATAACACGGGTTGAAGCCTTGGTGAATTAGATTCTGAGGTTAAGCTTTTTTTTAGGCATTGGACAATTTGGGGTTAGGTTCTGGGCTTTTTCATGTTTCTCTAACCACAAGAGCGGATGGAGAGAGGCAAAAAAATGCTCCCAAATTGGCTCAATTCTTTATATATTTTTCTAATACTGTATGTGCACAAATCTCATCATCCTTTGACTTTAGAGCTAGATATTCTCAGGGGTACTAGAATTAGAAGCTATAGGGCATTTGTTTTAAACAATGAAACTTTCATAACTCCATGTGAAATTTTATACTACTTTTAAAACTCCACAACTAATGAACCTACTTGCACATTTCAGACACGTTTATTACTGAATAGCAATATATATATGTGTGTGTGTATACATATATTAATGAGATATATTACTAGTAGATGTTAATTCTGCTAATTTGTGGAAATATATAAGCTATACAGCAGCTCTACAAATAAAGCTTCATGACCTTTGCTCAATGTTAAACCTAGTAGGGTTATCAACAGTGCCAGCTCTTTGGCAAACGAATTTCAAAGGTTTGCTCACTAGAAAGAACAGTGGGATATGAGGAAGCTGCTATCAGAATCTTTGTTGGTACAGACAAAAAAGATTTGCTTGATCTAACTCAATAATTTAAATTCTTAAGATTTATGAAAATGTTCTACAATGTACTGTCATTTATATTTTAACATTACCTCGTTCAAATTAAGCTTTTAACTATATTTACATTATATTGTGTTTCTTTTTTGGCTTATAGTCTGTTAAAACCGGTTTTCACATTTTTAGTTAAATAACCTCCATTTAAAACCAGAATTAGCCTTAAAATATAATAATGGTTTTACAATACAGTTTAAAAATGTTTCCTTTTCTTATATTACAAACACTTTTTTATTGACTAGTTAATTTCTTCCTTGATACATTTTAAACTTGACATTAAAAGCTGCCTAGAATAATTCCATTTTCAAAACATAACTAACACTTAAAGGGACAGTAAATGTTGTGTTTGATGTCACATAAACGTTAATTTACAATGACCAGACATTATGATTAATAAATATAATAAATCTGTGTCCACTTCACATCCAAAAATAATCTGTTTTTATTATGCTTTTTTTGGGTCAGCAGCCTTGAACAGAAGATTTATGTTGTCAGGGATTCCAGCAATTATTTAGTTTATTGTACATTGTCAAAAAATACTAAGCCATCTGAAAACAGTCACAGTTATATATTAGATAACATATGTGCCCAAGCTGCACAAGGCCCAGTTCCTCCAAGAAAAGTAATTTGACAGAATAGGCATACATTGATTTTCCTGTTATATTTAACTAGAGATGATCATAAAAATAATTACTAAATTAAGATTCTTTTAATAGTATATAATTATATTTGTTTTAGTAGGAAGTTCAGTTATTTTCAACCACAGATGCTTAACCACAAATTTCTGTCTTATTTTCTAAAAAGTAATGATAAGTAAACGCCCAACCAAGGGCTAGATTACGAGTGGCACGCTAACTAACTGATGTGCGCAAACAAATGTCTTTTTAATTACAGGTTGAAAGTAAGCGTTTTCACCTGAGCTCAATTTAATGTAATGTGCGTTGGAATAGCACAACTTTAGAGCTCTGGTTAACAAAATTGTTGCACTAAACACATCAAAAATACATTTAAAAGTACAGTTACACTTATAATAACACTGTGTAATACATTTTTGTTTATTGCAAAAGTGCATTGCAGTCAAGTAGCTGAAGACATGAAAAATCATATTTATGCAATATTCATATTTCATGTTTAACTGTATTTACTGAAAATATTTCACATTCCAATGTTCTTCACCTATATATGAAAATGTTCTATGTTTATATATATATATATATATATATATATATATATATATATTTTATATATATATATATATATATATATATATATATATACACAGTATCTCACAAAAGTAAGTACACCCCTCACATTTTTGTAAATATTGTATTATATATTTTCATGTGACAACACTGAAGAAATGACACTTTGCTACAATGTAAAGTAGTGAGTGTACAGCCTGTATGACAGTGTAAATTTGCTGTCCCCTCAAAATAACTCAACACACAGCCAATAATGTCTAAACCATTGGCAACAAAAGTGAGTACACCCCTAAGTGGAAATGTCCAAATTGGGCCCAATTATGTGACTTGTTAGTGTTACAAGGTCGCAGGTGTGAATGGGGAGCAGGTGTGTCAAATTTGGTGTTATCGCTCTCACACTCTCTCATACTGGTCACTGAAAGTTTAACATGACACCTCATGGCAAAGGATCTGAAAAAAAGAATTGTTGCTCTACATAAAGATGGCCTAGGCTAAGAAGATTGCCAAGACCCTGAAACTGAGCTTCAGCACGGTGGGCAAGACCATACAGTGGTTTCACAGGACAGGTTCCACTCAGAACAGGCCTCGCCATGGCCAAACAAAGAAGTTGAGTGCACTTGCTCAGCGTCACATCCAGAGGTTGTCTTTGGGAAATATGCGTATGAGTGCTGCCAGCATTGCTGCATAGGTTGAAGGGGTGGGGGATAAGCCTGTCAGTGCTCAGACCATACCCCGCACACTGCATCAAATTGGTCTGCATGGCTGTCATCCCAGAAGGAAGCCTCTTCTAAAGATGATGCATAAGAAAGTCTGCAAACAGTTTGCTGAAGACAAGCAGACTAAGGACATGGATTACTGGAACCATGACCTGTGGTCCAATGAGACTAAAATAAAATTATTTGGTTCAGATGGTGTCAAGCGTGTGTGGCGGCAACCAGGTGAGGAGTACAGACAAGTGTGTTTTGCCTACAGTGAAGCATGGTGGGGGGAGTGTCATGGTCTTGGCCTGCATGAGTGCGGCCGGCACTGGGGAGCTACAGTTCTTTGAGGGAACCATGAATGCCAACATGTACTGTGACATACTGAAGTGAAGACTGGGCCACAGGGCAGTATTCCAACATGATAACAATCCCAAACACACCTCCAAGACGACCACTGCCTTGCTAAAGAAGCTGAGGGTAAAGGTGATGGACTGGCCAAGCATGTCTCTAGACCTAAACCCTATTGAGCATCTGTGGCGCATCCTCAAACGGAAGATGGGGGAGCGTAAGGTCTCTAACATCCACCAGCTCCGTAATGTCATTATGGAGGAGTGAAAGAGGACTCCAGTGGCAACCTGTGAAGCTCTGGTGAACTCCATGCCCAAGAAGGTTAAGGCAGTGCTGGAAAATAATGGTGGCCACACAAAATATTGACAATTTGAGCCAAATATGGACATTTCCATTTAGGGGTGTAATCACTTTTGTTGCCAACAGTTTAGACATTAATGGCTGTGTGTTGAGTTATTTTGAGGGAACAGCAAATTTACACTGTTATACAGGCTGTACACTCACTGCTTTACATTGTAGCAAAGTGTCATTTCCTCAGTGTTGTTACATAAAAAGATATAATAAAACATTTACAAAAATGTGAGGGGTGTATTCACTTTTGTGAGATACTGTATATGTATATATATATATATATATATATATATATAAATATATACTGTATATATATATATATACCTATACATAACCATATTCGAAATATCGGATTTGCGTGCAAGTAGGGTGTTAGTTTTTTCACCACTTTTCACGCTCCATTGAAGTCTATGGGAGAATACGGTATACCAAGTTCGGCTTATTGACGCATTGGGTTAATGCTCATGCAAAAACTTTTTATTTTCAACTGTAATATGCACGTGCGAGCGGAAGCACAAATTACCGCTCCACTCTTAATCTAGCTCTATATATTAGCTGCATCAAAGCTTAACTCAAGATAGATTTTCTTTTGATGAGTCTTTTTTTAAGTTGATCTAGTCTCAATATAGGCATAACAGATTGCAAGATGGTTGCTAATAGCAAACCACCATCTTATTTTTTAGAGGGGAAGTCAGCAAAGGCACATAAATTAAAATACGCAAACCATGTTCAGTATATTTTAGTGGGCGGGGGTTCAGACGATGAGGTAGAAATATATATATACAGACATCGACAGACAGATGTACAGACAGGCAGATTTACAGACACAGACAGACAGATATACAGACAGATATACAGGGAGTGCAGAATTATTAGGCAAGTTGTATTTTTGAGGATTAATTTTATTATTGAACAACAACCATGTTCTCAATAAACCCAAAAAACTCATTAATATCAAAGCTGAATAGTTTTGGAAGTAGTTGTGACAGACCCTTCTGTCAGGACTGAAAGAGTTAACTGTGTTTAGCTTTAAGAATCTAATTTCTAAAGACAGGTTTTCTGGCCTCAGCTATTGTGTGCTATAATTACATTTAAGTAATAAACAGGCCATTGTTTAATCACCCTCAGAGAACAGACGCTAGGTGATAAGACAAGCCAAATGTGTTTAAGTTGTTATCTGCCTAAGTAAAGTATTTAAGTAATATAATTCTATTGTATCATGTCAAGGGCGCTTCTCCCTTTTATCTAATGTACAACATTCTTTCAACCCCCATCTGAGGGGGGGTCAAAAACCTGTATAAATCTGTGTGCTGCCTTCAAATAAAGTTGTCATTCTGTTTTAAACCTGAAACTGGCTGGGTTGTGAATTGCTGATTGTCTATGCAGGACATTGTTCATCTGGGGTTAACCCTTGGTACACAGTTGGTACCGTAACATTGGTGGCAAGCGACGGAATGAACCTTATCGCCCAGAAGAGCAACTACACAAGCCAGTAACCTCAGGAAGAGGGGGATTATTACAATACTGACTAAGATGGAAAGAGTACCAGGGACAGAAGGAACCAATGGGCCCAGCATAGCAGACAGAACCCCCGCAGAAGCAAGCTTTGATCGGGCGGTTAAAATAAGACTGGCACATTATGGCCCCAACCCATCTGCGGAAATTATAGACCGGGTCATAGCAGCTGTGGAGGCCAACCTACTTCGCCAAAGCGGCGCTGCAGCAAACCCAGTGGAAAAGAGAAAAGTAAATTTTGCAGCTTTTAAAAACTTCCTGGAAACAGAAGGAGAGATTGATGGGTACCTTGCGGATTTTGAGAGGCAATGTGCACTACACAAGGTACCCGCAGAGGACTGGGTCACGATATTATCCGGAAAATTATCCGGCCGGGCCAGTGAGGCTTTTCGGGCCATTCCAGATGAGGAAGTCGGGGATTATAATACTGTAAAAGAGGCTCTGCTCTCCAGGTATGCGGTTACACCGGAGGCATACCGGAGGCGGTTCAGAGACACTGTTAAATTGGCTGGTGATTCCTACCTTGAGTGGGCATGTAAGGTGCACCGCACAGCAGCTCACTGGATAGCGGGGTGCCAAGCCGTGTCTGGGGAAGAGGTGCTGCAGCTATTCCTGTTGGAACATTGCTTTGACAAGTTATCAGCAGGAGTTAGGGAGTGGGTTCGGGACCGTAAACCCTCCACCCTGCATGAAGCTGCTCGCTTGGCAGATGAGTATACGGATGCCCGCAAACTGGACACTGCTACCACTAAGCCCCCTGCCAGAGTGGAGTACAGACCCCCAGTCACCCCAGCACCTGCCAGTTACCAACCCCCAGCGCACCGCTATACCACACGGTCTCGGGCCACGAACTACCCTCAGAGAGCCCGGTTCAATTCGCGGGGCTACTCACAACCTATTCGGTGCTTTGGATGTAAGCAACTAGGGCACAAAAGACCAGAGTGTCCCCTAAACGCAGCGAACCAAGCACAGTCCTGGAGAAGACCCGCTAGCGGAATCCCACGTAATCCTCAGCCTGCGGCCCGCTATGTAGAGGCGCAAGAATGCTGGGGCATCCTACATGAGGCAGACCTTGTGCAAGCTGCCCACCGGAATAACCGGCAACTGGTTAAAGTGAATGGGAAGGAGGTCAGTGGTCTACGGGATACTGGTGCTACCATGACCTTGCTTCGAAAGAACTTGGTGTCTGAGAAACAGCACACAGGAGACACTGTGGCTGTGAGGGTAGCAGGGGGCACTGTGTTCCGCCTACCTGTTGCCAGGGTGCATTTGGATTGGGGAGGGGGCGCTAGACCTGTGAATGTGGGGGTCATGAAGGATTTACCAGCTGATGTTCTCCTTGGAAATACCTTGGTCCCCCTTGTTTCTGCCTATGCTCCCATGGGTCCCGCTGATGTTAACCCTGTGACTACCCGTGCTCAGATCCGTGCAGCAGAGACTGACCCCCCTGCTGCTAAGCCCCAGGACGCTGAGCTCAGTAAATCTCTATCCGCTATTGATATGTGGGAGTCACGTTACAATGCGCTGATGAAGGAGAAGAGTCACGTAGAGGATAAAATGGTCACGTTAAATAATCATGTAACAGTGCTAGCGGGAGAGAAGAGGAGTGCAGAGGAAAAAGCACGTTTAGAACAGGAATCTCTGCTAGACAGGCTGCACCGACAGACTGCAGAACACACCAGCTTGAGAGTGGAACATGAAACATTAAAGACAAACTTAGTGACACTGGAGGAGAAGCTGACGCTGGCTCATAGTGAGGTGCAGCAACTCAAGGGCACCCTATGTCAGTATGAAGGGATTGTGGATACCTATAAAGAGCAGGTACAAAAACCACGTAAAGAAGCCGATGATATTTTGAAGGACTGTTTAGCCCTAGTCGGGGCACTGAAGAGGTTGAACCCTTATTTATACAGACAGGGATTCTCTCTCATAACGGGAATACAGATGGATTGTCCCAGCAAACTGACATGCCTACCACCTCCTAGTCCGGTCATCCCCAGGTTGACCCGCAAAAGGGTCAAGCCGGGTCTGCCGGAGTGTTCCACAAGGGGGGAGCTATGTGACAGACCCTTCTGTCAGGACTGAAAGAGTTAACTGTGTTTAGCTTTAAGAATCTAATTTCTAAAGACAGGTTTTCTGGCCTCAGCTATTGTGTGCTATAATTACATTTAAGTAATAAACAGGCCATTGTTTAATCACCCTCAGAGAACAGACGCTAGGTGATAAGACAAGCCAAATGTGTTTAAGTTGTTATCTGCCTAAGTAAAGTATTTAAGTAATATAATTCTATTGTATCATGTCAAGGGCGCTTCTCCCTTTTATCTAATGTACAACATTCTTTCAACCCCCATCTGAGGGGGGGTCAAAAACCTGTATAAATCTGTGTGCTGCCTTCAAATAAAGTTGTCATTCTGTTTTAAACCTGAAACTGGCTGGGTTGTGAATTGCTGATTGTCTATGCAGGACATTGTTCATCTGGGGTTAACCCTTGGTACACAGTTGGTACCGTAACAGTAGTTTTTAGTTTGTTTTTAGTTATAGCTATTTTAGGGGGATATCTGTGTGTGCAGGTGACTATTACTGTGCATAATTATTAGGCAACTTAACAAAAAACAAATATATACCCATTTCAATTATTTATTTTTACCAGTGAAACCAATATAACATCTCAACATTCACAAATATACATTTCTGACATTCAAAAACAAAACAAAAACAAATCAGTGACCTATATAGCCACCTTTCTTTGCAAGGACACTCAAAAGCCTGCCATCCATGGATTCTGTCAGTGTTTTGATCTGTTCACCATCAACATTGCGTGCAGCAGCAACCACAGCCTCCCAGACACTGTTCAGAGAGGTGTACTGTTTTCCCTCCTTGTAAATCTCACATTTGATGATGGACCACAGGTTCTCAATGGGGTTCAGATCAGGTGAACAAGGAGGCCATGTCATTAGATTTTCTTCTTTTATACCCTTTCTTGCCAGCCACGCTGTGGAGTACTTGGATGCGTGTGATGGAGCATTATCCTGCATGAAAATCATGTTTTTCTTGAAGGATGCAGACTTCTTCCTGTACCACTGCTTGAAGAAGGTGTCTTCCAGAAACTGGCAGTAGGACTGGGAGTTGAGCTTGACTCCATCCTCAACCCGAAAAGGCCCCACAAGCTCATCTTTGATGATACCAGCCCAAACCAGTACTCCACCTCCACCTTGCTGGCGTCTGAGTCGGACTGGAGCTCTCTGCCCTTTACCAATCCAGCCACGGGCCCATCCATCTGGCCCATCAAGACTCACTCTCATTTCATCAGTCCATAAAACCTTAGAAAAATCAGTCTTGAGATATTTCTTGGCCCAGTCTTGACGTTTCAGCTTGTGTGTCTTGTTCAGTGGTGGTCGTCTTTCAGCCTTTCTTACCTTGGCCATGTCTCTGAGTATTGCACACCTTGTGCTTTTGGGCACTCCAGTGATGTTGCAGCTCTGAAATATGGCCAAACTGGTGGCAAGTGGCATCTTGGCAGCTGCACGCTTGACTTTTCTCAGTTCATGGGCAGTTATTTTGCGCCTTGGTTTTTCCACACGCTTCTTGCGACCCTGTTGACTATTTTGAATGAAACGCTTGATTGTTCGATGATCACGCTTCAGAAGCTTTGCAATTTTAAGAGTGCTGCATCCCTCTGCAAGATATCTCACTATTTTTGACTTTTCTGAGCCTGTCAAGTCCTTCTTTTGACCCATTTTGCCAAAGGAAAGGAAGTTGCCTAATAATTATGCACACCTGATATAGGGTGTTGATGTCATTAGACCACACCCCTTCTCATTACAGAGATGCACATCACCTAATATGCTTAATTGGTAGTAGGCTTTCGAGCCTATACAGCTTGGAGTAAGACAACATGCATAAAGAGGATGATGTGGTCAAAATACTCATTTGCCTAATAATTCTGCACTCCCTGTACAGACAAGCAGGTATACAGACAGATAGATATAGACAGACATACAGACAGACATAAATATAGATAGATGTACAGACAGACAGATATAGAGACAGACATACAGACAGAGATAGAGAGATAGATACATAGATATTTAGTTCTTATTAGCTAGAGGATATAGCTCTAAGAGAACAGGTGTATCAACATTTGTTTTATTATTATGATACCACTGCTTTATGTATCACTCCTTGCAACACAAAACATTGTGGAAGTGAGGTACAATAGCATCTGTGAAATTCCTATAAAGAACATACCCTGCATTGTGGAAAATATAATAGATTTCATACACATGGACATTTTGGGAAATTATCCCAGATTTCTAGGTTGCACAGTCTGGTTCTTTGTTTTTCCCAACCATTCACAATGTTAGGCAATAAATTTTAATGAAATATTAGCTGTCCCAGCAGAGTCCATCTGTCTTCTAGCTACATAATTCAACATTCAGCATTTGTTGTTTATTTAATCATTTTGCTTGTTTCAGTAAAGTGATTAGTCATAATGCCATGATTGGGACCCTCAACTCCTAATGATTTAAAACCTGAAAATTTATATTCACACTATGGGGCCGAATAATCAACAGCAGTTATGAAGCAGAGGTCTAAAGACCGCTGCTCCATAACTTGTCCGCCTGCTATGAGGTTGCGGACATCAATCCGCCCGATCCTATGAGATTGGGCTGATTGTCACCCCCTGCTAGCGGCCGATTGGCCTCGATTCTGCAGGGGGTGGCATTGCACAAGCAGTTCACACAAGAACTGCTTGTGCAATGATAAATGCTGACAGCTACATGGTATCATGTCCGCTCGCACTTTCATAAATCGGCCCCTATGTGTATATATATATACAATATATATATATATATATATATATATATATATATATATATACAGTATATACTATTGACATTTTATTTGCATATTTTAAAGTGAACTTTTTATAACTTTGCAAATATAAATAAAAGATACATCACATAAGGGAGTAGTTATCAAATTAAAAGTAATATAGTAATTATTTTGTAAAGGATTAACCCCTTAAGGACCAGCAACGTACCCTGTATGTCGCTGGCCTTTTTTTGGGACTTGATTGTTTTATAGCGTGGTCTTGCCACCAGCGTTGAGACTGCTCTATTCCACAAAGCCTGCTGGAGGGAGGGCATTAATAGCGTGTTCTTGCTAGACTTGTGATATTATGTCCTGAAAAAAACCTTAACGACCAGTGACATACAGGGTACATTGTGGCCATTAAGGGGTTAATAACCCAATTACCCCATGTATTAGGCCATTTTTTCCACCAGAAAATAACCTAAGAAATTATTATTATTATCATCACCATCATCATTTACTTATAATATTAAAGGTGTTCCCATCCATGCAATAAAGATGTTAGTGTGTTTATCCCCTCTATTAACAGTTCTCCACAAGTGTTCTTCTATTTTTTGGCAATCTATTAAAGAGACATGAAACCCTACATTTGTCATTCACGATTCAGATAGAGAATACAATTTGTATTAACATTCCATTTTACTTCTATTATCTAATTAGCTCCATTCTTTAGATATCATTTGTTGAAGAAATAGCAATCACATAGGTGAGCCAATCGCATTAAGCATCTTTATGCAGCCACTAAGCCTATCTAGATATGCTTTCAACAAAGGATAACACGAATATCAAGCAAATCATATAATAGCAGTAAATTAGAAAGTTGTTTAAAATTGCATGCCATTTCTAAAAAAATGAAAGAAAAAATGTGGGTTTCATGTCCCTTTAACTGTCATGAAATGAAAAAGTAAGCAATCCACATCCTGCCCAACTGCTTCTAGATTTCCCTCACTCTGCCCTATGCCACCCATACCCTGCCTCCTGACTACCTGACTCTTATCCAGACCACTTCCACAACCTGTTCATTGACTGCTCATACCGTTCCCAGATTTCAAGGCTGCCCAGTTCTGGCCCCCAGACAAACAGACTCTGCTTCCAGATGTATTTACTTATTTTAACAAACAATGCATATATCTTCCTATCGCTGATGAAGGAATTGTGGGGCAAAACTCACATAGGGACATATTTAACAAAGGTCTGTCGGACCTGATCCGACAGTGCGGATCAGGTCCGACAGACTTCGCTGAATGCGGAGAGCAATGCACTCTCCGTATTCAGCATTGCACCAGCAGCTCTTGTGAGCTGCTGGTGCAACACCGCCCCCTACAGATTCACTTGAAATTCAGCTTGAAATTTTAGATATAATATGATGATTGTGTTTATTTATTTATTTATTTTTTTATGCCCATGTTTCTGCTTAGGCTCTGTACATATGAATATTTACCTGTGCATCCTATTAGTGTAGCCTGCTCTCTTACAATGGTCTAATTTGAGTAACCGTTTTATGTATTATGTTAATGTTCGTTTCTCTGCTTTTTGCCATTCAGCTGATATTGTATTTAAAATTTTATTTTTTTGACAATGTGAGCTATTGTTATAAACATAGTTGCGATTCAAATTGTTGTAACATTTGCAATAGTGGGTGTGTCTAGAGCTCCACTTCGGGTAAAGGTTCTTTATCCAATCAGTATGCCCCAGTGAGCATAAATGGCTAATGGAAATCTGAGACTGTAGCTACAATTATGGCCTTTTGAGCCGAAACGCGTCAGCAGACAGTCCTCAGAGTGGAGTTCTCACCACTCACATTGCCACTTGAACATTGTTTGTTTTCCTTCCTTTGCTAAGGATGTTTTAAGGATTCTACAATAAAGTTTTCCTTTCATTGACACCCGTGACTTCGAGTGCACCTCTTCTTTTGTGCTGTTTTGGATCCCTTTAAATGGAGGTTTGCACAGTTGAACATCGGATGTCGTTCCCTGTACCAAGTATTCTCACCCACCTCATGAAGTAAAGCACAGCATTGACTGAGAAGGAGGTCAGAAGTCGGAAGCCGGAGACGATTGATGACGTCACATGCCATTGATGAATGAGCCACGGAGGGGAGCGGAGTCAACCTGATCAGTCACTTACCGGTTGTGTTAAACCGGACTGGTCCCAAGTACTTTGAAAGCGAAGTGTAAGGTCGTTATTGTACCCTGAGGACAGGCTATTCAAAGGTATTGGCAGTTAACATCTTTCATACCGGTGCATTGGAGGTGAGGTGAGTGGAAGAGGGATACCTATTGGCTTGTGATAGCCTTTTTGGATATTCATCCTGTGATTTCCCAGTGAAGTGTTATTGCCATACAGTGTTTGTTGTATTATTTGTCATTGACTTTATTGGTACAATAGGTGCCGACACACACAGTGTTGTATTGTTGTATGTAATAGTTTTATATCCTTCAATAAATAAATCTTTGTTTAACAAATTGAAAAGAATGCTGAATTGCGTTAATAATTGCGGTCACTTCTCTTTCTTTTTGGTTTCTAGATATCTTTCTATCACTTATTCTAGACTGTCATCCTTAAATGAGACTATTACCATAAGGTAATATAAACAATACATTTACTTATTTTTGTTGCTCCCATTAGTTGGAAGAACTGGTTTATAAGTATACTCTACAACTAAAAAATATTTTTTAAGCGCCCCAGAGACTGATGTGACATTATTCTTCCTGTCACATATACATGTTATTCAATATAACTCAATTATAAATATTCACATTTTATATTACCAGTTATACTAATTGTTCTCTATTCTTAACACATTTAAAAATTCATTTAAAAAAAAAAAACAGTTCCGGTGGGCGGCTCTCTAAGATGGTGGCAGGTTTCTTTTGCTCTGCAGAAAAACTTGGACTATTTCGAATATTTGCCACTATTTCTTGCCATTCGTGCCTCCCTTGACAGAGTAAGCTGTCCGGGAAGCTATAGCGAACAGAAGGAAATACATCTCTTCTACCCCGGAAGGCACATTAAAGAAATATTAAAGATTTTGCTGGGCCGATGGCAACCATCACACACACTCGCTACTACCATGCAGTGTGCAACTGAATCATTGCTGACTGAACTATCAGATATATTCATACCTCTATTTGATTCACTTATTGCTCAGTGTTCAAGCCTAAGTGAAACAATTCGGCTGAAATTGGCCCGGACCCCTGATGGCGGAGCTCGGCGGTGTAATGTGGGAGAGTTGGCGCCAATTCTGAAACAAGAAGCACTGCACCCCGTTTTGGATGCTAGGAGAACAAGTAGCAGCAACGCATCATCAAGCTTTATGCAAGAACTGACGGAGCCCGGAATTTCTTACAAGACATCTGCCTGGACTAACGCTCCTCTAAATCAGACAGGATCCATCAAACTGGACAAAATATGTTGTTCGGTTATGCAGAACATGGCTTTTTACACCGAAACCATTTAATATGGGACTCTTACTGTTATCGGGAGCTGCATCTACATTGAGACTCAGGAAGGGGGTTGGCTGAGTTGCCGTGTCACCAACAAAACAGAGCTTACTGCTCTCCTTATCCTTTGCAGGCATTTTGAAACACTTATGCTCACTGACTAGTCTGTAAACTGAACGTAACCAACAAGCAGATATGGTGACTGTGTCATTATGTATGTCAGTCAGCAGATCTCCCGGCTTGTTATATCCGACTTTGTTATATGAGGTTGTTGTACATATGTTCTAAATTTAGCTTTATTAGTTGGGTTTTAATTGTATTTTATCTCATGAATGCCTTGATTATGCCTCCTACTGAGGTCTCTAAACAGATTGTACTGAATAGATGTCTATCTTAGGGGTTAATGTTAAGTATCAGCCCTTACCATGCACATCATTGAGCATATAATACATAGCAAATTTCCTTCATGTCTGCCATAACAACTACTCCTGTGTAACGACTGAGGTTTATGATGGCTCAATCTTTCCCTGGTTTCAGTAGGTGGTTGAACTAGTATGCAGCAGGATCTTACTACACAGTTATTACAATGTATTGTCATAGAGGGACTTTCCCTGATGTAAACTGCTATACACACCCTTTTAAATAATAACTGCATTGTCTGTACATGTTGCAGAGATCTATTAGTTTTGCTGATTACAGCTTTATAACCTTCTTTAATGGGTATCTAGTATACTTAGGTATTAATGATCTTCTTGGCTATCGGGTGTGTACAGGGGCATGGCCCACCTCCCTACTACCTTTTATGGCAATGGGGTTATTCACATGATTGCCAAACCTATAGGTTTATCTTATTTATGGCAGCCTATTTAATAGTGATAGCATGCAGGGTAGGTTCAAGTGCTATCATCCCACCCTGCCTATTTATATACTTGATTCGACAGAAATACTCTTTATTTATACAGCATTACCACTTGGAAAACATGTTACTTTAATTAATCTACACTTTCAGTGTCATCTCTTTTGGTACCTCTTGCATATATGAAGGGACAACCCTATCGTGTATTACCCCCTTAATCTTGATAACATTATTTTACAACACCTGGTCTAAGAACAAACCTTATGGTTGCATCCCAAAAATGTCATTACAGCCTGGATTGCAGGTACTCACCCCAACTTCCCCATGGCTCCCATCCTCTCCCCTTGATACCATGTCTATTATGATCAGTCCAAACTCATAATCAACCATAGTATAACAGGTCCTATCCCACACGGACTGGTTTTCAGTCAATATCTTTCTATAAGATGCAGGTAGGTACTATGCAGGCACTTGTAGGGTTGTTTGACTATCTCATGTACCTGTCTGTCTTAGCTTATGATATTACAACCATTTGCTCTGCAGGATGACGTATATTTCCATACTTTTAGGGCTCCATGTACTAAGCCGTCAATTCATCCGTCATTGTAGACGCGGATAAACTCGCCGTTACTCGCCGCGGGCGAAATGGTGTCCGCTGTCGCTATGTACTAATATTCCCCCAATAAATAGACAAGTCTAGCCCGCCGCGAGCAGTTGCGGATTGTTGATAAATTTGACGCCTCGCTCGCCGCGACTAAGCTGATGGTACTTAACTTTCAGTTGAATTGTCTGGCCAATTATTAACACGTGACATGCAAGGTGTCACGAACATCATAGTAGTCGCGGGAATAGAATTTTGCTCCTATAAAAGTTCAACTTATCTAAACAACTTTATTATTGTTCAAAATTTTTTGAAGAGTGATAACAGAGCGTTATTTTTGTAATATTTATTTACAATTTGGATATGGCTTCATCTGGATCTGATAATATATAAATATTAATATAAAAATAATTATAAAGATTGACAACTAACAATACAAATTTAAAAAGATTACTCTTTAATTACAGTCGACAAATTGGGCGCAATTTATGTACATGGAAATGAGAGACAAATTAGACGCCAGTTATGCTGTAAGTACAATGCTGATATTACTGCCTTTTATATATGTCTAGACTGGCGTCTAGATTGACTTTCCTATTGTTTTGTACCTTGCCCGCCACCTAAAAGGTGGCGAGGCAAAAATAGCGAGGTGGGAGCGGAAATTGTAGCGAGCGGACAAATAGATTTTTTAGTACATTCGTTTTTTGGCGAGTTGGTGGTCAAATGTGTCTAATTACAGTGAAAAATGGAGCGGTAGCGAGGTTTGGCGGATAAGTACGCTCGCAATTTTAAAGATGCGAGTTTTAACATAATTGACGGCTTTGTACATATCAGTTTGCGAGTTTTGACGCGAGATTTGTTGCGGGTAGCTCGCTGACTGCTTAGTACATGGAGCCCTTAGTGGGGGGAGGTAAGGGTTATATGGATGTGGGTTATATGTTGTTTTTTGTCCTTGTCTTTTTGTTTTATTTTAGTTAGTTTATTGTTATTTAGTTTGTTAGGTTAAAAATAAAAAACCCCAATGTTGTGTGCAAGTACTCCACAAAAGGTAACCATTTAATCGGCAACTGAAAGTTGATGGCTCTGCATCTGCATAATTCTTATAAGGCTAACATTACCCTGTTTGGGCTTTACTTACCCTTTTGTATTTCACTCATTGTTCAGCCCTGTGTGGCGTAGAGATGTAGAATATGAATGCTTGTACACATTGTTGGATATAAATAACATTTAAAAAAAACAAAAAAAAAAACATTTCCATTAAACCAAGTGTAACTATTTCTCATCTCCAGTCAAATTTACACAGATATTTTTTATTTATTTATTTGCATGGTATTTTTAAAAAATGCAAAAATGTTATCTATAGTTATCTATAGTACAAGTTATTGTGCTATTTTTTATCAGGAAGTGGCACGTTGCAAATTTTTTACTTATAAAGTCATTTATATTATCCTAATTATACTTTGGGGGCAAATACAAAGTATTTGGAAAGATTTTATTCAGACTTCTGTTATTATAATGCAGATTACTAAATATATATATTTTTTCCAAATTGTTAGGGTATAAATTCCATTATACCTTATTTCCCATTTTCCAGGGATAAATACCCTGACAATAGTAAACTGTATATTAGCAATTGAGCCCTCTATTATAAAAGATTTACATACAAAATGAAACGTTTTAAATGACTTGATATGTTACAGACACTTCAGCAATTAATAAACATGAAAATGTCTCTGTCCATAATTTATACAAACGTTATCTTCTGTACAGCTTGTTCTATGGGGAAAAAAAATATTCTACAGCTACTGTTAAGTCCCATGAAACATTTTTTGCGCATTGCACAATTATTGATGACACCAAGTCAAACCACTCACTTGAAGGTCAATTAGTCCAGTGTCCTACTCCATAGTGATAATGACGATGATTTGGGGCAAATTAATTAAATATAAACAGAAGATAAAGCCTTCTTACAACCTCTACAAGTCCCTTTGCACAATAGTATTTGTATTATAGTATTTTAAGTCAAAGTGTATAATTCCAGATAAGTTAATTATTTTTAAACAGAGTCAAAGTAAAAAACATATTTCAGCTTTGTAAAATAGCCTATGAACATAAATGTCTAATTTTTATTATTGTTAAAGTTAGTGCCGTTTTTAAACTTACCTCATCTTCTGCTTTAACAAGAATCTCAAAGCTGTCAGGGTGCACTTCCCTGTCTATATCTTGAGATACACAGATACGTCCATCATCAGGATCAATTGAAAATGTTTGAGATTTCTTGATGCTATGGAACTCATCAAAGACTGAGTAATGGATTTTGCCAAAGGAACCCGAGTCAGCATCAGTTGCTTTGACCTACAGATAAAGACAGGTTTAGATAGTTAGTGGTACTTAATTATTGACTACATATTTACTATACACATGTTTTATTGTACTATTTAATTTACTTAATTTATTATTTACTCCATTAACTCTATCTTGACAAGATTACAACAATTGATGACTTAAAAGCTTGCCTTCCCAGCTCTGTATTTAAAGGTTTTTATTTATGACAATTAGCATGTTTCATTATTTTAGTCAGTATGTTATTATTGTTACCGCTCCAGCTTGCGCTTGAAGTCAGTTCTTTGCATGTGTAGGGTACTGTGCATATTACAATTTGAAAGTAAAAAGCCAAACTTTGAATACCACATTAACGTATTCCCCTGTAGACTTCAATGGAGCTATATATATATATATGAATATATATTATATAGGTATAGATATATATATATATATATATATATATATATATATATATATATATATATATATATATAGGAATATAAAATACTTAGAACATATTTCCCTATGTGAGGAACATTGAAATGTGAAATATTTAGAGCAAATACATAGTTAAACACTTTATTAAATATTAATATTGCAAAAATATGTTTTTTTTCATATTTTCAACTACTTGACAGCAAAGAGCTCCAATGCGCTTATATATGTATGTCTATACATGCATACATATGTATTTATGTGTTTATATGTCTGTAAATACATATATATATACACATATAAATAAATATGTATGTATGTGCATATATACTGTATATATATATATATATATATATATATATATATATATATATATATATATATATATATATACTGTACATATATATTTAGACATTAATCTGTATGTATCTCTATGTTAAAGCCCTTTACAGCCCTTTTTTGTCTAACACCTGAGACCTCATATCTTTTAACCCTTATAACTTTTTAATGCAATTTAAAAAAAATAATAATATTGGATAGTGTTACTATGAGTGTAACTGTACTTTTAAATATAATTTTGATGTGTTTTGTGCAACTTTTAGTCAAGCATGACAGTTAATCAGAGCTTTGAAGTCGCGCTATCCCAATGCACGTGAAATTTGATTGCCCTCAAGCCAACACATTTATTTTCAACCTGTAATACAAGTGCTACTTCCGACGTGTGCAACGAGCTGCGATAAACTCCTCATCACTCATAATCTAGCCCTAAATTGGTAGACAAGATTCTCGGCTGATAATACTGCTATAGCGTTTCATTTGTTAAAGCCCTGCTGCCATGAACATCCAAACATCCAAATTAATGAAATACGAATCTTGCCATTATGCCCATCTGTCTATAGTCCCTTCAGTACACCAACATCTACAAATAGCATGTTTTAATTTTTAATATTTGATTATAAATCAAACTCACTGTGATGAAGGTGCGTTCCAGCTTACAAGTTCAGTAATATAGGTGTAGGCTCTTTGAAACGCACTCTTGTACTATGTTTGGACTAAGCGTGCATGTAGGTGCATCACCTATAGGAACCTTTTCACAAAGGCGCAGTTTTGTCAAAAGGGTCTCTTCGGAAAAAACAATGTTGCTGGGCAGCAGGGTCAGGATTTACGGTTTAAAAACAGTTAAGATCCAATAAAAAAATATTATAAATCATTGCATAGAAACTCATAGTCACCATTTTGTTTTCAGTTCACGCCCAAGTGGAAAAGGCCCTTTAATAAACAAAAGACTTGTGAAAGTTACAAAGCGACCATATAGTGGTAGAAAAACAGTACACAGTCTGCCCCTCCTGAAAACCTAAAAGATGCATTCAAAAGGGTTAGCAGTGGAGCGGATGGAAACAGATTACAATAGTTTCCTAGGAACGTTGTGATTATGCAATAGCCTTTAAAATGTGATTTAAAAGATGGCAGTACTGTTAGTGACAATCATGACAGTGCAAATGTGACACAATCAAATATTAAAAAAATGAAAAATAAAAATGCACCATTTGTAGATGTTGGTGTCTTGAAGTGACTTTTCCTACAAATCCCCTTAGCTGTTAAGGATATGACATAGTCAGCACATATACATATTTACCTATACATATGTAAATGTGTGCCCTATTCCCTGTATAGAGCCTCTCGGATAGGGATGAATGGAGCTTTAATAAAGCGATACCATGTATCTTAATAAACCTCTAGAATATCTCCTGTGGTCATTTCAGAGTATTTAACATATGTGAAAAATAATAGAATGCCTGCAAATAGCTGTGAAACAGTTTTAACCCTTTGAGTGCTAACTACTTTTCCACGTGGGTGCTAAGATTTTTTAAGTTTTTTTTATTTTTTGCACAAATTTTTTTTAACTTTTTTTTTTCTTTCAGACCACCAATACTGGGTATTTACCTTTCCAATGGTGGGTCTTGACAGTGCTATACATGACAGTGCTATACATGGGTAAACATGTATATCATGAAAAACAAAACAAAGGTGGTCCCATTCAGGGCCGACTTTAATGTTGATTGGACCCTGGGCAAACTTTTTCTTGGGGGCCCCCCTTGCAATTATGGATTGATTCTAGGGTACCTACATTTTCCAAGTTTAAACATATTTTGATGAAACAATTATTTAATAAGCAATATGACGTTAAACTGGACTACTTCAAAGAATGAATCCTTTTCTTTATAAAAAATGGGGAGAATATAATAAATTACTGAATCCTGCCATTTAAAAACAATTACTAATACCTTTCCCCAAACTGAGAGAGAGAAATAGAGACCAGAGAGAGAGACCAGAGAGAGAGAGAGAGAGAGAGAGAGAGAGAGAGAGAGAGAGAGAGAGAGAGAGAGAGAGAGAGAGAGAGAGAGAGAGAGAGAGAGAGAGAGAGAGAGAGACAAGCCAGAGAGATAGAGAGACGGACCAGAGAGAGAAAGAAAGACAGAGAACAGAGAGAGAGAGAGGCCAGAGAGAGAGACAGAGTATAGAAAGAGCAAGAAACCAGAAATAGATAACAAAGGGTGAACAGAGAGAGACAGAGACAAGAGAGAGAGAAATAGAGACCAGAGAGAGAGAGAGACCAGAGAGAGAGAGAGAGAGAGAGAGAGAGAGAGAGAGAGAGAGACAAGCCAGAGAGAGAGAGACAGAGACCAGAGAGAGAGAGAGAGAGAGGGAACATAGAGAGAGAGAGAGACAAGCCAGAGAGAGAGAGACCAGAGAGAGATACAGACAAAGACCAGAGAGAGAGAGACAGACCAGAGAGAGAGAGAGAGAGAGACCAGAGAGAGACAGAGTATAGAAAGAGCGAGAAACCAGAAATAGATAGCTAAGGGTGAACAGAGAGAGACAAGAGAGAGAGACAGAGACAAGAGAGAGAGACAGAGACAAGAAAGAGAGAGACACAGTCCAGAGAGAGAGACAGACCAGAGAGAGAGAGAGAAACCAGAGAGAGACAGAGACCAGAAAGAGAGAACAAAGGGAGAATAGAGATTGAGTTGAAGCAGAGAAGAGGGAGGGAGAAAAGAGCACAAAGAGGGAGAGATAACACTTAGCAAGGGAGAGAGGTAGAGAATAAAGGTGATAGCATTATACAATGTGGTATCTAGCACTGGAGTTGCCTCTCAAGACTCATTGTGAGCTTCACCACTGTGCACTAAAATTTTCTTAATGTGTCCTGCTGTACATATCATGCTGTAACCCTGGACAGTGACATGTACCTGCTCCTATTATACCTGCATCTCCTGCAGGGATCTGAGTCTTCAGCTGCTTTCCCAGGTCCTACCACAGAGCAACCTGTATCTCCATTGCTGTCTCCTGCACAATACTCCACCTCCCGAGTTACCGTTCTCTGTATTTAGAGTGGGAACTCGAGAGGCTATAAAAAATGCTGGATTAAAAAAAAAAAAAAAAAAAAAAAGGTTGCAGCCAATAAGTTAAGGCACCACTGCAGTTCCCTGGGAGCCAGCATATGGGGCAGTGTGAGCAAAAGGGTGTGTGCATGCCACGCACAGACTCAGGGCACTGTTGCCCAGCTCCAAAGCCAGACATATTTAAGTGAAGGCACCACTGCAGTGCCGGAGGAGCCAGCATGTGTGGGGGTCTGATCATGGGGTGGAGGGGTTTGATCACGGGGGGTCTGATCCCGGGGGGGGGGGCACAAGCCGGCCCAGCACGATATTGTCCAGCACAAAGTAAAATAGTTTAGGCACCACTATAGCACGTGGTGGGGGTGTCAGAGCACACGGGGGTGAGTGCTGTGCAGGCTCAGTGCAGTATTGCCCAGCAGCTAACCTGCAGTTCCAAGCTCACAATGTTGCTGCTCCAGCATGGTAACTGACTACTCCAAGTTTGCGCCCCCCTTGCTCTGGCCCCCTAAGGCAGTTGCCTTGACGGCCTTATGGAAGCGCTGGCCCTGGGCCCCACAACAAAGACTGGGCCGGGGCAGTTGCCCCTTTTGTCCCACGTTAAAGACGGCCCTGGTCCCATTATTAGCAACATTATTTGTGAGCAGCTTCCTTAGAAAGTCACTAATGTTCTGTTCTTTTATGCTTGCTATTTCTTTTATTCTTGCTATCTATCTATGGATAGATAGATAGATAGATAGATAGATAGATAGATAGATAGATAGATAGATAGATAGATAGATAGATAGATGAATAAGTATAGAAACAAATGTCTGATATGAAAGTTTATTGGAACCTCAAATTTCCTAATTTGAAATACAAGATGATTCTTAGCAATGTATTACTTTTATGTTTGGCAAACATTTATATTCTCCAGACATTCATTTAAAATCCAAACTTTATTATGAACTTAGGTCATAAAATCAGCACCAAGTAGCTTTTTGAGCTATCAGCCCTTAGTCATGCTATAAAACATAATTCAAATTTAAATATTCACATAAAACCAAGGTTTTAACAAATTTCAAATCCATATTATGAGCTCCATTTATCAAACAAAGTGATGTGGGGATGGTGTTGGTAAGCCAAAAATATGGGGATTTGATTTCTAGCTTTGAGAAGAAAAGAATTGTTTGGATCATACATTTTGAGCAATAAAAACTATTCAATTAGGGTTGAAAATTGTATTCATATGTTTATACAAAATTCTCCATTACAGTCTTTTGTACATAAACTCTGTGATCATTATAAATTACATAGAATAAGAGTCGGTCAACAGAACAGACAAAACAAATACAATTCTGATTATTTTTATTACAAATATAAGAAATGTAAGTCCTGATATCAAGCATACATTAACACTTGTGACACCAAAATATAGGCACACTGTATTCTAATGGGCAACTGGGTAAACAGAGAATTCAATTTTAGAAACTAAAAAACAAATTCAGTTGCTTTTTATATACCACAGGTTTTAGTATCTGTCATGTGGTTACAAAGTACCCCCTTCCAACCTGCCCAGTTTCACCACTTGCTTATTCTGTAGACTGCATACTAAAAACCATATGTATATCTCTTTTCTTCAGTCGATTGGATCTATAAAACATTATATTAACAGGAGAGATTGTTAAGCTGAAAGAAACTGAAAAGGGCTATTATGAAATCTACCTGAGTAAACCTAAGAAACATGTGCATGCCCACCACACAGCACATTTAGTTAGTGTCATTTTACAGACACTACATCATTGATATAACATGACATGCAAGACAAGCTTTCTCCCATATGGCAATTTATAAGCCATGTTATCCTCCTATCTTTCTTCTTGAGTATTATAATCCTTATCCTTTAAATACATTAGTGCTTAGGTGATCTTAAGCATCTGTGGTGCAGAACCATAGTGCAGAGTGCATAAAACTGTCAGAAAAAGATTAAGTTTTGAGCACTTTGGAGTCTACCCTTCCCATCCAATTCACAGATTTAAAGGGGAATTTGAGGTAACTGAATAGGTCTTCCGTGGGATGTACAGAATTACTATTGATCAAAGCCTCCCAGATCCTGCAACAGCTGTGCAAATATAAAGACCTGTACGCTAACACCTTCAGTGCTAAAAGAACAATACAATCAAAGGTTAGGTTTTATTTATATAATGAGATAAATAGGGTGTCATGCAGGTAAAAAAAATCTGCTTATTTTGAGTACAAAGCAAGATTCATAAAGAAATGTCAAATGCTTCCTTTGTATAATGGGACCTGCAAGTCAAATTTAAACCTTCATGATTCAGATAGAGTATGAAATTTAAAAACTTTCCAATTTACATTAATTATGACATTTACTTTGTTCACTTGGTTTTCTTTTTTGAAGAGCCTACGCTGTTTCCAAATAATTCTAATTATAAATGAACATTACAATGGTTATATTTAAGCTGTGTACGTTTTTTAGCTCTATGGTGAGCTGAGCCCTGAAATCATTATGCCGCCTGCCTGATTTTGTCTATTTTTTGTAGCCCTTGCATTGGGCCTGGATTGGAATAGATCTCATTATTGGTCCTGTCATTAACTAGGAATTTACAGATTCAATTTAAAATATCCAAGAAGAGTATTTGATATTCAGGTTTGTCCATCGTGAACATTAAACAAAAGGTTAATATCTTTACTTTAAAGGACTAGTCTAGTCAAAATTAAAATTTCATGATTCAGATAGAGCATGCAATTTTAAGCAATTTTCTAATTTACTCCTTTTACAATTTTTCTTAGTTATCTTGTTATCTTTATTTAAAAAGCAAGAATGTAAGCTTAGGAGCCAGCCCATTTTTGGTTCAGGATCTGGGTAGCGCTTTCTGAATGGGGTCTAAATGAAAATTTGATAATAGGAATAAATTAGAAAGTTGCTTAAAATTGCATGCTCTATCTGAATTATTAAAGTTTAATTTTGACTAGACTATCCCTTTAAGAAGAGCACATTGTTAACATTGTCCCTACCCCTAATAATATACATAACCCATCCCTTACCTCTAAACATAACCCTCATCTAATACCTTGCTGTAGTGGCACATGCCACGCCAGTGACACTTTTACACGTGAAATAAATAGAAAAAAACACCACAGGAACATTTATAGGTTTAGGGCTATTTTATATACAGAGAATAATATTACCCCAAAGCCGCACTAATTTTATGAAAAACAAATAAGACCAGTGCTCCATAGATGTAATAGAAAAAAGAATATGATCAGCACACCAAAAACAAAATTGCAAAAGATGAAACATTTATTTAGCTCCTTGGTAAGAGAACTATTTGGGGACATTTGCCCTTTTGTCAATTCACACTAATTTGAGGTCATATTTTTGCGCAAACGAGCAATTAGCTGTTAACCTCTTCCTGCCTGTCACACACAAAGCAGTAATAAACACCTTCTGTCAGTCAAACACATATCAATCAGTATACACTTAAGTTTGCTACATATATAGACTAGTATTTAAAGGGACACAAAACCCAAAATGTTCCATTCATGATTCAGAAAAAGAATACAATTTTAAGCAATTGTCCAATTTACTTCTTTTATCAAATTGTCTTCGTTTTCTTGTTATCTTTTGTTGAAAATCAGGAAAGTAGGTTCAGGAGTGTGCACGTGTCTGCAGCACTTTATGACAGCACTTTTGTAACAATGTTATACATTAGCAAGAGCACTAGATCACATCACTATTTCCTGTCATATAGTGCCCAAGACATGTGCACGCTAGCTATCATGATAGCTTTTCAACAAGGAATGAACAAGGAATGAAGCAAATTTGATAATAAAAATAAACTTTTTTTTAATTGTATTCTCTGTCTGAATTGTAAAAGAAAAATTTAGGGTCTAAACCCACCAGCCACACATTGTTTTAAAACATTTGCCCTCAAAATAAAGAGCAGTGTTTACAACTTGACAGACAGGGCTGTATTTAAATCCTAGCCAGCTATGTACAGAAAAGCATCTTGCAGTGAACAAATGTGCATGCGCATGAAACGCGTTTGCATGTGATTTACCTGTCTTCCCTGCTCTCACCTGAGCACTGTGTACTTCATGTGGATTATGCTTTTTAAACTACGTTTGAATTAAAATTTGGAACTTTTACTTTCTTGTGCCGTGGAGTTTATGCATTGTGCGCAGTACCTATATTATATACAGAAAAGTATCTAAACTATTATCAACCACATATGGAACTGTTTTTTAACCAGGAACAAGTGCAACTTCCCACTCTGGGAATTTAATGATACCCGGGGGCATATTTATCAAAGCGTCAACTGAAAATATGCTTGAATCCTGCATCGTATTTGTCGCGAGATTGATCCGCTGTAGTTATCAAAGTGTCAAGATCGGCAAATGTGGAAATTTTTGACTTATTATATGCTCCCACACTCAATGCGATGCAGATCGATGCTTGAATCATTACAGATGTTTCTAATTAAGATTCAACTCTATTTGACCCTTTTCCAAATGTATCAAACATTTAACAGGTACGCTCGAGTCTATTCCGACGCAGCGTACCTAGTTTTCAATATGCCACCCTTGAGGCCGTGAATGCCATAGAAATCAATGGGAGTCTGAAAACACAGAAAGCTTATATTCGATGCTGTAAGAGAATTAAGTATATTACATAATAAAAGTAAATTAGAAACTCTATTAAAATTATATACCCTTTCTAAATCAAACAATATTATTGCTCCACATTTGGTGCAGTAGTAGATATAGGGATGAAAATGAAAAATACATTGCTACTTATGGATTATGTTACAAATGCTCATCGCGCCGTACTTGACGCGGGTTTTTGACTTTTTTTTTTTAAATAAGGGGATTGTATGTGGATCCGTGTCAGCGATGTCTGACGATGTCTGGCGAGCGTATTGATGCTGGTGAATGCACTGAGATTGAAGCTTTCATAAATATGCCCCCTGGAGTCTAGTTGTAAGGAGCATGCCATGGTCCCTTCATGCAACTTTTTACAGATCAAGACTCTCCACAACTAGAGTCAGGTCAGCCAGAAGTATAAGATGGTATGTACCTACATCATGCACTCCTTTCACTAGCCAATAAGAAAGCCTTCATCAACAATAGGACACATGAAGGAACCATGAACCCTACAGTAGACCTCTGCCACAGATGTCT
This sequence comes from Bombina bombina, assembly GCF_027579735.1. NCBI lineage: Eukaryota > Metazoa > Chordata > Amphibia > Anura > Bombinatoridae > Bombina > Bombina bombina. The sequence goes on from NC_069500.1 coordinate 1,108,203,690, forward strand.
ATTCTGCTATGCAGAAATAATTGACTCTGATTCTAAATATGAAAGCAACCCTAAACCTATCAATGGCTGCAACAATGCACTAATCACACATCTGTGCTACAGTTGTAAATCTTACAAGCATAGGCTTAATATATGGTTTGCTGGTTTGTTTTCCGAATGAGTTTACTTGTTTATCTTACTATAATTGTACTCATTAAGTCACAAGCAGATGTAGATGCTAGTATAATCAAATGTTTGAGATTTCTGAAATGATAAATGCACTTTCATTACATGTTTTGCTTATAAAACAGACTATTTGTCAGATCACATCATCCTCTGCTTTAAATCAAGATGCGATTAAAAGGCTGTGTTAAATTGTGTGAGATTAGGGATTACTGCATTCAAGGTTGTAGATATATAGCAACCCTCTAGAACCACCTTTACCATGGAATAACCTATTACTGTGCAGCATGGAATGAAACGTAATAAATAAAACACTAAGGACTAGATTACAAGTTGCATGCTATTTAGCACTTTCACTCACACACAAACACCACCAAAAATAAATTTATAAAGCGCACAGATTAGCGCATGCATTTCAAGTGGAAAGTAAATGGTTTATGCACAAGCAAAATCGGATGCGTGCTAACTTAAGGACTTAGAATATCGTGATCACTGAACTTCTCCCTTCAATGGAGTGTGGAAATGAAAAAAACAAACACATTGCTTGTGCGATAACCCGACACCGCTTTAAACCATGTGCACTCAACCCAAAGTTAGTTATGAATACTTTGGGGCCTGTTTATCAAGCTCTGTATGGAGCTTGATGCCCCGTGTTTCTGGTGAGCCTTCAGGCTCACCAGAAACACAAGTTATGAAGCAGCGGTCTAAAGATCGCTGCTCCATAACCTGTCCACCTGCTCTGAAGCGGCGGACAGACATTGGCGGAAATCAACCTGATCCAATATGATCGGGTTGATTAACACCCCCTGCAAGAGGTTTGGCCGCGAATCGGCAGGGGGCGGTATTGCACCAGCAGTTCACCAGAACTGCTGGTGCAATGATAAATGCTGACAGCGTATGCTGTCGGTATTTATCGATGTGCAGCAGACATGATCCGCAATATCGGATCATGTCCGCTCGCACGTTCTTAAATAGGTCCCTTTGACTGAACCTAAGAAACGTGTTCTTACCCACCATACAGTAACTTTTTATTTTTAAAAATATATTTATATACATATATATATATACATATATATATATATATATATATATATATATATATATATATATATATATATATATATATATATATATAGTATATATATATATACTGTATATATATATGATTTTTACACACACAGACATATATATATATATATATATATGCATACAGGTAGAGCTATCTACAGATATATATAGGAATATATTTTTAAAAATAAAAATAATATTTCCTCTATGTGAAGAACACTGGAATGTATATATGTATATAGATATATATATATAAATATGTATAGGAGTATTTTTTTATTAGATAGTGTATATATGAGTGTGACAGTTTATTTTAATGTATTTATGTTCTGTTTGGTGCAATCTTACTATATGTCGAGCAAACATGATTCACATACGCTGTCGGCATTTATCATTGCACAAGCATTTCTAGTGAAATGTTTGTGCAATGCCGCCCCCTGCCCGAATCATCCAAATCATGGGCGGACAGGGTAAGGAGCAGCAGTCTTATGACCACTACTGAAACGATGGGACTCCGAAGCAACATTCACTGCTTCATAAATGGAGCCCATAGCCTTTATGCAAGGTTTTTAGTCGTGCAAACCTAGATGCACATTAAATTTGATTGCGCTTGAATGAACATATTTACTTTCAACTTGTAAAACGCATGCAATTTAACGTAGGCGCCATATTGCTATATCGCGTGTCCTTACTTTAACACCCCACTTGTAATCTAGCCTTAATGTTTTTACCTCATTCAGTAGCCTAGATTCAATAAAACCTGTTTGTGAAGCTATCTTGTGGGAAAAAAAGGTTGCACAATGCAAAGAGATTTATCCCCCCCCCCCCCCAGTGGAGCTGCATCTCTCTGGTAACAAGCTCTATTGTTATGGATACTGACATCCCAAAATGGTCATTAAAACATTACGGAGCAAACAAATTAAAAAAAGAAGAAAAGAAAACAAGACAACCTTTTTAGCTTTGATACTTCACAGGGGCAATATATTTTTTATGTACTATACATGTCAGATGTTAATGTAGGCGAAACAAACGTGACCATACCCCCTGCAGTCTACTGGCAGCCCCTGGTTTGTGTCTGTGAGGTGAAACAGACATGCAAGTATTTTACACTTACTAACATTTCCATTAACTGTGTTTCAAGCATATTTGCAAAGGTGCAATTGTTTCATGTGAGAGATTTTAATTACTGGGCACTTTTTTAATGCAGGTATAGATGGAGGTTTATGTCAGGAACGTCTCCTAATGAAACTGTAGAAAATATAAGTCAAGTAATGATCAATGAATTTCTAACATGATCTCAGCTTCAACAACCTTGCGAATGTCTACAAATTTAGAACAGTAAATAATTTAAAATCTCTGGGGTATATTATTTATTGTTTAGAAAATATTTTTTTAATGTTTTTTTCTACATTTTCCTTTAATTAAAGAAACAGTATAGTCAGAATTAAATTTTATGACAGCGCATATCCAGTTTACTAATATGTTCTAATTTGCTTTGCTCTTTTGTATCCTTTGTTGAAAAGCATAACTAAGAAGACTCAGAAGCAGCAATGCAATAATAGTATCATGTCCGACAGACATCGCTGAATGCGGAAAGCATACGCTCTCCGCATTCAGCATTGCACCAGCAGTTCTGGTAAACTGTTGGTGCAATACTGCCCCCTGCAGATTTGCGGCCAAACCTCTAGCAGGGGGTGTCAATCAACCCGATCGTATTGGATCAGGTTGATTTCCGCCAATGTCTGTCCTCCGCTTCAGAGCAGGCGGACAGGTTATGGAGCAGCGGTCTTTGGACCGCTGCTTCATAACTTGGTGTTTCTGGCGAGCCTTCATCAAGCTCCATACAGAGCTTGATAAATTGGCCTCTTAGCCTTCAAAACACAGGTGCACTTGCACACAGTTTTTAAGCAATTCGGTAGGTTCCAAGCATCTTGCAAAACTAATAACAGTTATTCTGTATATTTAGTCAGCCTCAGTTGCTTCCGTTTTTTCATGTAACCCCACAATGACTCAATGATGTTGACATCAGGGCTCTGTGGGGGCCATACCATGATAAGTATCTGTCTGTACTTCTCAGCAATAAGTAGACCATTAAATCTGACCAAATCCTCAAACTCATTTACATAAATGCAATCCCAAACTTGCAAGGAACCTCCAGCAGGTTTTACTGGTGCCACAGACACTCATTCTTGTGCTGCTCTTCAGCCCTTCAGCAAACAAACTACCTTCTGCTACAGGCAAATATTTCAAATGTTGATTCATAAGTCCAGAACACATGCTGGCATTGCTCTGCACCCCAGTTCCTGTGTTTGTGTGCATAGTTGAGTCACTTAGCCTTGTTTCCACATTGGAGGTATGGCTTTTGGTCGCAAGGCTTTCATGAAGACAAATTCTGACCAGACAGTTGATGGGTGTTCCAGGGTCCGACAAGTTGCCTCTGAGTGAACTTGCTGATACAGTATAACTCTGACATTGTTGCTGTGCTCAGTCTTGCTATGGTGTATGACATTTGACATTAAACTGTCTTCAGTAACCTCCCCTTGTTAGCAGAGTTTGGCTGTTCCTCACCCACTTTTATTCCTCCTACACAGCTGTTACAGTTAATGATTGTGTTTTAACCTACATATTATTAAATTGATTATCATCAGCACCTGTTTGGTATAATTGTTTAATCATTCGCCTGACTATATGCCTAAAAAATCCTTGTCTTTGTGCAAGTGCATCTAGAAGAATTGATGCTGTTTTGAAGGCAAAGTGTGGTCAAACCAAATATTGATTTGTTGGTTTGCCTTCTGTTCATTCACTTTGCATTTTATTAATTGATAAAAAAATAAACTACTTTTGAAAGCATTCCAGCTAGTGCAAACACAAAGAAAAGTACAATCTGCACTAATGATCGCCAATGGAACTAAATATTTATACATGTTAATAACACATGTACTCAAAACAGAAAATGAAGGTTTAAAGTCCTAGTTATATAGGCACTCCACAGGAAGCAGAACACAGATTTATATATATGGAGATACAGGAAACAAAGGAGTGTTCCTTGGTATATATCACGCTCAAATATGAATATGTTTAGTCAAAGAATCTCAAAGTGTCCAGACTGTAAATAGTAAATCCTGAGCATGGCAAACAATGACCTGTTACTCCTGAGCAATGCTTCTCCGTTGTTGTACTGCTTACTTTCGAAGCTCTGGCATGTGGACACAGCTAGGGGGTGCTGCCGGATGATGACGTCACTCGGTGGTGAGTACGGTGTCCGAGATGCAGCTCCACAGATGCTAAGTTCTCTCCTCTCAGCCAAAATGGACATAAAAAACACAAAAACAGTAAGGAGCGCAAACTCGATTCAAGTGAGTTTTATTTACGCAGACAAATGGCGCATAAAAGAATTGCACTTACAAGACGTAAATGGTAAAACAGCATATAATCATTATAAGCAGATGAGCGGATCAAAGAATCATCAACCGGGGATGGAAACAGTCATTTGCCCATAAACACAGAACCCACCGGGTATCCCACAGGGTAACCTCCGGTAATAGAAATCAATGGTCCACTGAGCAATATGATCAAAGTACTTCTGAGCAGTCTCCTTAGGACCTCTGAAATATATCTTCTCCCGAGGCTTGAGATTATCTGACAAAGCCAGGTATTTACAGTATGCTGCAAAAGTCTTTCAAGGCCTAGCTGAGATGACAGAAACAGTTCCAACTATAGTACCAACAAGATGGATCACACAAGCAAATGAAACAGAGAACTTTCTTCCCTGCAGTGCCCCCTAGAGACAGAAATGCATTATTATCTTCCAAGATAATGGGCAACTGACTGTTTCCATCCCCGGTTGATGACTCTGTGATCCGCTCATCTGCTTATAACGATTATATGCTTTTTCACCATTTACGTCTTGTAAGTGCTATTCTTTTATGCACTATTTGTCTATGTAAATAAAACTCACTTGAATCGAGTTTGCGCTCCTTTCTGTTTTTGTGTTTTTTATTCCAGCTAGTGCGCAACTTGTAATCTAGCCCTATGTCGCTATAAATGTAGTTGATTTATATGGAACTGTGATTTTTGTGCATGTTTAACAGCTGCTGTTCAAGGGGCACATTCATTAATATTAAAGTGATTCCATTGAGTTACATAGCAAAAAATACATATAGCTGCTGTTTATAGTGACTTATTTCAATCTTTGAATAGGAAATGTTCTCAATTTTTCAACAGCCACCACTAATATTTAAATGAAACTAAGCTATCATTATAAGGGCATCCATTAGGTACAGCTCTAATAAGCACCAGTGTGAGATGATAACTTTGCATGAAAAATTATATATACAATCAGCATGCCTCGGTCAAATAAAACCAGAGATGCCAAATACACATATCAAACTAATACTTCATGATGATAACAAATAAAGGTTTCTTTTTCTGCATGTTCTGAAAACAGATTTAGGTGCATTAGAAGAAAAATCTGCCTACAGTGTTTATCTTTCATTGAGTAACTTACAGAAGCTCTTACTGATTTGATAATGTATCTTACTATCATTCCTAAATGTTTTTGTTTAAAGAAACGTAGTTCAAAAAATAGTTGAAAAGAAACTTTTTCTTATTTATTTAGATTTGTGTGTGTATATATATATATATATATATATACAGTATATATATATATATATATATATATATATATATATATATATATATATATATATATATATATATATATATATATATATACTGTATATATATACACACAGTATAAATATTAAACTAAGATGATATTTAAAGGTATAAATAAAATACATGTGCAGCTCCCTATTTTTCTATTGGTATAGACTGTTGTGTGCCCTCTAACAGACATTCAGCACCCATCCATAGACTGTCCCGGTGAAGGGGTGTGAAAAGGGAAAAGTTATTACGCTAGTCAGAGAGAGGAGGGGAGGACTATGTTTGAGCCTTTCATCTATATGTAATGTGGTTTGAATACCTAACCAGTCTTACCCTGTTAGCTGTCAGAAGCTGTTTGTATTCCTGGAGATCTATTTGGGAGCTCTTGGTAAGTATCTGTCTAGAGGTCTTAAATTATATTGCTGCACCCTGTTTGATGAAGTGTCACATGAGCAGAGATAACTTTTACTAGAAGCATTTTTTCCTCATAAATAAATAAAAAAATAAAAAATTATATATATACAGATATATGCCAACAAAAAATATACGACTAAATATATGTGCAAGTTCCTGAGCCAGTCTAGATAAGCTCTTATGACAACAAATGACACAAAAAGAAAGAGGTAAATTTTATATAGATTAAATTAGACTTTTTTGAAATTGAAAGTTTTATTTAATTATGAAAGTTTAATTTTAAAGGGACAAACTAGATAAAATTAAAGGGACAGTCTACACCAGAATTTTTATTGTTTGAAAAGATAGATAATCCCTTTATTACCCATTCCCTAGTTTTGCATTGCCAACACAGTTATATAAATACACTTTTTACCTCTGTGATTACCTTGTATCTAAGCCTCTGCAAACTACCCCCTTATTTCAGTTTTTTTGAAAGACATCCATTTTAGCCAATCAGAGCTTGCTCACTGGAACTCCACGTGCGTGAGCACAGTGTTATCTATATGACAAACGTAAACTAACACCCTCTAGTGGTGAAAAACTGTCAAAATGCCCTGAGAGAAGAGGCGGCCTTCAAGGGCTTAGAAATTAGCATATGAACCTCCTAGGTTTAGCTTTCAACTAAGAATACCAAAAGAACAAAGCAAAATTGGTGATACAAGTAAATTGGAAAATTGTTTAAAATTACATTTTCTATCGGAATCATGAAAGTTTATTTTAGACTAGACTGTCCCTTTAAACTTAGTTTAGCACATGCAAATTTAAGAGGCTTTTACATTTAGTTTGCTTGTTATCCATTGTTGAAAAGTATACTTAGGTAGGTTTAGGAGCAGGGCACTAATGTGGGGTAGCTGGTGATTGGTGACTGTACATATATTCCTCTTGTTACTGACTCAGCCAATGTATTCATCTTGTTCCCTGTAGTGCATTGCTGCTCTGGAGCTGACTTTCAAGAGGTTAAAGACTAGGGGGCCGATTTATCAAGTGTCTGGCAGACATGATCCGCTGCAGAGATCGTGTCCGCAGACATCGATAAATGCCGACAGCATACACTGTCGGCATTTATCATTGCACTTTAATGTTGCATTTTGTAAAAAAAAACATTATAAAACTAGTTCTATGTGAGCAACTATGTACTTTTATGCCCATTTTAATGACTAAAAGAATGTCTAAGGATTTACCAATGTCTGTCCGACATGATACGCTGTACCATATCATGTTCAACAGACATCGCTGAATGCCGACAGTATACGCTGTCGGCATTTATCATTACACAAGCAATTTACCAGAACTGCTTGTGCAATGCTGCCCCCTGCAGATTTGCGGCCAATCGGCCACTAGCAGGGGGTGTAAATCAGCCTGATCGCATAGGATTGGGCGGATTGAAGACCGCAGCCTCAGAGGCAGCAGACAAATTATGGAGCAGCGGTCTTTAGAACAAGGGCCATTCCAGATCACCGGATTTTGTGAAGCTATGGACAATTTAACTGTGTGGAATCAGCCCTTAGCCAAAGAATGTTAAAAGAAAGCATGACTGATGGTTTAAATCCAACATGATTAGTTTGTTTTGAAGATTACATTTTTTTAATTGGAAAAAAAAACATCTAGTATCTATGATTAAGTCTTTTAGGAATGCAGGACAACGTCTTGAATCAACTAAGCATCATTTGTACCAGTGGCTATGGTTCACTTGGTTGTAGTTTATGTTTATTCTATTATAGTATCATTTAGAATTAGTGAGAGTCTCTTTGGTCACAGCGACACAAGGATCAGAGTTTCTATTTGGCAGTCTGCCTGTACAACAGGCGCACAACAAAGAGATTTCATTAAGACTAAAAAACAAACATGAATCTTATTGGCTCCATTTAAAACTCAAAGATGTGGGTCAGGGCATCTGACATTTCACAAAAGGCAGAAGGTTTTCATGAGCCAAAATAAAAGGCATTTTCTTTAAATTTGTTTCCCTTTATAATAGTAAGTTTACTTTGATTGTGATTTGCTTAATTTGTTTTATCAGATTAGAATTGCTCTGCAAATTTACAAAACCACATTTCAAGTTTTAAATCAGTGATATGATTCTTTACGCAGTATGTGCCATTAAACTTGACTATTGATTGGCAGCTGTTTGAATTTTTTTTATAAATACTGTTTTTAAATTAAAGGGACACTGAACCCAATTTTTTTCTTTTGTAATTCAGAAAGAGCATGCAATTTTAAGCAACTTTCTAATTTACTCCTATTATCAATTTTCTTCGTTCTCTTGCTATCATTATTTGAAAAAGAAGGCATCTAAGCTTTTTTTTGGTTTCAGTACTCTGGACAGCACTTTTTTATTGGTGGATGAATTTATCCACCAATCAGCAAGGACAACCCAGGTTGTTCACCAAAAATGGGCCGGCATCTAAACTTACATTCTTGCATTTCAAATAAAGATACCAATAGAATGAAGAAAATTTGATAATAGGAGTAAATTAGAAAGTTGCTTAAAATGTCATGCTCAATCTGAATCACGAAAGAACATTTTTGGGTACAGTGTCCCTTTAAGCAGATTTTTAAATAAACCGCAGCTGAAAGATAATTAGGTTCTTCTTTTTTTCATGGGATGACATTATATACAAAAATATATTCATGATAAAATTAGTGAACTTCCCAAATAAGTTCTACAGGAATTCTACAGTACTATGAGAGACCTTAAAAAAAATGTAATACTTAAAGGGACATGTAAACAATATCAATTAATGCTGCCCTCTTGCCACAAAGAAAGCAGATGAGGTTCCTGAAAGTAAACCTTGTCTGCCTAATAAATGATAAATGGGGCCCTTTATGGTTAATTTATTATTTACATCGATGAGCGATACCTGCAATTTATCTTATTCATTTACATTAGGCTATAAACTGTAAAAAAAAGTGTGTAACTATGGTCGGTTGAGGAGATAAAGGTCATGCCCCCTGGTGCCTATTGCCCTTGCTTTGCTTCTGCTGTGGTAATTGGGGGTTTATGACAAATAGCGAGGAATGATACAACAGGTCAGTAGTAGCTTCAGAGACTTTATTAACAAAAATAAATAAAATATATATGTTTATAGAATCTCACAGAGACTTATTTGTGAAGGATAAAATATCAGTGAAACAGATAACAGTCAGCAGGAAACTTAGGCATATGGAAAGCCCAACCTAAACTATAAAAAAGTGGCAGGCCCAGCAACTACTATACACAGGAAGCATGCTCAGCAGGCAGATAGCAGGCCTAACAAGAATTGCCAATAATGAAGGCCTGAGGGAACACTATTCATGCAGAAATTGTCTACATCTAATATAGATATGAGATTCTTCATTTAAAAGGTCACATGGAGTCTGTAATAGCACCAACCACGACACTGACCATGAGGATGTGCTTCTGCCCTGCATTCTGTACACCCCCAACATTTTCCAAAGGTTTTCCAGGACAGGGAGAAAGATGATGTGGGCAGAGCCTGACATGAGAGATGTGGTTGCTAGAGTGTAATGGGCACGGCTGAACATGTTATGGACAAGGTTGGGTGGAAGCTGGAATATTATGGACAGAACCGAGGCAATCCCTAGAAAACAAGACATTTGCCTTGATGGGGGAATCTGCAGGAGGGCAGGAAGCAGACATCCAAAATCTGGGATGGCTGGGAAATATGATTCTGTGTGACATCACTATACACCTACTTGGTGACTTACACAAGCTACACTGATCAGCCAGCAAGGTCTATGATCTTGGACCTCGTGACAGACTGATGGGGTCATCACAAGCTTAGAAGGGGTTGTGGTCCTAAAGATTATAACTCATTAATGCTGTCCACATTACTCCTTAATGGGAACAGTGTGTACATGTTGACATTTGATGGGTTAAGTATGCTGCAGTATCACACTTACATCTGGCCTCTGCCTGGCTTGAGCAAAAAAAAATCCATGTAAAATTGCTCAAGAGAGTTGCTGAATTTGCAAAACACTTCCATGTTTAATTTCAAAACAACAAAAACATTTAGTTTGTATGCATTCTTTGGAATATAGTGCTTAAAATCTAATACAGTTTAAATTACAGAGAAATTACAGGAAATCCAAGCTAGACATTTTATAAGTTTGCTATCACCATTTAGTTTGTGGTAGTGATAGCGAACCTTGGCACACACAGATGTTTCAGAACTACATTTCCCATCATGCTTAATGGACTTTAGAGTGCCTAAGCATTAAGGGGAATGCAGTTCTGAAACATCTGTAGTGCCAAGGTTTAGCATCACTGATATATACTAAAAGTACATCTACAAGTATAATATAGTAGTTCTTAACAACAAGGCTTCAACCGAAAATGGGATCATTACAATACTTTAAATTGTGCAAAGAGGATAAGAAATGGTACAGACAGTCAATGCAAATATCCCTGGATACTTATATTAACTGATAAAAATGTTGTCTTCCTAATAATGGGTGAACTGGAAAATATCTTCTATAACAATATGTGTAAATTTGAGTAACAAGCAATATTTATCTCAAAGTCCTAACAGCTTGGATCTAGTTTTGCCCACAATTTGTTTGCTAATATGTGACATCTCAAATACTGCACCATATGACTTGGCAACCGATGACAAGCTGGACCATCTTGACAGTGACTTATTAAAGAACACAAACACCATTGACAATACATAATTTAATTTTATTCTACATTGAATGTAAACTACAACTTTGCATTTGCACATGTGTGCCAAAATGACAGATTATTTCAGTAACATCTTTATAAATCAAATTTATTTAAAACCATGTCAAAAACATAAATACTAAAAAACGTATTAGTCAACATCATGGGGGATATTTATCAAGCCGTCAACTGCAAATACGCTGGAATTCCGCAGCGTAATTGTGGCAAGCTTGATCCGACCTAGTTATCAAAGCCTACAGACCGGCAAAAGTTGAAATCTGTGACTTAACATACGATCTGCCAGTCTCAATCCGACACAGATCAATGCTTACGTCATTACAGATGTTCCGAATACAAATTCGGCACTATTTGACACTTTTTAAAAGTTATCAAATAGTTAACAGGTACGCTCGCTGCTATACCGGCCCAGCGTACCTGGTTTTTAATCCGCCACCCTGGAGGCCGCGGATGCCATAGGAATCAATGGGAGTCTTAAAGCAACAAAAGCTTATGTTTGATGATGCCAGATATCCCTTTGATTTCTATGGTAGAAAACAAGTAATGTTTACACCTAAAACCCTAACATAATCCCTGAGTGTAAACACCCCTATTCTGCCACCCCTACATCGCCACCACCTACATAATGTTATTAAACCCTATTCTGCCGCTCCCTGACACCACCGCAACTAAATAAATGTATTAACCCCTATCCCGCCACTCCCGGATCTCGCCGCCACTAAATAAACGTATTAACCCCTAAACCTCTGGCCTCCCGCATCACTACCATTAACTAAACCTATTAACCCATAAACCGCCAGCCCCCCACATCGCCATAAACTAAATTAAGCTATTACCCCCTAAACCTAACAACCCGCTAACTTTACATTAAAATTACAACATCCCTATCTTAAAAATAAATTTAAACTTACCTGTAGAGTTAAAAGAAACTAATTCTAAACTATTAATTAACCTACCTTAACTATTATACTAAAATTACATTAAACCAGCAATTAAATTAACTATATTACATATTAAAAAACCCTAACCCTACTCAAATTATTTAAATCTACTATTAAAAATTACTAAATTTAAAAAAAAATGAACGCTAAATTACAAAAAATAAAAAACACTAAATTACGGGGAAAAAAACACAGTATAAAAAAATAAAAATTAATTACATCTTATCTAATAGCCCTATCAAAATAAAAACAGAATTTATGTTTACCTGATAAATTACTTTCTCCAACGGTGTGTCCGGTCCACGGCGTCATCCTTACTTGTGGGATATTCTCCTCCCCAACAGGAAATGGCAAAGAGCCCAGCAAAGCTGGTCACATGATCCCTCCTAGGCTCCGCCTACCCCAGTCATTCGACCGACGTTAAGGAGGAATATTTGCATAGGAGAAACCATATGGTACCGTGGTGACTGTAGTTAAAGAAAATAAATTATCAGACCTGATTAAAAAAACCAGGGCGGGCCGTGGACCGGACACACCGTTGGAGAAAGTAATTTATCAGGTAAACATAAATTCTGTTTTCTCCAACATAGGTGTGTCCGGTCCACGGCGTCATCCTTACTTGTGGGAACCAATACCAAAGCTTTAGGACACGGATGAAGGGAGGGAGCAAATCAGGTCACCTAAATGGAAGGCACCACGGCTTGCAAAACCTTTCTCCCAAAAATAGCCTCAGAAGAAGCAAAAGTATCAAACTTGTAAAATTTGGTAAAAGTGTGCAGTGAAGACCAAGTCGCTGCCCTACATATCTGATCAACAGAAGCCTCGTTCTTGAAGGCCCATGTGGAAGCCACAGCCCTAGTGGAATGAGCTGTGATTCTTTTGGGAGGCTGCCGTCCGGCAGTCTCGTAAGCCAATCTGATGATGCTTTTAATCCAAAAAGAGAGAGAGGTAGAAGTTGCTTTTTGACCTCTCCTTTTACCAGAATAAACAACAAACAAGGAAGATGTTTGTCTAAAATCCTTTGTAGCATCTAAATAGAATTTTAGAGCGCGAACAACATCCAAATTGTGCAACAAACGTTCCTTCTTTGAAACTGGTTTCGGACACAGAGAAGGTACGATAATCTCCTGGTTAATGTTTTTGTTAGAAACAACTTTTGGAAGAAAACCAGGTTTAGTACGTAAAACCACCTTATCTGCATGGAACACCAGATAAGGAGGAGAACACTGCAGAGCAGATAATTCTGAAACTCTTCTAGCAGAAGAAATTGCAACTAAAAACAAAACTTTCCAAGATAATAACTTAATATCAACGGAATGCAAGGGTTCAAACGGAACCCCCTGAAGAACTGAAAGAACTAAATTGAGACTCCAAGGAGGAGTCAAAGGTTTGTAAACAGGCTTAATTCTAACCAGAGCCTGAACAAAGGCTTGAACATCTGGCACAGCAGCCAGTTTTTTGTGAAGTAACACCGACAAGGCAGAAATCTGTCCCTTCAGGGAACTTGCAGATAATCCTTTTTCCAATCCTTCTTGAAGGAAGGATAGAATCCTAGGAATCTTAACCTTGTCCCAAGAGAATCCTTTAGATTCACACCAACAGATATATTTTTTCCAAATTTTGTGGTAAATCTTTCTAGTTACAGGCTTTCTGGCCTGAACAAGAGTATCAATAACAGAATCTGAGAACCCTCGCTTCGATAAAATCAAGCGTTCAATCTCCAAGCAGTCAGCTGGAGTGAAACCAGATTCGGATGTTCGAACGGACCCTGAACAAGAAGGTCTCGTCTCAAAGGTAGCTTCCAAGGTGGAGCCGATGACATATTCACCAGATCTGCATACCAAGTCCTGCGTGGCCACGCAGGAGCTATCAAGATCACCGACGCCCTCTCCTGATTGATCCTGGCTACCAGCCTGGGGAGGAGAGGAAACGGCGGGAACACATAAGCTAGTTTGAAGGTCCAAGGTGCTACTAGTGCATCCACTAGAGCCGCCTTGGGATCCCTGGATCTGGACCCGTAGCAAGGAACTTTGAAGTTCTGACGAGAGGCCATCAGATCCATGTCTGGAATGCCCCACAGCTGAGTGACTTGGGCAAAGATTTCCGGATGGAGTTCCCACTCCCCCGGATGCAATGTCTGACGACTCAGAAAATCCGCTTCCCAATTTTCCACTCCTGGGATGTGGATAGCAGACAGGTGGCAGGAGTGAGACTCCGTCCATAGAATGATTTTGGTCACTTCTTCCATCGCTAGGGAACTCCTTGTTCCCCCCTGATGGTTGATGTACGCAACAGTTGTCATGTTGTCTGATTGAAACCGTATGAACTTGGCCCTCGCTAGCTGAGGCCAAGCCTTGAGAGCATTGAATATCGCTCTCAGTTCCAGAATATTTATCGGTAGAAGAGATTCTTCCCGAGACCAAAGACCCTGAGCTTTCAGGGATCCCCAGACCGCGCCCCAGCCCATCAGACTGGCGTCGGTCGTGACAATGACCCACTCTGGTCTGCGGAATGTCATCCCTTGTGACAGGTTGTCCAGGGACAGCCACCAACGGAGTGAGTCTCTGGTCCTCTGATTTACTTGTATCTTCGGAGACAAGTCTGTATAGTCCCCATTCCACTGACTGAGCATGCACAGTTGTAATGGTCTTAGATGAATGCGCGCAAAAGGAACTATGTCCATTGCCGCTACCATCAACCCGATCACTTCCATGCACTGAGCTATGGAAGGAAGAGGAACGGAATGAAGTATCCGACAAGAGTCTAGAAGCTTTGTTTTTCTGGCCTCTGTCAGAAAAATCCTCATTTCTAAGGAGTCTATTATTGTTCCCAAGAAGGGAACCCTTGTTGACGGGGATAGAGAACTCTTTTCCACGTTCACTTTCCATCCGTGAGATCTGAGAAAGGCCAGGACAATGTCCGTGTGAGCCTTTGCTTGAGGAAGGGACGACGCTTGAATCAGAATGTCGTCCAAGTAAGGTACTACAGCAATGCCCCTTGGTCTTAGCACAGCTAGAAGGGACCCTAGTACCTTTGTGAAAATCCTTGGAGCAGTGGCTAATCCGAAAGGAAGCGCCACGAACTGGTAATGTTTGTCCAGGAATGCGAACCTTAGGAACCGATGATGTTCCTTGTGGATAGGAATATGTAGATACGCATCCTTTAAATCCACCGTGGTCATGAATTGACCTTCCTGGATGGAAGGAAGAATAGTTCGAATGGTTTCCATCTTGAACGATGGAACCTTGAGAAACTTGTTTAAGATCTTGAGATCTAAGATTGGTCTGAACGTTCCCTCTTTTTTGGGAACTATGAACAGATTGGAGTAGAACCCCATCCCTTGTTCTCTTAATGGAACAGGATGAATCACTCCCATTTTTAACAGGTCTTCTACACAATGTAAGAATGCCTGTCTTTTTATGTGGTCTGAAGACAACTGAGACCTGTGGAACCTCCCCCTTGGGGGAAGTCCCTTGAATTCCAGAAGATAACCTTGGGAGACTATTTCTAGCGCCCAAGGATCCAGAACATCTCTTGCCCAAGCCTGAGCGAAGAGAGAGAGTCTGCCCCCCACCAGATCCGGTCCCGGATCGGGGGCCAACATTTCATGCTGTCTTGGTAGCAGTGGCAGGTTTCTTGGCCTGCTTTCCCTTGTTCCAGCCTTGCATTGGTCTCCAAGCTGGCTTGGCTTGAGAAGTATTACCCTCTTGCTTAGAGGACGTAGCACCTTGGGCTGGTCCGTTTCTACGAAAGGGACGAAAATTAGGTTTATTTTTTGCCTTGAAAGGCCGATCCTGAGGAAGGGCGTGGCCCTTACCCCCAGTGATATCAGAGATAATCTCTTTCAAGTCAGGGCCAAACAGCGTTTTCCCCTTGAAAGGAATGTTAAGTAGCTTGTTCTTGGAAGACGCATCAGCCGACCAAGATTTCAACCAAAGCGCTCTGCGCGCCACAATAGCAAACCCAGAATTCTTAGCCGCTAACCTAGCCAATTGCAAAGTGGCGTCTAGGGTGAAAGAATTAGCCAATTTGAGAGCATTGATTCTGTCCATAATCTCCTCCAAAGGAGGAGAATCACTATCGACCGCTCTTATCAGATCATCGAACCAGAAACATGCGGCTGTAGCGACAGGGACAATGCATGAAATTGGTTGTAGAAGGTAACCTTGCTGAACAAACATTTTTTTAAGCAAACCTTCTAATTTTTTATCCATAGGATCTTTGAAAGCACAACTATCCTCTATGGGTATAGTGGTGCGTTTGTTTAAAGTGGAAACCGCTCCCTCGACCTTGGGGACTGTCTGCCATAAGTCCTTTCTGGGGTCGACCATAGGAAACAATTTTTTAAATATGGGGGGAGGGACGAAAGGAATACCGGGCCTTTCCCATTCTTTATTAACAATGTCCGCCACCCGCTTGGGTATAGGAAAAGCTTCTGGGAGCCCCGGCACCTCTAGGAACTTGTCCATTTTACAAAGTTTCTCTGGGATGACCAACTTGTCACAATCATCCAGAGTGGATAATACCTCCTTAAGCAGAATGCGGAGATGTTCCAACTTAAATTTAAATGCAATCACATCAGGTTCAGCCTGTTGAGAAATGTTCCCTGAATCAGTAATTTCTCCCTCAGACAAAACCTCCCTGGCCCCATCAGACTGGGTTAGGGGCCCTTCAGAAATATTATTATCAGCGTCGTCATGCTCTTCAGTATCTAAAACAGAGCAGCCGCGCTTACGCTGATAAGTGTTCATTTTGGCTAAAATGTTTTTGACAGAATTATCCATTACAGCCGTTAATTGTTGCATAGTAAGGAGTATTGGCGCGCTAGATGTACTAGGGGCCTCCTGAGTGGGCAAGACTCGTGTAGACGAAGGAGGGAATGATGCAGTACCATGCTTACTCCCCTCACTTGAGGAATCATCTTGGGCATCATTGTCATTATCACATAAATCACATTTATTTAAATGAATAGGAATTCTGGCTTCCCCACATTCAGAACACAGTCTATCTGGTAGTTCAGACATGTTAAACAGGCATAAACTTGATAACAAAGTACAAAAAACGTTTTAAAATAAAACCGTTACTGTCACTTTAAATTTTAAACTGAACACACTTTATTACTGCAATTGCGAAAAAACATGAAGGAATTGTTCAAAATTCACCAAATTTTCACCACAGTGTCTTAAAGCCTTAAAAGTATTGCACACCAAATTTGGAAGCTTTAACCCTTAAAATAACGGAACCGGAGCCGTTTTGAACTTTAACCCCTTTACAGTCCCTGGTATCTGCTTTGCTGAGACCCAACCAAGCCCAAAGGGGAATACGATACCAAATGACGCCTTCAGAAAGTCTTTTCTAAGTATCAGAGCTCCTCTCACATGCGACTGCATGCCATGCCTCTCAAAAACAAGTGCGCAACACCGGCGCGAAAATGAGGCTCTGCTTATGCTTTGGGAAAGCCCCTAAAGAATAAGGTGTCTAAACCAGTGCCTGCCGATATTATTATATCAAAATACCCAGATAAAATGATTCCTCAAGGCTAAATATGTGTTAATAATGAATCGATTTAGCCCAAAAAAAGTCTACAGTTTTAATAAGCCCTTGTGAAGCCCTTATTTACGATCGTAATAAACATGGCTTACCGGATCCCATAGGGAAAATGACAGCTTCCAGCATTACATCGTCTTGTTAGAATGTGTCATACCTCAAGCAGCAAGAGACTGCACACTGTTCCCCCAACTGAAGTTAATTGCTCTCAACAGTCCTGTGTGGAACAGCCATGGATTTTAGTGACGGTTGCTAAAATCATTTTCCTCATACAAACAGAAATCTTCATCTCTTTTCTGTTTCTGAGTAAATAGTACATACCAGCACTATTTCAAAATAACAAACTCTTGATTGAATAATAAAAACTACAGTTAAACACTAAAAAACTCTAAGCCATCTCCGTGGAGATGTTGCCTGTACAACGGCAAAGAGAATGACTGGGGTAGGCGGAGCCTAGGAGGGATCATGTGACCAGCTTTGCTGGGCTCTTTGCCATTTCCTGTTGGGGAGGAGAATATCCCACAAGTAAGGATGACGCCGTGGACCGGACACACCTATGTTGGAGAAAAAGCTCCCACCAAAATAAAAAAAACCCTAGCCTACAATAAACTACCAATGGCCCTTAAAAGGGCATTTTGCAGGGCATTTCCCCAAAGAAATCAGCTCTTTCACCTGTAAAAAAAAATACAAACATCCCCCAACAGTAAAACCCACCACCCAACCAACCAACCCCCCCAAATAAAAAGCCTATCTAAAAAACCTAAGCTCCCCATTGCCTTGAAAAGGGCATTTGTATGGGCATTGCACTTAAAAGGGCATTTAGCTCTTTTACCTGCCCAGACCCTACTCTAAAAATAAAACCAACCCAAAAAACCCTTAAATAAACCTTACACTAACCCGTGACGATCCACTTACAGTTTTTGAAGTTCCGCTTGAATGATCCATCCAGTTGGCAAGAAGTCTTCATCCGGGCGGCAAGAAGTCTTCATCCGGGTGGCAAGAAGTCTTCATCCATGCAGCCTCTTTCATCTTCATCTATCCAGCGAAGTCTTCATCCATGCGGCCTCTTCTATCTTCATCCATCCGGCACGGAGCGGGTCCATCCTGAAGACATACGGTGCGGAGGTCCTCTTCAATAAAGTTCCAATCAGCCAATAGGATGAGAGCTCAATCCTATTGACTGTTCCAATCAGCCAATAGGATTGATCTCTCATCCTATTGGCTGATTGGAACAGCCAATAGGATTTTAGCAGCTCTAATCCTATTGGCTGATTGGAACCTTTCAGCCAATAGGAATGCAAGGGACGCCATCATTTGACGGCGGTGACCATATTGAAGAGGAGCTCCAGATGTCTTCAGGATGGACCTGCTCCGCACTGGATGGATGAAGATGGAAGAGGCTGCATGGATGAAGACTTCCCCGGATGAATGAAGATAGAAGAGACCACCCGGATGAAGACTTCTTGCCGGTTGGATGGATCCTTCGAGCGGAACTTCAAAAACTGTAAGTGGATCGTCGGGGGTTAGTGTAAGGTTTATTTAAGGTTTTTTTGGGTGGGTTTTATTTTTAGAGTAGGGTTTGGGCAGGTAAAAGAGCTAAATGCCCTTTTAAGAGCAATGCACATACAAATGCCATTTTCAGGGCAATGGGGATCTTAGGTTTTTTAGATAGGCTTTGTATTTGGGGGGGTTGGTTGGTTGGGGGTGGGTTTTACTGTTGGGGGGTGTTTGTATTTTTTTCAGGTAAAAGAGCTGATTTCATTGGGGTAATGCCCCGCAAAAGGCCCTTTTAAGGGCCATTGGTAGTTTATTGTAGGCTAGGAGTTTTTTTTATTTTGGGGGGCTTTTATATTTTTATAGGGTTATTAGATGAGGTGTAATTCGTTTTTATTTTTGATACTGTGTTAGTTTTTTTTTCGTAATTTAGTGTTTTTTATTTTTTGTAACTTAGCGTTTATTTTTTTGTAATTTAGTAATTTTTAATAGTAGATTTAAATAATTTGAGTAGGGTTAGTTTTTTTTTTAATATGTAATATAGTTAATTTAATTGCTAGTTTAATGTAATTTTAGTATAATAGTTAAGGTAGGTTAATTAATAGTTTAGAATTAGTTTCTTTTAATTCTACAGGTAAGTTTAAATTTATTTTAAGATAGGGATGTTGTAATTTTAATGTAAAGTTAGCGGGTGGTTAGGTTTAGGGGTTAATAGCTTAATTTAGTTTATGGCGATGTGGGGGGCTGGCAGTTTTGGGGTTAATAGGTTTAGTTAATGGTAGTGATGTGGGAAGCCAGAGTTTTAGGGGTTAATACGTTTATTTAGTGGCGGCGGGATCCGGGAGCGGCGGGATAGGGGTTAATAAGTTTATTAAAGTTGTGGCGGGGTCTGGGAGCGGCGGGATAGGGGTTAAACATTTTAGTATAGTGGCAGTGTTTAGTGACAGGGTATAAATAAAGTTGGTAAAAAGCCGAATAGACGCGAGATCGATGACTGCTAGTTAACAACAGTCCGATGCTCATCGCCCCATACTCGGTGTGCAGCTTGTTTTATTAATATGGAGATCGTATTCAGGTCCGCGGCCGCGATGTTAGGCGAGCGTATTGGTGCCAGCGAATGCAGCATAGTTGAGGCTTTGATAAATATCCCCCCATGGTAGAATCAATAGAATCACATTGAACAACTCAAAATAATAATTACAGAACTGCATAAAAAGCAAACACAAAGTTCCAACAAAACTCTAATTACTAATATCCTGTCTAGATATTTGCATTAATATTTTAACTATCGTAAAGGGCCCATGTTTATTTTCTGTTTCTGAAAGGCAGCAGTCATTTCCCACCCCTGAAACGTTCAAAGCTTAAGACGATTTTAATTAAAATAATTACTACCTACCAAATTTGAATGAAAACAAACTGAACTTTACATGTGCTTTTTAATTTTAGCAGAGTAAAACAGATCGTTCAATTACTGCTTAAAGGCTGCCAACTTAAAAAAAAAACGTTGATAAAGGTATATTTCCAGCTGCTTAAACTAAACTATAGAAAGCTTGGCTAAAAATCGATTAAAAGGAATTTCCAGCAGCTGTTGGTGAGATTTATGTTAGTTAACTCATTTGAAGTCTAAAACATCTGTGCAAGACAAAATAATTTTTTTCCTGTCGTGGCCCTGCATGCACTCAATACAGTGTTACCTTTTTTCTAATAGAAGTCTCACATACACTTAATATTGTATATTTATGATAGGAATAAAAGTTAAAGGCACATAACAGTTACATTTGAAATGTGCATGAGTGAATTTCAATTTTAAATACAAGCATTTTGGCAGTATACTTGCGTATCATGTCAACAATAATTCCCCTTTCACCATATGAACCAGAACCAGTCTCTCTGAGCAGATGTAGGCCCCAATTATGAAGCTGCGAAAGCAGTTTTGGAGCCTGAGCGATGCAGCTCATGAGAGCAGGCCTGAAACACAGTTAACTAGATGCAGTCTTAAGAACACTGATACTTAGCCTTTCTGTCACCACAAGGGTGGCAAAGACAAATCATCCTGGTATAGATTGCAGGTTTGTACATGTGAGGCTGTCAACTAAATTTAAAAGATCTCCTATGCCCCTATGCAATACAAGCATAGCCTACTATGGGCCAGATTACGAGTGGAGAGGTCATCATCGCTCCCGCTCGGGCGCTTACTCCTCTAGAAGTAAGATGTTTGCGCACGTTGGGTAACGCTCGTATTACAAGTTTAAAGTAAAAAGTTTTCGCATACGTACTAAACCGATGTGCACAAAAAAAGCAGAAGTTAGAATATCGGGACAGTGTTAACGCATTACCCCATAGAAATCCTACTCGCGTACAAACCCAATTGAATATTCTCAAGTGCGCTAATCTGACTCGAAAATATTAATTTATAACATTTCAATGTTTTTCACCTAACAGAATATGTTCTATTTATTCATAAATACATATTTCTACATATATCTGATGGTATATGGGTACAATATATATTTATACCTATATAAAAAATTCCAAAAAAGTTTGTACAGTATGGAAAATGCAAAAAAACAAACAAAAAGAGTCATTTAAAAATTCAGTTCACCCTGTACTATATTGAAAATTATCAACACATCACCTTTTCTTTTAATAACACTTATTAAGCGTTTGGGCACCAGCTGGTTAAGTTTAGCAAGTGGGATTTTCCCCCATTCATCCATTATGCATGTCTTCAGCTGATCAACTGTACGGGGTTTTCGTTGCCTTATTTTTCACTTTATAATGCGCCACACATTCTCAATCAGAGACAGGTCAGGACTGCAGGTCAGGACTCGCACTCTTTGCTTACATAACCATGAGCTTGTAATCCAGACAGAATATGGTACGGCGTTGTCCTGCTACAAAATGCAGGGACGTCCCTGGAAAAGATGACATCTGGATCGTAGCATATGATATGTTGCTCCAAAATGTATACATATCTTTCTGTATTAATGGTGCCCTCACAGATGTGCAAGTTACCCATGCCATGGGCACTGACACCTACCCCATACCATGACAGACGCTGGCTTTTGTACCTGATGCTGATAACAGCATGGATGTTTTTTTTCTCTTTGGCTTGGAGAACACAATGGCTGTTCTTTCCAAAAACTATTTGAAATGTTGACTCATCAGATGAGACTGATCCCAGAGAAATCGGCAGCGCTTCTGGACAGTGTTGATATATGGCTTCTGCTTTGCATAGAAAAGCCTTAACTTGCATCTGTGGATGCAGCAGCGATGGTGTTGACTGACAAAGGTTTACCAAAGTATTCCCAAGCCCATGTCAGGATATCCATTACAGACTTATGACGGTTTTCAGCCTTGCCCTTTACGCACCGAGGTTTGACCGGATTCCTTGAATCTTTTAATTATATTCTGCACTGTAGAAGGTGAAATGCCCAAAATCCTACCGATTTGTCTTTGGGAAATGTTGTTCTCAAAGTGTTGGAACTTGGATTATTCGCTGACGCATCTGTTGACAGATTGGGGATCTTCAACCCATCCTTGCACTTTTTTGGAGACTGCTTATATACTATGATAACACGATTGCCTCACCTGTTTCACATCACCTTCTTATTTTAACTTGCCACATCACTATTTGTCCTAAATTGCCCCTGTCCAAACTTTTTTGAAAAACGCTACAATCATTAGATTTGAAATGAGTGTATATTTTCAAAAATACAGTACATTAAATTCACAAAGTAAAACATTAAATAATGTGTTAATAATGTGTTTTCAATATAGTACAGGGAGAACTGGATTTTGAAATTATTCTTTTTGTATTGTTTTTTGCATTTTACATACTGTCACAACTTTTTCGGAATTGGAGTTGTATATATGACTATATATAGATGAAGATATATACAGATATATATAGGAACAGAACATTGGAATGTTAAATATTTACAGTTTATAGACAGTATAACATTTTATTAAAAATAAATATTGCATAAATGCTTTAACATGTTTTCATCTACTTGACTGCAAAGGACTCCAATGCACCTTATGTCTTTGAGCCCTTATAACTTTTTTTATGCAATATTTTTAAAAATAATTTCTATTAGATAATGTTATTATGAGTGTAACTGTTCTTTTAAATGTCGTTTTGATGTTTTTTTGTTTCACGACACAGTTAACCAGACCTCTGAGGTTGTGCTATCCCGACATGCATTAAATTCAATTGCGCTCAAGCGATTGCGTTTACTTTCAACTTGTTACTTGTTACATCCAACACAAGCAAACAAGAACTGCTTGGGATCCTTAGAGCACTGCTGGTCCTGAGAGTAAACTGCTGCTAATCCAATCAGCAGCGCTATTTACATAGCACAGTTGTGCGATTAGCGATACTGATTGGAACATCAGTGCTCTGCGGGTCCCGAGTGTTACTTCCACAATGTGTTTAACCCCTTTAACATAGAGGTACAGTGTCGGTAGTCTTAAAATGACATACTCTAATAAATTAGAGCATGTCATTTTTCAACTATAATGGCCCTTTAAGGACCTGAAATATTTCATTCAAACTGTTTCTAAAACACAAGTGACCTATAAAGAAAATGTATTCCCTTTGTAGAAATCCACATTTTCAACACACATATAGGTATGAATTGAGACAATGGTGAATCATAGAAAAATGAATATTTGTGAAGTAGGAGGTATTTGTCCAATGGAAAGTCAAAGAAACTGACTTTGCTATGTTTAAGCTCTACATAAGCTTATTAGTTTGTACATTAGGAAACATCTTTATGTTTCACAAGAATAGATATATAGAGAGATTTATAGACAGACAGACAGACAATGTTAGCTTATCAGAATGAACTTGGTAGGAAAATCCCATGGAAAAGTGGTGTTGAAAATAGCAGTTACTGTACATATTTGGCTTTTAAAAAAACATGTTAATACTGCTATAAATATTTGACGAAGCACACTGGAGCAAAAAATATCTTGTCTTTATGTAATAATGTATTCAATATAGGCCAGTGAGGTAGCTCAGTTGGTAAAATGCCCTGACTACAAAAGCCTGTTCAAAGATCCAAAGGTCACAGGTTCAAATTCAGCCCTTCATCATGTGAGGCTGTCAACTAAATTTAAAAGACCTCCTATGCCCCTATGCAATACAAGCATAGCCTACTATGGGCCAGATTACGAGTGGAGAGGTCATCATCGCTCCCGCTCGGGCGCTTACTCCTCTAGAAGTAAGATGTTTGTGCACGTTGGGTAACGCTCGTATTACAAGTTTAAAGTAAAAAGTTTTCGCATACGTACTAAACCGATGTGCACAAAAAAGCAGAAGTTAGAATATCGGGACAGTGTTAACGCATTACCCCATAGAAATCCTACTCGCGTACAAACCCAATTGAATATTCTCAAGTGCGCTAATCTGACTCGAAAATATTAATTTATAACATTTCAATGTTTTTCACCTAACAGAATATGTTCTATTTATTCATAAATACATATTTCTACATATATCTGATGGTATATGGGTACAATATATATTTATACCTATATAAAAAATTCCAAAAAAGTTTGTACAGTATGGAAAATGCAAAAAAACAAACAAAAAGAGTCATTTAAAAATTCAGTTCACCCTGTACTATATTGAAAATTATCAACACATCACCTTTTCTTTTAATAACACTTATTAAGCGTTTGGGCACCAGCTGGTTAAGTTTAGCAAGTGGGATTTTCCCCCATTCATCCATTATGCATGTCTTCAGCTGATCAACTGTACGGGGTTTTCGTTGCCTTATTTTTCACTTTATAATGCGCCACACATTCTCAATCAGAGACAGGTCAGGACTGCAGGCAGGCCATGCAAGCACTCGCACTCTTTGCTTACATAACCATGAGCTTGTAATCCAGACAGAATATGGTACGGCGTTGTCCTGCTACAAAATGCAGGGACGTCCCTGGAAAAGATGACATCTGGATCGTAGCATATGATATGTTGCTCCAAAATGTATACATATCTTTCTGTATTAATGGTGCCCTCACAGATGTGCAAGTTACCCATGCCATGGGCACTGACACCTACCCCATACCATGACAGACGCTGGCTTTTGGACCTGATGCTGATAACAGCATGGATGTTTTTTTCCTCTTTGGCTTGGAGAACACAATGGCTGTTCTTTCCAAAAACTATTTGAAATGTTGACTCATCAGATGAGACTGATCCCAGAGAAATCGGCAGCGCTTCTGGACAGTGTTGATATATGGCTTCTGCTTTGCATAGAAAAGCCTTAACTTGCATCTGTGGATGCAGCAGCGATGGTGTTGACTGACAAAGGTTTACCAAAGTATTCCCAAGCCCATGTCAGGATATCCATTACAGACTTATGACGGTTTTCAGCCTTGCCCTTTACGCACCGAGGTTTGACCGGATTCCTTGAATCTTTTAATTATATTCTGCACTGTAGAAGGTGAAATGCCCAAAATCCTACCGATTTGTCTTTGGGAAATGTTGTTCTCAAAGTGTTGGAACTTGGATTATTCGCTGACGCATCTGTTGACAGATTGGGGATCTTCAACCCATCCTTGCACTTTTTTGGAAACTGCTTATATACTATGATAACACGATTGCCTCACCTGTTTCACATCACCTTCTTATTTTAACTTGCCACATCACTATTTGTCCTAAATTGCCCCTGTCCAAACTTTTTTGAAAAACGCTACAATCATTAGATTTGAAATGAGTGTATATTTTCAAAAATACAGTACATTAAATTCACAAAGTAAAACATTAAATAATGTGTTAATAATGTGTTTTCAATATAGTACAGGGAGAACTGGATTTTGAAATTATTCTTTTTGTATTGTTTTTTGCATTTTACATACTGTCACAACTTTTTCGGAATTGGAGTTGTATATATGACTATATATAGATGAAGATATATACAGATATATATAGGAACAGAACATTGGAATGTTAAATATTTACAGTTTATAGACAGTATAACATTTTATTAAAAATAAATATTGCATAAATGCTTTAACATGTTTTCATCTACTTGACTGCAAAGGACTCCAATGCACCTTATGTCTTTGAGCCCTTATAACTTTTTTTATGCAATATTTTTAAAAATAATTTCTATTAGATAATGTTATTATGAGTGTAACTGTTCTTTTAAATGTCGTTTTGATGTTTTTTTGTTTCACGACACAGTTAACCAGACCTCTGAGGTTGTGCTATCCCGACATGCATTAAATTCAATTGCGCTCAAGCGATTGCGTTTACTTTCAACTTGTTACTTGTTACATCCAACACAAGCAAACAAGAACTGCTTGGGATCCTTAGAGCACTGCTGGTCCTGAGAGTAAACTGCTGCTAATCCAATCAGCAGCGCTATTTACATAGCACAGTTGTGCGATTAGCGATACTGATTGGAACATCAGTGCTCTGCGGGTCCCGAGTGTTACTTCCACAATGTGTTTAACCCCTTTAACATAGAGGTACAGTGTCGGTAGTCTTAAAATGACATACTCTAATAAATTAGAGCATGTCATTTTTCAACTATAATGGCCCTTTAAGGACCTGAAATATTTCATTCAAACTGTTTCTAAAACACAAGTGACCTATAAAGAAAATGTATTCCCTTTGTAGAAATCCACATTTTCAACACACATATAGGTATGAATTGAGACAATGGTGAATCATAGAAAAATGAATATTTGTGAAGTAGGAGGTATTTGTCCAATGGAAAGTCAAAGAAACTGACTTTGCTATGTTTAAGCTCTACATAAGCTTATTAGTTTGTACATTAGGAAACATCTTTATGTTTCACAAGAATAGATATATAGAGAGATTTATAGACAGACAGACAGACAATGTTAGCTTATCAGAATGAACTTGGTAGGAAAATCCCATGGAAAAGTGGTGTTGAAAATAGCAGTTACTGTACATATTTGGCTTTTAAAAAAACATGTTAATACTGCTATAAATATTTGACGAAGCACACTGGAGCAAAAAATATCTTGTCTTTATGTAATAATGTATTCAATATAGGCCAGTGAGGTAGCTCAGTTGGTAAAATGCCCTGACTACAAAAGCCTGTTCAAAGATCACAGGTTCAAATTCAGCCCTTCATCCTTCCAAGGTTGATAAAATGAGTACCATTAAATTGGGAAATAATAACAACTATTACTATTCAGCTCACGCTTTGTTTAATTCCGAGAGAAAGCGCTTTGAGTCCCACTGGGAGAAAGGCGCTATATTAATACTAGTTATATTATTTGTATATGCAAATCTAAAAAAAGATGACTCTGCAATCAAGTCAAATTTTAATCTTAGCTATGAGTTATTTTATTGAATCATATTAAAAACCAAATAATTCATCCACATAAGCAGCAGCTCTAATGCTTTTCACAGAAATTTCCTTGAAGCCTTCATTTCTTTGCAATCACACTTCATTTAATAATGAGATGACTTCTCTTGCGTTTTGATAGTTTTGGTGCTAAATATCACCATTTCATATGATGCTGCATACAGCCCAAAGACCATTACATGAATTACTTTGAAAGGCTATATATATTTTAATGTATGGCTATTATAAATGTTGTATGGGAAAAATGCTGAAATATGAGCGTGACAAGCTTATGTCATAAAATAATGTATTTATAGCTTTATCATTGTTTTTAGAATATTACTGTGTTTACTTTTGTGTCACATTTCTTATAAATGTATGGGTGGGTTAATAAAACAGACATTTAGGGCTAGATTGTAAGTGGAGTGCTAATTTTTTGCGTGCTCGCAAATGGGCAAAATTGTAGCAATTAGAGCTTATAAAATTAACCAGAGATCAGATATCTGGTTAATTTGATAAATGTCCAGCAAATGCCCCCCAAATCAAGTGTAATATACTTTATAAAAAAAATAAAGATAGTAGCATCTTTATTTTTTAATAAAATAACTGCAATAAGCAGTTATCAAGGTTTAAAGTTGGCAGGTGTGGGGTGTTAGAAAAAAAAAAAAACGGCACTAAAAATGCCTTTACATAGCGATCTATGGGAACTGTGTGTTCCCAGTAAATATATATGTATATGCTTTTATACATATATATTTACGTATTAATATGTGTATATACATATATTAACACATAAATATATATGTATATAGTCATATCTTTACTATTATCGCGTTTGTAACGCGTCCGTCGGTGTCGCCAGTTGCGCACGCATCCTCAAAGGAATGTTGGCTGCGTGAGGCAAAGCTGCATCCCGGTGGATTCCGAAGCCTTAAAAAAAAAAAACACGCAACCGCCAGCTCTTTATGCAATTGTCTGTCGCACACTGAAGATTAAATGCAAAGTACCACCACTGAGGACCACCGCTGAGGACCGCCACTCCAAATCTGCGCATCGGGGAAGACCGCTCCGCACCTCCGCTCCGTGCCGCCTTTGCACAGGATGAAAAAAGAAGATGACAGAGCCGCCTGGAAGAAGACCTTCTCCTCTGGACTTCAGCAACGGTGAATACCAATTTGGGGCTTAGTTTTAGGATTTTTTTTATTTTGGGGGGGGTTATTTTTAAGATTAGGAATTTAATGGGCTGTAAAAGAGCTGATTGCCCTTTTAAAGGAAGTAAAAGAGCTGAATGCCCTTTTAAGGGCAATGCCCATACAAATGCCTCTTTAGGGGCAATGGGTAGTTTAAGTTTTTTTAGTGTTAGTTTTTTTATTTTGGGGGGGTTGTTTGGGTGGGGGGTTTTACTGTTAGGGGGTAATTGGTAATTTTTGTAAGTAAAAGAGCTGTTTAACTTAGGGCAATGCCCTACAAAAGGCCCTTTTAAGGTCTATTGGTAGTTTAGTATTAGATTAGGGGATGTTTTTATTGGGCGGGTTATTTTTATAGGGGTATTATTTTAGGTTTAATTTTTTTATTTTGGATAGCTTTGTTTATTTTTTTCTGTAATTTAACTTTTTTTTGTAACTTTAGTTTGGGGGTTTGTATTTTTTAAACATAGACTGCCCTCTGGGCAGGCTTATCGCCTAGTACATATATATTTACAATTTGCTGCTATCGCTGCGTGACTCACCCCCTTCGCTGCACTAGTTCTCATGCCGTGTCTCACAGCAAGAGAACATTGGAGCCTATGGAAGTGAGCTCTCACAAGCGCAATGTTTCCCAGCAATGCAAACACATTTGCCTCCGCTAGCATTAGTCAGTGGAGTGCAAATATCAATTTCACTATATTTTGCGCTCCACTTGTAATATAGCCCTTAGTATTCTACTTAAAAAATATACAGAGTTTGTATGTTATTTAAAAAATAACACAAACCCAAACATTCAAATTATTTATTCATTTTATGGTCATTTATGGTTTTGTTACAACAATAAAACACATAAAATCATTAAGGGGTTCTATTTACAAAGTCCAATGGGATTCAGTTAACTTACTGGTATAAGTATAGCAAAAGCTATCCACAAAGCACCATTTTGTCACTGATTTGTCAAATCATATACCGTTTATCCACAATATTTAAATCACAAGAATATTACTGTAACAAGCTACATCAATGATGACATTCAGGAAAAACAGGTGTCAAATTTTATTAGTCAAATTTGGACTAGCAATGAAACAGACATAAAAGTAAAAATTAAGCTTCCATAATTTAGATAAAGCAGCTTACATATTTTTTTTTATCACATTTACTTTGTTCTCTAGGTACTCTTCGTTAGGTATGCTAAAAAGCACTTCATGGTAAAAGTGTCTACAACAATATTTGCAACAATGTAATACATTTATAAATGCTGCTGCCCCCTAGTAAATTTGACAATAGAAGTAAATTTAACACCGCAAATTCATCTCCAGCACTGAGAACTAATTTGCAATACAATATGCAAGTTGTAGGAGTAAAAAGGCTCTAGAAAATATAGGACTTTGATACTCCAGCAGAAATGGGTATGATAACGGGAGGGATAAAGAATAGAAGAGGTGCTGTAATATAACTATAAATTATATCTTTAAAAAGACCAAATAGATAAAGAATGTTTCTATAAGTTTGGTGGGAACATGCTCAGATGTGTTTGTAATTAAAGTTCTGGTGTGGTGAAGGTATGGTCACTTACCCAAGTACTTTATCATCTTGCTAGACTAGACATCTAGCTAGGTGCTAAAGCTTTAAGATTTAAATTCAGTACTGCCCTATTAATGGGGAGCACTTGAGATGTTTGCACAAAATAAGTCATTGCTAAAGAGAACATATTAAAATGGGTACATTTTATGAAGGTGTACATATTGGTCTTTGTTATTTAAAAAATGAAAAGGAAATTATACTTAAAAATGTTTCTACCTTGCACACAAAAAATTAACAGTTACAGCTATTGAAACATTGTCTTGCATACAAAATGTTAAAGTGATACTAAAACCAGATGTTTTTCTTTCATTATTTAGATAGAGCATGCAATTTTAAACAACTTTCTAATTTACTTCTATTATCAATCAGCCAGATTACGAGTTTGGCGTTATGAGTGAAAAAGCATCGTTATGGCCCATAACAATGCTTTTTCCCTACTGCTGCTATTACAAGTCTTGCCAGAATAGCTGAACCGCACACTTTTTTGACCGTCACGCAACGTCAGTACCACACTTTTAAAAAAGTCCTTTTTCAATGGGACTCCCATAGCGGGGAGGCCAAAAAGTGAGCGGTACAGCCTAAAATGACAAGATCTGTACCGCCATCTAAAATCAGTAGGCATGAGTTTTATGCTACAAAGCTGTACCATAAACCTCATAACTAAAGTGTTACAAATTACATTAACACCCATAAACTACCTATTAACCCCTAAACCGCGGCCCTCCCGCATCGCAAATAATAAAATAAAATTATTAACCCCTAATCTGCCGCTCCGGACATCGCCGCCACTTAAAAAATGTATTAACCCCTATTCCGCCGCTCCCCGACATCGTCGCCACTATAGTATAATTAGTAACCCCTAAACCGCTGCCTTCCCGCATCAAAAACACTATTTAAATATAATTAACCCCTAATCTGCCGTCCGCCCACTCCGCCGCTATAATAAACCTATTAACCCCTAAACCTAACCCTAACATATCCCTAACCCTAACACCCCTAACTTAAATATAATTAAAATAAATATAAATAAAACCTACTATTAATAACTAACTAATTCCTATTTAAAACTAGGATTGAGCTTGCATTCTATTGGCTGATTGGAATAGCCAATAGAATGAGAGCTCAATCCTATTGGCTGATTGCAACAGTCAATAGGATTTTTTCCCCCTTAATTCCTATTGGCTGATAGAATTCTATCAGCCAATTGGAATGTAAGGGACGCCATCTTGGATGACGTCATTTAAAGGGAAACTTCATTCTTCAACAGCAATCGGAAGAAGAGGATGCTCCATGCCGGATGTCTTGAAGATGGACCCGCTCCGCGCCGGATGGATGAAGATAGAAGATGCCGTCTGGATGAAGACTTCTGCCCGCTTGGATAAAGATTTCTTTCGCCTTCGATGAGGACTTCACCACCTGGATGAGGATGGATGTCCGGTCTTCAAAAACTGTAAGTGGATCGTCGGGGGTTAGTATTAGTTTTTTTAAGGGTTTATTGGGTGGGTTTTATTTTTAGCTTAGGGTTTTGGGCAATGTAAAAGAGCTAAATGCCCTTTTAAGGGCAATGCCCATCCAAATGCCCTTTTCAGGGCAATGGGGAGCTTATTTAAGCTTTATTTAGATAGGATTTTATTTAGGTTGTTTGGTTGTGTGGGTGGTGGGATTTACTGTTGGGGGGTTGTTTGTATTTTTTTTTACAGGTAAAAGAGCTGATTTCTTTGGGGCAATGCCCCGCAAAAGGTCCTTTTAAGGGCCATTGGCAGTTTAGTGTAGGCTATTTTTTTTTATGTTGGGGGGGCTTTTTTATTTTAATAGGGTTATTAGATTAGGAGTAATTCATTTTTATTTTTGATCATCTCTTTTTTTATTTTGTGTAATTTAGTGTTTATTATTTTTTGTACTTTAGATAATTGTATTTTGTTAATTTAATTTATTTAATTTTATTGTAATGTTAGGTTTTAGTGTAAGGCAGGTTAGGTTTTATTTTACAAGTAAATTTGTATTTATTTTATCTTGGTAGCTAGTAAATAGTTAATAACTATTTACTAATTAGTCTACCTAGTTAAAATAAATACAAACTTACCTGTGAAATAAAAATAAAACCTAAGATAGCTATAATGTAACTATTAGTTATTTTGTAGCTAGCTTAGGGTTTAATTTACAGGTAAGTATGCATTTTTAAATAGGAATTATTTAGTTATTAATAGTAAGTTTCATTTAGAATTATTTTAATTATGTTAAAGTCAGGGGATGTTAGAGTTAGGGTTAGGGTTAGACTTAGGGTTACATTAGGGGTTAATATATTTATTTAGTGTTAGTGATGTGGGAGGCCAGAGGTTTAGGGGTTAATAACATTAGTATAGTGGCGGTGGCGACATTGGGGGCGGCAGATTAGGGGTTAATAAGTGTAGGTAGCTGGCGGAAACATTGGGGGCAGCAGATTAGGGGTTAATAAGTGTAGGTAGGTGGCGGCGACATAGGGGTGGCAGATTAGGGGTTAATAGGTGTAATTTAGGTGTCGGCGATGTCGGGGGCGGCAGATTAGGGGTTAATAAATGTATGTAGGTGGCAGCGACGTTGGGGATGGAAGATTAGGGGTTAATAAATTTATGTAGCTGGCGGCGACATTGGAGGTGGCAGATTAGGGGTTAATAAGTGTAATGTAGGTGTCAGCGATGTCAGGGGCAGCAGATTAGAGGTGTTTATAATTGGGGTTTATGTTAGGGTGTTAGGTTTAAACATAGATTTTTTTCCCCATAGACATCAATGGGGCTGCGTTACGGAGCTTTAAGCTCCGCGATTGCAGGTGTTAGACTTTTTTTTAGCCCACTCTCCCCCTTGATGTCTATGGGGAAATCGTGCATGAGCACGTCAAAACACTGCTTGTATTTGGGTGAGGTATGGAGCTCAACGCAACCATATCGCCCACACAAGACGTTTTTTTGCAAACCCGTAATAGCAGCGCTATGAAAGGTGAGCGGTGAAAATTAAGTACAAGTTATTAGCGAGCCAGCAATAACGCAAAACTCGTAGTCTGGCTCAATGTTTCTTCGTTCTCTTGCTATTTTTATTTGAAAAGCAGGGATGTAAAGCTTAGGAGCCAGCCCATTTTAGGTTCAGCACCCTGGATAGTGCTTGCTCATTGGTGGCTACATTTAGCCACCAATCAGCATGTGCTACCCAGGTGCTGAACCAAAAATGGTATCCCTTAAAGTAAAGTTACATTAAGTTAAAACTAATAAAACAATAGACCGCTGTATCAGTTGTTTATGCACACCTCTCCTCTCAGTATTTCCGGGAGGCTTTCTAAAACAGCGAGGTGAGGGGGATTTATGATTAGTGGCCCACATGTGTTAGTGGGTGTGACTGGACAGAGCCAGGGTGTGTGGTGGGTAAAACCATGACAGTCAGCCCTGACAGCAGAAGCTGCTGGACGGCAGACCCCCCAATTTGAAGCAATCCCCGCAAGATCTGGGATAACTGGGAGGTCTGGTGAATGTCCTCCTAAGGACAATTCCACAGTTCTGTTGGTGGATAGATACATGCGTCTTCAAACCTGACAAGGAACTGCTGCTTTACTAAGGACAGAACAATGCATTTAAAAGGGACATGAAACCTAAATTTGTCTTTTGTGATTCAGATAGAGCATACATTTTTAAACAACTTTCCGATTGGCTTCTATTATCAAGTTTGCTTCATTCTCTTGTTATCATTTTCTGAAGGAGCAGTAAGGCACTACTGAGAGCTAGCTGAACACATCTAGTGAGCCAGTCACAAGAGACAAATGTGTGCAGGCATCAATCACCAGCTATCACCCAGTGTTGCAGGATATGTACACATTTTTTTTCTAACAATACCAAGAGAACATTTGAACATAGAAGTGTATTTAAATGTGACTTAAAAGTACATGCTCTATCTCATTTATGTCCTATCCCTTTGATTATACAAATTGAAGTATTTCAGATGACACAAGAAAAAATACTATAAATGTCCCTTTAAAGGTATTACACATATTATTTTTTTATTCACTATTTATTATATTCATTTTATACAGTTGCTTGTTTCTGCGTCTATCTGCTTCACTGACTATCTAGAAAAAAAAAAAAATACTTAGCACACAGTTAAACAGTCAAAACTTCTTTTCAGTTATATAAAATAGTATTATTTTAAATCCAGATATAATTTAACATGGCAATGATACTATTTTTCCCATACAAATCATGTAACATAAATAATTGCATCTCTGGGACTATTCAATCCACTTAGTACTTTAAGATGTGTTTGTTTTGCAACTGAGCTCAAATAAGTGAACATCTGTGTATATGTTTTACATGTTTCTAACTTTTTTACACAGCCAGGATTATGAAAACGCTTGTTTAAAGTAAAAGGCGGAAAATGAAGTGTCTTGTAAATGTAAATGATTACACCAGTTCAGTTTTCCCCCCTAATATTTAAGTTGCATGATCATTTAATATACATAATAGTACCAGTATTTATCTTGGAGATCTTTTTTAAGAGCTGATAAATGTTATTAGGTGTTACTTGAAGATGTACTTGTCAGATAATCTAGAAAACAGTATTCATTGCTAGTTTTCCACTGATGGATTTGCTATTTAACAAAGTAAGCAGCTGCCTAGTAGGACTTTCCCACAGTCAAGGAGTCTGCTTGGGTGATCAATCCGTACATATTTGGAACTCACTCTTCATTTTCTTTCATTATGTTTAATGATAAAGTACCTATACTATGTAAACAGCCAGAGGCTACCCACAAATAATTTTAGTTTTTTGTTTGTTTCATTTTTTAAAGGAACATAATTACACAAAAAGAAAATAATGTGTTATCACATTTTATTATTGAAGTATTGCTTCCAAATATACAAATATGTGTCTAACTTCTGAAATGGGGCTAAGCACATCTTTGGAATCATCTGCAGAGCAGCAACGTATTACTGGGACCTAGTTGAACATATCTAGTGAAAAGAGAAATATGTACATAGCCACCAATCACCAGCTAGATTCCAATAGTCCATTTCTGCTCCTGAGCCTACCTAGGTATTCTTTTCAACAAATGAAAATAAATACATTTGATAAAATTGTATACTCTATCTCAGCCATGAAAATTTAATTTTGACTTTCATGTCCCTTTAAACAGAGCACAGCTGCTTGTGTATAAGTTTGAATTTAAACATATTTTACTTACATTTCTTAAAGGGACACTAAACCATGAAAAAAAGATTACATATATTTGTAATAGGCTTTGTGTTTCCAATTAATACCATTTCTTATAAAATCAAGATTGAAAATTTAACAAATTCCAAACCCACCGCCAGCTAGTATTTTTCAATCTTCAAATCCGGACCGATAACCCAGGTTATCAAAATGGATGACAAATGCCGCTATGCGCATGCGCGATATTCAGTCCATAGTATACGTCACCAGAAGACCCTCTGTATCGGGTAAGAACTGAGCGCTGCGCTGAGAGAATCTCCCTAACAATAACGAGCATTAGGGTTAGAAATAAGCGCATGCGTCTGGTGACGAGATAGGATATGCGAGTCAAGGAACACAAAGCGCATGCGTCTGGTGACGACATAGTCACTTAATGATATGCATGATATGCATAAAATGGGAATCGGATTGGCGATTGTGTTTGGTAGTGCACGGCCCATATTAGAGGGTTGACTGTACTGACGTCATGCTCTAAATATAAATTATAATTTTCAAGTCTTCTGAAAAATTGTTTTACTGAAAAAATAGGTAAGATATGTTATATAAACGTTTGTTGTTTGAAAACGATAGTCAGGTTGGGCTGAAAATAATAAAGTTTTGGAATCCTTTAAGCAAAAATTGCAGCTCTTTCCTAATATGCATAATAGAGATAATGTTGAGTGCAATGTCCCTTTAAGCATAACCTCTCTGTATTTTGTTATGTTTTTAGGGAAGCAATAGCTTAGTAGATTCACGCTGGGAGGTAACATAAGGACCTAAACTACCCTGGTTCGTGAGTTGGGGATGATTACAACTGCGTCAATATGAATGGCTTGATATAGGTTAGCAGCAACTAAAGTTTAGCAATAATTCATGAGTATTATGCAGAACAGCTTACTAAATTTTAGCAATGGGGCCCATAGAAAGAGAGCAAGAGGGATTAAGACAGCAAAAAATATACACAGTAACATAAGGTTACATACATCAAGCGTCAGTTTCCAAACAAATAAAGTACACACACATAACAAAGAGTAATATATGCCCCCTTAAGTGCAACAGAGAAGAATTATAATGCAAAATACAAGAGAAAATATTGTAAAGTGGTTGTATAGTGTCTAAAAGAAAGCACAGAAGTCAAATAGAATGTCACATACTCAGTATCAGCTTATAGCGCATGGTGAGATAATACTTATATATTCTAGTCAAAATTAAACTTTCATGATTCAGATAAAGCAGTAATTTTAAGCAACTTTCTCATTTACTCCTATTATACATTTTTCTTCGTTCTCTTGGTATCTTTATTTAAATGTAACCTTAGGAGCCAGCCCATTTTTGGTTCAGCACCTGGGTAGCGCTTGCTGATTGGTGGCTACATTTAGACACCAATCAGAAAGTGCTATCCAAGTGCTGAACCAAAAATGGGCCAGCTCCTATGCTTACATTCTTGCTTTTCAAATAA
Source organism: Bombina bombina (assembly GCF_027579735.1). Classification (NCBI taxonomy): domain Eukaryota; kingdom Metazoa; phylum Chordata; class Amphibia; order Anura; family Bombinatoridae; genus Bombina; species Bombina bombina. Next base: position 1,108,240,475 of record NC_069500.1, read on the forward strand.
AGATAGCAAGAGAACAAAGAAAAATTGATAATAGGAGTAAATTAGAAAGTTGCTTAAAATTGCATGCTCTATCTGAATCATGAACGTTTAATTTTGACTAGACTATTCCTTTAAGCTCCAAGATGGCGGCATTTAGTGTGAAGATGCAAAGCTTCACTAACCTGTACTTGCGAGAAGTTAATATAAGAGAAAAACTTTTAAGAGAGCTGCAGGTACAAGAGGTAAAACATTAGCATGGTAAGTAGTAACCATGCTATTGTAGTTGCACCCATCAGTTTTAACCCCTTCCTGTCAGTACATATTTGTTAGAGGATTGAATGTTATAAAGTATATTAATACTAGTGTTAAAACCTATGTACATGGGCCAAAATGTGTAAGGAAAGAAATATATCTCTCTTATCTCTATATCTCTATATAACTCTTAGGAGGCATTGTACAGTTTTGCACTTTTATCTCAATCACACACTCATCCTCAAGGTCAGGTATGTAGCTGCCCAACTCCCTCATTTAGCCACCTCTCCCTCCTAGAACCTTTCCCTACCCTCTGATCGCCCCATCCACTCAGATCCCCTCTCCCTCATCCCCCTTCCTTCCATTCCCCTCCATACCCCTCCCTGCCACTCTCAACATTATTTTTTCTGCAGCGCAGCTGTCCCACCCACTCCCACCCACTCCCTCTATCTCTATCTCTCTATCTCTCTCCCTCTATCCCTCTATCCATCTATCCCTATCCCTCAATCCCTTTCCTTCTATACATCTATCCCTCTATCCATCTATCCTGCTATCTCTTTCCCTCTATCTCTCTATCCATCTATCCCTATCCCTCAATCCCTTTCCCTCTATCCATCTATCCCTCTATCCATCTATCCCTCTATATCTATCCCTCTAGCTATCTATCCCTATCCCTCTATCCATCTATCCCTATCCCTCTATACATCTATCCCTATCTCTCTCTCTATCCCTCTATCTCTATCCCTATTCCTCTATCCCTATCCCTCTATCCAGCTATCCCTATCCCTCTAATTATCTATCACTCTATCCCTATCCCTCTATCTCCATCCCTCTATCCATATTTCCCTATCCCTCTATCCCTATCCCTCTCTTTATATCCCTATCTGAATATTTTTCTTTCTGCAATGCAATGGTCCCACCCGCTCCCGTACTCTCCTGCCCCCTCCAGCGATGGGCCATCCACCCCCCTCTTTCCTAATCCTCGCACGCCACCAAACGATCAGCACTACTGTTGCCCGATGCACAGAGGGACACAGACTGTCCCTCTCTGCTTCGGTAACGCTGCAAGACTCTTTCTGCACTGCCACACTCGTGGGGCATGCAGAAATAGTGCAATCTTGCTACTTTTAGCGAGATCACAGCAGAGAGAGGCCTGGGACTTAATGCTGTCCTCGTGCTTTTTTTGCCCAGTCTCTACTGCGCATTTGCGCTGGTCGGTAAGGCCAGGTATGTTTGTCTCAGGCTGCAGTCTCTTCTGTGCATGACTGCATCGGACAAACATACCTGGCCTTTTATTATTATAGATAACAATGTTGGTTGTGCACACCACCCTTTTATTGTGTGGGGGTGGGAGAGAAAAAATAATTTTCAAAAATAATTATCAAAAAACTAAACAAAATAACTGATGAAAGTGCACTTTATTTGTACTATATAAAGATTTAATAATTAATTTAAAGGGACAGTAAAGTCATAATTAGACATTCATGATTTAGACAAAGAATACCATTTTATAGATCTTTCCAATTTACTTCTATTATTTAATTTGCTTCCTTCTCTTGTTGTCCTTTGCTGAAAGGTTTATCTAGGTAAGCTCCGGAGCAGTAAAGAACCTAGGTTCTAGCTGCTGATTGGTGGCTGCATATATATATATATATATATACTGATTGTCATTGGTTCACCCATGTGTTCAGTTAGAAACCAGTAGTGCGTTGAAGCTCCTTCAACAAAGGATGCCAAGAGAATGAAAAACATTTCATAATAGAAGTAAACTGGAAAGTTGTTTAAAATTATATGTTCTACCTAAATCATGAAAGAAAATGTTTGGGTTTCATGTCCCTTTAATGCAGTTTAGGCACATCCAGAGGAAATGTGTCCTTTTATAGGCTACAGAATTTGGCACAAATTAAAAAAGTAGAATTTAATGAAAAATACTGATAATAATGATGGGAAAACTTGATCTTTCCCCACGTCTCACAATTTAGGATATAATTTTAAACAACTTTCTAATTTACTTTTCTTATCAAAATTGCTTTGTTCTCTTGGGATGCTTTGTTGAAGAATACATTTATAGAGGCTTAGGAGAGTGCATGTGCATTTAGTTCTCTATGACGGCAGTGTTTGTGGCAGTTATACATTGTTGTAAACACTGCTGCCATAGAGTGCTAAACACATATGCACGTTCTTGAGTTCCTATGAGCCTACCTAGATTTACGTTTTGACAAAGGATTCCAAGAGAACTAAGCAAATTTCATAAAAAAAGTAAAGTGGAAAGTTGTTTAAAATGTCATGTAATATCTGAATCATGAAAGTTTAATTTTAATTTTACTTTCCCTTTAATAATACAACACAATTTAACTTGTAATTTGTATGACTTATTTTAACCTGTGTAGGGTCCATGTGAATAAAAGTAACACTGGGAAAGGCTTACGTGTTTGTAAATATGTGCTGTATAAATATTAATTACGACGGGCTACATTTTACTATTGCCAGATGGACAAGGGTGGACACAATGCCGCCACCTGCTTGTAAGCAGCCAATCGCATGTGAGCAGGGGCTGTCAATCACCCTGGCCAGAGAAGACCGGCAGATTGAGAAATGCCAATTTGGAGTTGGCGTAGTAGGTTAAGAAGCAGCGGTCTGATAACTATCGCTGCAGGCTCACTCACACAAGCCTGCACTCGAAGGTGCTCCAAAGTTGTATTTGCAGCTCCTTAAACTTATTGTTTCTACTTTACTGCAAAAACATAACATACAATTTAAAATTGTTTCTGAAAAACAAAACATTCTGAATAGGTTATTTATAAAACAAGAGTGAACTTCTGTTAAGGCTTAATAGACAGCTACATTAACTATTCCTTTTAAGAGCAATGACTGAACAAAAAGTGTTTAATTACAATATGTGATTTGAACACAAAACTGTGCATAATAGTGGTTAGTCATTTACTTTAAACATTCAGAATCAAGTGTAATGAATGCACTTCACATAGCCTGTGGAACTGTCATCCAACAATGAATCTAAAAACTATTTGATAAATTGCATTTAATTAAATTCAGTCAGTGGAGTGAAACTTTTGCTATTCTATTTAAGAACTAGTCTTACAAAGACAATGAAATATTTACCAGGGTGAGTAAAGTTTTAATGCTTAAAGTGTTTAATTTTGTATGATCAATTAACCTTAGACAAAGCATTTGGAGATCAGGAAATATGTAATCAAGAAAACCTGTCCCATTTAATAACTAGATGTGGCAAGATTGCATTTTCAAGTATAACAATGAAGGGTAAGGAAGCATAGCCTATATTTGCAATACATCTTTTTTTGAAACATGGAACAATAACGAGTACCACAATTGTCAAACAAAACCAATACTTAGTCAGAGGTACCAGTCCCAAATATTTAACATATGTAACAGAAGAATGTGTTTCATTGGCACAATATCCCCCAGATCAAAAATATAATTATGGAATAATTATCGAAGACAGAAAATATACTTCCAAAAGTGGAGCACTTCAAGAGTGCATTACAGGCGATCTGGGGTCATTTGCAGCGTCCATCTAGCTGATACTCTGTTAAATGCAATAGCAACTCCTCTGTACTATAATAAAAAAAAAAAAAAATTCTCGTAAAGAAAGTACTAAAATATGGGCAAAATAGTTGGTTGAAAAATCCCCTAAAATGTTTGGGATTTTTATTAAAACAATAATAAAAACAATTTAGTACACTGCAACGGTAGGTGTTATGAGCCTGACATGTGCTTAAACTGTATACCGTCAATTAAAGAAGGGTTATATATGTGACAATTTTATTACACCCAGTTTTACATATGTTTGTGTGAGGTCTTGAAGTAGGAAACACCAAAAGATCAGAAATGTATGGTTGGTTATTTGTATTAGAGTTTATAATGCATGAAGAAATAGTATACATTAGCCAGAGTCACATATTACAGTGTACTATGTTGTTTTTAATATTGTTTTAATAAAATTCCCCAGTATTGTAGGGGATTTTTTTAACCAACTTTGGGCTAGATTACAAGTGGTGCACTATTTAGCGCTTTAAGTCAAGAGCAAACACCACTTGAAGTAAAAGTATATTACAAGTTGAACGTAAAATGTTTGCCCATGAGCAAAACCCGATGAGCGCAATCTTCAGGACTTTGGATAACGTAACCACATTAACTTCTTCTCCCCATATACTTTAATAGAGTGCGCTGTTAAAACAAACTCGCTCGCATGCTAACCTAATACCACGTTACACCTAAAGCGATAAGGGGCCAATTTATCAAAGCTTCAATTGTGATCGCACTGGAATTCAACGTCAAATTAGACGCCAAGTTAATCCGCCGTAGTTAACACAGCATCAATGTTGAAATGTTCAACATAATATATGCTCCTGTGAGATCAATCCGATGCAAATTGATGCTTGCGTTATTTGAGCGTAATACTGATCATCCACATTCACATTCGACTCTATTCGAGCATAATACTGATGATCCGCCTTCACATTTTACTCTATTTGACCCTCTTACCAATTTATCAAACATTCAACAGGTACGCTTGCGTCTATTCCAAAGCAGCTTACCTATCGTTAAAACCACCACCTCTGAGGCCGCGAATGCCATAGAAATCAATGGCAATCTGAAAAAGAATTCTAATAAAAATGTTTCATGTCCCTTTAACCTTTTGTTATAAAAAAATATATTAAGATCTGCCCTTATTACTAAATAAAATCAAGTATTGAGACGTTATCCTACTTATGGGTTATGTTTCATCTTTGTCTCTCTGTCGTAGAGTTCATTACAAAGCAAGGGCACAAGTTATTATTTTTACAGGAATGAAAGAAAGGAACACAGTCCCTAACTTTTTTGACGCAGAAGGAGGAGATTAATAAACCAGCAAAAGGCTGCACAAGTAGATGTGCGTCAACAAAGACGCATAAGAGTGCCAAGACTATTTCTCCCAAGAATTGGTCTATATCTTTTGAGTGAAAGGGATGGACTCCTTTCACTAGTAGTCAAACATATAGGGATAAAAGAGAACAAAAGAGATATTACATAATATATTTTGATTACCAAAGTATAACTTCCTTTGTTAATACATGTTTTTGCATCATGTTTAACGCATGGAAAAACTTCTCCAGGAGATGATGTTCATAGTTGAAAAGCAAATACAAAAAGAACTTTTACAACATTTCTGCTTCTTCCATGCAATACTCCAACTTCTAATAACCACCAAATAAGTCAATTATTGACCATATTTATTGGGAAATTCATAATTATGTGATTACTGTAATTAAATAAGCGAATCAAAATTTAACATATGTTTTCTACTCTCAATAACAAATCGAATTGGGCAATACTGGTGGAAATGATTTTGCAGTAGTAGCTAGTGTTAGAAAAAACAAAAAAGGGATTATAAAATTCATGAGATGATGGGACACATGTACCGCATATCTGGGATAAATATGACGCAGGGAATATGTATAAGGCGATATAGTGACCTTTGACAACGCAAAAAACAGTGTTATAAGGATATGAAATTACATTTTATAGATTGTGTATTATAATTGCTAAAACATGCAATAGCTGTCACTTTCACTTCATGAACAATTGGTTGTCACATGAACAAAACCAAAAAAGATCAGACAATTTAATATTCAGAAAACACATAATTAGTCAACATTTGTATTATAATCAAATAAAATCTGGAAATGATATTTGATTCACTATAATCTTCAGCAGATAGGGTCTACATACAATTAAACTGTCATGATTCAAATAAAGCAGCAATTATAATCACCTCTATAATGTGTTCCTATTATAATTGTTTGATTCCTTCTCTTGAACTGTTTAAGAATTTAAAAGTTTAATCTAGAAGCCCAGCCCATGATTTTAACACCTGTGTAGCATTGATCTTGAATTAGGCACTCCAATCAGGAAACAATACACAGGTGTAGCACAAAAACTGGGCCAGCACTTGAACTTGCATTATTTTTGAATGAAAATAAATTAAAAGATAAATAATACATGTACATATGTTTGCAAAACATTTCAGAAATAAAACATATATATAAACAAGTATGTGCAAAGAGATAGGTACATATTTGAGCATTAAGAATCATATAAAATTGAGTATACAAAGTAAGATAGAAGCCAACCATGTGTGGGAGGGGAAAACGCATCATCATCCTAGCTTAATCAACCTGTGGATACGTGATGCATTTTGGAGCGTGACGCCCTGGGTGTTGTGAGAGGTGTGGAGCTTTAACCTAGCTTATCGGCAGCAGTCTGCTTCAGGAGGAGGCTTTCCCGAGTAGAAATTAATCTTCTGCGGTAGTAAGGAGGAAGCGTGTGGCTCAGCCTGGTGTGGCAGAGAGCGTTCCTATACAGCACAGAAAGGAAGCAATGTGCCTCTCAAGGGATCTTGAAAGTGCATACATTTTTTTATTTTTCCATTAAAATAAAATATTTTCTCTAGTGCAAGGTATTTGAGCAGAAAGGGCTCATATGTGTGTGTATATATATATATATATAAATATATATATATATATATATATATATATATATATACACATATATATATATATGTGTGTGTATGTTTATGCATATACATGTGTATATATTTGTGTGTATACTTAAAAACATATAGAAATACATAAATACACATACAATAACTGATCATATATATGTTTATATATACACACACACACGCACACACACACACATTAAAGCCCATTAAAGCCCTTTCCATTCAAATACTTTGTCACATACCATATACCTTTTAACCCTTATATACATTTTTATTAACTGTATATATGTGTGTAATACTTTAATGTGTTTATGTTTGTAGTTTTTTTTTTTAACTCTTACACTTTACGCTAGGTCGCCACTTGCACATACCCAAAGATCGTTAAATGTGTTTGCACTTTATTGAATGCATTTGCTTTCAACTTGTAATATGTGCGCAAGTTAGCGCAGGTACAATATTGCTTATTGTGACCCTAGCGCGTCATTTGTAATCTAGTCCTATGTTGTGCATATTTTATGCATATTTGTAGACTGTCTATCCAAAAAAAAAAAGGTTTTATTATTCAAATTGTACTACCAAGAAGTTGTTCTTACGTACACCTGAGGATCAGCTAGCTTGGAATGACCTTAAAGGGACACTGAACCCAAATTATTTATTTAGTGATTCAGATAGAGCATGCAATTTAAGCAACTTTCTAATTTACTCATATTATCAATGTTTCTTTGTTCACTTGCTATCTTTATTTGAAAAAGAAGGCATCTAAGCTTCTTTTTTGGTTCATAACTCTGGACAGCACTTTTTTATTGGTGGATGAATTTATCCACCAATCAGCAAGAATAACCCAGGTTATTCACCAAAAATGGGCCGGCATCTAAACTTACATTCTTGCATTTCAAATAAAGATACAAAGATAATGAAGAACATTTGATAATAGGAGTAAATTAGAAAGTTCCTTAAAATTGCATGCTCTATCTGAATCACGAAAGAAAACATTTGGCTACAGTGTCCCTTTAAGTTGCCTGTAACGCACTAGTAAGTGCACCTCTTTTGTGAGTATATTTCCTGCTGTGGAGAATTTTTCCAGAGATTTTTTAACTGTTAGATATTGTACGATTGGAGCGCCTTCTTCTGTCTGTGTCTTCACAATAGTCAAAGATTCATTCTTTGGGGCCTATTTATCAAGCTCCGTATGGACCGCTGCTCCATAACCTGTCCGCCTGCTCTGAGGCGTCAGACAGACGGAAATCAACCCGATCCAATATGATCTGGTTAATTGACACCCCCTGCTAGAGGCCAGTTGGCCACGAATCTGCAGGGGGTGGTATTACACCAGCAGTTCCCCAGAACTGCTGGTGCAATGATAAATGCAGAGAGCGTATGCTGTCGGCATTTATCGATGTGCAGCGGACATGATCCACAATATTGGATCATGTCCGCTCGCACGTTCTTAAATAGGCCCCTTTAAATTAATATCTCCTGGAAAAAAAGACTTGCTGCCTAACTGTGAAAATTAATTCTCATGAAGGGGACTGTATGATGACTGAAATATCAAATAAATGACTGGTTGCACTTAGTTAAAAATTCTGAGAGTGCCTTCTTCATGAATATATATATATATATATATATATATATATATGTATTCACAACTATATGATCTTGTTGGACAATCCGTTCAAAAACCATGGATGTTATTGTTTGCAGCTCTAACAGCCCCAGTTCTTCTGGGAATGATTTCCACAAGTTTTTGGAGTGTGTCTGTTGGAATTTGTGCCCATTCACCAAAAAGAGCATTTGGGAGATCAGGTACTGATGTTGGGTGAGAAGATCTGACTCACAATCGGAGTTCCAGTTTATCCCAAAAGCATTTAATGTTGTTGAGATCAGGGATTTGTGCGGGTTAGTTGAGTTCCTCCACACCAAACTTCTTAAACCATGTCTTCATGGACCTTGCTTTGTGCACAGGGGGACAGTCATGCTGGAACAGGAAAGGGGTCTTCCCCAAACTGATGCCACGAAATTGGAAGCCCACAATTTTCTAAATTGTCATTGCATTATGTAGCATTAAGATGGTCCTTCAATGGAACTAATGGGATAAACTCAAACCCTGAAAAACAGCCCCAGACTATTATTCCTCTTCCAACAAACTTTGTATTAGGCAATATGCAGTCCAATAGGTAACCGTCTCCTGGCATTCACCACTCCCAGATTCTTCCATTCTGCCAGATAGTGTGGCATCACTCCAGATGACATTTTGTCACTGCTCCAGAGTCCAGAGGCTGCTTTACACCACTTCAGCCAACACTTGGCATTCTACATGTTGATGTGAGGCTTGTGTACAGCTTCTCAACCATGGAAAGACATTTCATGAAGCTGCTAATACACAGTTCTTGTGCTGATGTTGCTTCCAGAGGCAGTTTGGAACTCTGTGAGTGATGCAACAGATGATAGGTGATTTTTACACTCTATGCACTTCAGCACTCAGCAGCCCTGCTCTGTGAGTTTGTATGGTCTACCACTTAAGGGTGGGCGGTTGTTGCTCCTAAATGCTTCCTCTTCACAATAATAGCACTTGCAGTTGACCGGTGCAGATCTAGTGAGACAGAAATAGCAATGGTGTGGCTTAAACACCTGCATTCAATTATTAGCAGGGGTGTCCACATACACATACACGTCTCAAGATATTTTTCTACAAAAGTAAAAAAAAAAAGATAACCTTTTCTAAAGTATAAGATAGATGGATAGATAGATAGATAGATGGATAGATGATAGATAGATCTATCTATATAATCAAAAGCCAAAAAAGAAGGCACAAACAAGCAATTGGTTTACAGTTTGCATTTTGCTTCTTTTGTCATGTTAAGACAGGAGATGCCATATTATTTGCTAAAAAAGGTCAGACTTTGACAAATGTTTATTCCTAAGAAGAATGTTTTATTATATATGTCAGGTTGACCTGCAAAAATTAAAACTTCAAAGGAAAAAGTAGACAGAAATATGTAAACACAAACAGTGTGTTTTAACAACAAGTTAAGCCATGGTCACTACTACTTTGTATTATTCCAAAATTTGTTTCACAAATTAATAATAGACCCATAGTAAAGTTTAATGAAAAACAGCATCCTCTTATGTTAATATGATCCTTTCAGTATTTTATGTGCATGTTTGGAAAAATGCACAAAAAACAAAAATCTTAGAAGATGGATGTTTTTTAAAAATCTAAATTTGTGAATAGAAAGAACTGTGCATCCTTGTCTAGTAACAAACACACTCAGAATAAGACTCTTTGGGGTATATTTATTAAGCAGCGTATGCTGCTGTTTCTGCGCGAGCCTTCAGGCTCGCCGGAAACATAAGCTAAGAAGCATTGATCGTAAACTGCTGCTCCTTAACTCATCCATCACCTCTGCAATCATCCCGATTGGATACAATTGGGATGATTGACACCCCCTGCTAGCGGCTGCAAATGTGCAGGGGCGGCATTGCACAAGCATTTCACCAGAAATGCTTGTGCAATGATAAATGCAGACAGCGTACGATGTTGGCATTTATCGATGTGAGGCGGACATGATCCGCTACAGCCTGACATTTGATAAATCTACCCCTTTGTCTTGAGTCATTATAATGTAACAGTAATAATAATAGTAACATTTGTATTTGCCATGTACTACAAATATAAAATTGCAGGAATGCCAAACATCACAACAAAGACACAATTATTATATTAATTGAAGTAAAAATACAATCAAACATTTACACAACATTACTGTACAGACTCTGCAGTTAGAAAATTCCCTAATTCTTATATTATCCTACATGAAAGCTAATGCAATTCATTCAAGCATGACAAAGTGAATTGGATACTTCTACATAGTTTTGTTATTATTGCTTACAGTTGAGGACAAGTTGACTTGCACATACAGTATATTTAACAAAGATAATATGCCCTGTAAAAGTTACAGTTTGTGAGAACTATTGGAGTACATTCTAATCTTTTGATCTTCTTGTTTATCGGTAGTCTGTTGGTTCCCGATCCACATTTTGTATATTTCGAGTGATCAAAATCCAAATAATAACTCCATTGCCATAATGGGAAAAGCTCAGATCAGATCCAAGCAGATAGGGGTAAAATTGCTCCTACAATGATGTATAGATCAATCTATGGTCTAGATTCATTAAACCTATATTCAACACTATTGTATAGTCCATTAGCAGTGGACAGGACACAAAATTTAATACACATATGTATCTAACAGACGTATATGTGATATCTCATATAGCAAACAAGATCTGCCGGCAATGCAAGGAAACAAAAGTCACAACCACAACATCTATAAATGGTGTTTAGCGATAGCACTTTTAAAAAGCTTGTTTTTAGTTCATTCTTGTGTTTCCATGATTTTAAGTTACAATAATTTCATCTTCTTAAACAGCTATCACGTATTTGTGATCAGAATTTTACTGTTTGCCTTTCCTTCCTGTTCATTTGCAACTCAGATCAGTTGTACAGGTTTTTAAATGGAAAAGGAGTCCCAAAAATTGTGTTTTGAAAAACTGAATTTTACAAGATTTGGAACATCGTTTTATGGTAATAGATATTCAGCAAGGACAAACCTTATTCTGTACTGTGAGGTTTGGAACTTTTTGCCAATATTAACATTGTAAGATTCACGATTTACAGCATGAGAACTGTTAAATTCCCATTTTAGAAGATGTGATAAGTTGTGGACACTTAATCCTTATGGAAATTAATTTTCTTGCAGAGTTCTTCTTGATTTTTCAATTAATAAAATTTTAGAGAGACTAAAGTCAAAATTAAACTGCCATGATTCACAAAAAAGCATAAGGTTTTTAAATTTTCTAGAGACTTTCCATTTTACTCCCATTATCAAATAGGCACTTTCTGAGGCACCAGCTACTACTGAGAATGTGCAAAAGTTCCCAGTGTATATGTATATGAGTCTGTGATGGCTGTCACATGATCCAGAGGGTAGAAAATTGAAGTAAATTTTGAACTATGTCAGATAAAAACATAAATTATGCTTACCAGATAATTTCATTTCCTTCTGTATAAGGAGAGTCCACGGCTTCATTCCTTACTGTTGGGAAATACTGAATCTGGCCACCAGGAGGAGATAAAAGACACCCCAGCCAAAGGCGCCTATCTATCAAGCTCCGAATGGAGCTTGACGCCTCGTGTTTCTGGTGAGCCTGCAGGCTCGACAGAAACAGCAGTTATGAAGCAGCGGTCTAAAGACCGCTGCTCCATAACCTGTCCGCCTGCTCTGATTAGGTGGACAGGAATCGCCGGAATTCAACCCGATCGAGTACGATCGGGTTGATTGACACCCCCTGTGAGCTGCTGGTGCAATGCTGAATACAGACAGCGTATTGCTCTCCGCATTCAGCGAGGTCTTGCGGATCTGATCCGCACTGTCGGATCAGGTCCGCAAGACCTATGATACATAGGCCTCAAGGGCTTAAATACCTCTCCCACTTCTCCTATCCCCCAGTCATTCTGTTGAGGGAACAAGGAACAGTAGGAGAAATATCAGGGTATAAAAGGTGCCAGAAGAGAAATATAAACAGAGAAACATGGACTCTCCTTATACAGAAGGAAATGAAATGATCTAGTAAGCATAATTTATGTTTTCCTTCTTAATATAAGGAGAGTCCACAGCTTCATTCCTTACTGTTGGGAAACATATACCCAAGCTCTAGAGGACACTGAATGATAACAGGAGGGACAAAAATAGAGGCAGACCCTAATCTGAGGGCACCACAGCCTGCAAAACCTTTCTCCCGAAGGCTGCTTCAGCTGAAGCAAAAACATCAAACTTGTAAAATTTAGAAAAAGTGTGTAAGGAGGACCACATAGCCACCTTACAAATCTGATCCATAGAGGCCTCATTCTTAAAGACCCAAGAGGAAGCCAGTGCTCTAGTAGAATGAGCCGTAATTCTCTGTGGAGGTCTATGTCCTGCTGTCTCATAAGCTAAGCGGATAAGACTCCTCAACCAAAAAGATAAGGAAGTTGAAGAGTCCTTCTGACCCTTACGCTTCCCTGAATATGCCACAAACAAGGAAGAAGGTTGTCTAAAATCCTTAGTACCCTAAAGATAAAACTTCAAGGCAAGAACCACGTCCAAATTAAGAAGTAAATATTCCTTTGAAGAAAAAGGATTAGGACACAAAGAAGGGACCACAATCTCTTGATTGATGTTGCGGTCTGACATGACTTTAGGGAGAAACCCTAACTTAGTACATAGGACAGCCTTATCAAAATGGAACACCAGATAAGGAGGCTTACATTGCAAGGCGGCAATTTCAGATACTCTGCGCACATAAGCAATAGCCAGTAGAAAAAGAACCTTCCAGGACAACGACTTAATGTCAATTTCATGCATAGGCTCAAACGGGGCCCGTTGCAAAACTTTAAGAACCAAATCCAGACTCCAAGGGCAAGCCGAAGATCTCAAGACAGGTCTGATCCTAATCAGAGCCTTAACAAAAGACGGAACATTTGGAAGTTAAGAGAGCCTCTTGTGCAGTAAAACAGACAAGGCCGAAATCTGTCCCCTCAGCGAACTGGCCGAAAGACCCTTCTCCAGTCTATCCTGGAGAAACAATAATCCTGGCAACCTTAACTTTATGCCAAGGAAATCCACACTCTTCACCCCAGAATAAGTAGGCTCTCCACACCTTATGATAGATGTGACGAGTAACCAGCTTACGAGCTTGAATGAGAGTATCAATAACTCTCTCAGAAAACCCTCTCTTGGCAAGGACTAAGCGTTCAATCTCCACGCAGTCTGCCTAAGAGAGAGAGATTTTGATGAACAAAAGGACCCTGTACCAGCACATCCCTGCTACAATGTAGCTTCCATGGAGGAGAAGATGACATCCTCATTAGATCCGCAAACCACGTCCTTCATGGCCATGATGGAGCAATTTGTATTACTGACGCCTGCTCCTGCTTGATGTGGGCCACTACCTGAGGAAGGAGTGGTAATGGCAGAAAAAGGTAGATTAGACTGAACCTCCAAGGCACTGCTAATGCATCTATTAGCTCCCCCTGAGGATCCCTGGACATCAACCCATATCTGGGTAGCTTGGTATTGAGACGAGACACCATGAGATCTATCTCCAGCACCCCCCACATGTTGCATATCTCGGCAAACACTGGATGAAAGGATTGTCTGCTGAGAAAATTTTCTTCCAAGTTGTCCACACCTGGAATGTGGATTGCTGACAGCGAACAGCTGTGGGCCTCTGCCCACTCCAGGATCCGAAAAACTTCCCTCATTCCTAGGGAGCTTCTCGTTCCCCCCCGATGGTTGATGTAAGCCAACAAAGTTATATTTTCTTATTGGAATCTGATAAACCGGGATGATCCCAGAAGAGGGCAAGCCTTCAGAGCATTGTAGATTGCTCGAAGTTCCAGAATGTTGATCGGAAGGAAGCGTTCCACCTTAGACCACAGGCCCTGTGCCTTCTTGGCACCCCAAACAGCTCCCCATCTTGAAAGACTCGCGTCCGTAGTCACAATCTCCCAGGATGGTCTTAGAAAGGATGTTCCTCAGGACAGATGATCTGGACAGAGCCACCAAGAGAGCGATTTTCTCGACCGGCTGTCCAGGGAAATCTGTTGAGACGGATCTGAATGATCGACGATCCACTGTCTCAGCATGCACAGCTTTAATAGTCTGAGACGGAACCTAGCAAAGGGAATTATGTCCATGCTGGACACCATGAGACCAATCACCTCCATACACAGAGCCACAGATGGCCTTAAGGAGATACGGAGGGCAAGACATGCCGAAGGTAGCTTGCAATATCTCTGGTCGGTTAGAAATATCCTCATGGATATTGAGTCTATTATAGTACCCAGGAATTCTACCCTGGGGCTTGGAATAAGAGAACTCTTCTCTAAGTTTATCTGCCAACCATGTGATCGAAGAAGGGAGAGAAGAGATACCGAATGTTCCTTCGCCAGAGGAAAGGATGGTGCTTGAACCAGAATGTCATCCAAGTAGGGAACTACTGCTATACCTGGGGTTCTGGCAATGACCAGGAGCGCCCCTAGAACCTTTGTAAAGATTCTTGGAGCAGTAGCTAGACCAAACGGAAGTGCAATGAATTGGAAGTGCTGATCCAGGAATGCAAACCTTAGGAACTGGAAGTGGTCCCTGTGGATTGGAACGTGAAGGTAGGCTTCCTTAAGATCTATAGTTGTCATGAACTGTCCTTCCTGAACTAGAACTTCCATTTTGAACGAGGGGACATTTAGAAACTTATTTAAGCACTCTAGTTCTAGAATCAGGCGGAAAGTTCCCTCCTTCTTTTGGACCACAGATAGGTTTGAATAGTATCCCAAACCTCTTTCTGCTATAGGAACCGGGACAATGACCCCCTAAGGAGTACAGATCCCACACGCATCCCAGAAAGGCTTCCCTCTTTTTTGGTTTTGAAGACAGGCTTGAGAGGAGAAATCTGCCCTTGGGTGGATGAGATTTGAAACCTATCTTGTATCCCTGAGCAATGACCTCCAGGATCCACGGATCCTGCACGTCCCTGAACCAAGCATCTGAAAACAGTGACAGTCTGCCCCCTACATGATCCAGCGCTGGATCGGGGGCCGTCCCTTCATGCCGACTTGTTCTCTGTGGGCTTCTTGTTCTGCTTGGATTTATACCAGGATTGAGCCGGCTTCCAGGTGCTCTTGGTTTGCTCGGGCTTAGAGGAGGACTGCTGACACTGGGACTTTTCTGAACGAAAGGAACGAAAATTAGATCCTTGTCCTTTAGATTTGTTCTTTTTATCCTGTGGTAGAACCCTTGCCCCTGTAACCATGGAGATAATGGAGTCCAGGCCTGGAGTAAATAAAATATTTCCCTTAAACAGGAGGGAAAGTAGTCTAGACTTAGAAGTCATGTCCGCAGACTAGGACTTCAGCCAGAGTGCCCGACAGGTCTGTACTAAGAAACCAGAGATTTTAGCATTCAACGAATAATCTGCATGTTTGCATCACAGATAAAAGAATTAGCAATTCTCAAAGCTTTAATTCTTTTCTGAATAACATCAAGGGGACCCTCCACCTTGATCAAATCCACTTAGGAGTCGCACCAGTAGGCCGCAGCAATAGGCTCCAGCAACCGAGGCCACAGCCGCTGCCGGTTGAAATAAATATCCCATATGCTGAAACATTTTCCTGAGAAAAGTTTCCATCTTCTTATCCATCTACTCTCTGAATGACGAGCTATCCTCAAGAGGGATAGTAGTACGCTTAGCTAATGTGGAGATAGCGCCATCAACATTAGGGATGGAACCCCACAACTCCAGCTGAGTCCGGGACCAGGAATCATTTTTTAAAGGCAGACGAAGGGGAAAAGGAAGATCCAATTCTATCCCACTCGTTCTTAATAATGTTCGCAATTTTTAAAGGAAAAGTTAGCAGCACTACCCTGTCCTTGTACTAGGGATCAAAGGTTCATTAGGCAACTTTGCCTCTGGAACCTCTAATGTCGAGAGAACCTCCTTTAGAAAAAAACGATAGTGTTCAATTTTAAAATAGCAGACTCCGATCCAGAAATTTCACCATCTGAAGACTCAGAGTGTGACCCATCCTGGGATACTTGAAAGGCAGACAAAATCTAATAAAACACTGGATGTCCCCTGGACTGGAGAGCTATGTTTAACCATTCACTTAAGCTTGGCAGGGCGAGGTAAAGCACTAAGAGCCTCAGAGACCTCTATTTTTAACTGCACAGTAAAGTCCGATGGTAAAAGACTCCCTCCAGATGGAGGATCAGGCATGCTACGGGAAGCTGCATGTGACAATGGAGATGACTGATGGGTATGCACCTCACGGGACGGCGAGTCCTCAGAGGTGGACGGCTCAGTAGTACTACAGGGCTTAACCTTCTTAGACATAATAACCTTGTTGATGCATATGGAACATGGTTGAGAGGGCGGGCACACCAAGGGCTCCTCAAAATATAGACAGGTATAATTATTAGGAATAGAGGGAATAACCTCAAGCATATCAGAATCCTCCATAGCTTGCGCTAACAACAGTAGGACACAGAATAAATTACCTTTTTATTTCTCACAAAACGGCATCTTTATACTTCCAATGACTGGGGCACTCACCACCTCCTAGACCCAGGCAAACAGAGAAACAAGCGTCTTTTCCGACAGCTAGCTTGGTCAGGAAGAGAAAACGAAAGTGTGACCACACCCAGTCACGTGGTGCGCAAGGCAGGACCGCCCCTGCTTTGAGAAAAAGCGCGCCAAGCTACAAGCTGCATAGCATTCAAAGTGAAAGTAAAAACCTGTATGTTCCGCTACCGCATAACAACAGTCTATGAGCCCAAAAAAAATCTCACACATAAAGCAGCATAAAATCAAAGTATCACACTTAATTAATCCCACTGTTCAATAACCTCATTCAGGAGATATTAACCCATGATTCTATTAAGATAAAAGGAGCCACACTGTGACCCTGTCTTCAGCGTTTTCAACATAAGTAAAAATTGAAACGATCTTACCAGAATTCGTGCTGTGGAACAGAAACACAGCCTCTTAAGTGTGACAGTCTTGTAGCAAAGCTCCTGACATGGACTTGAGTGAAGAAAAAGGAGATAGTGAAACTCGTCAACACTGGTTGCTTAAGGAGCTGTTAGCAGACAGTCTGGATGGGTTTGCAGGAAGACACTTCCTGCATCTCCAGACTCTAACTTTCATCAATGCTCTCACTGAGAGGCTGACAAGACTTTAAAAACTCCAGCGTTAACACAGCACCACAGCCATTACACAGAACCGCAGCCATTGTCGGTATAGCTGTACCACAAGCCTAATTTTAGCCTGTAACGTAACATCAGTCCCGCACACGTAAAAATGACGTTTTTTCATGGGACTTCCATAGTGCAGCTATTACGAGTTTTGCGGTGAGGCTAAGAAGCTTGCGTTGCAGCCTATACCGAGACGATCCATTTCGCAAGAGCAGAAGTTATGAGTTTTACGCTACAAAACTGTTACACAAAACTCATAACTAAAGTGTTGCAAAGTACTCTAACACCCATAAACTACCTATTAACCCCTAAACCACCGCCCTCCCGCATCGCAAACCAGATCATTTATGTAAGAACTTACCTGATAAATTCATTTCTTTCATATTGGCAAGAGTCCATGAGCTAGTGACGTATGGGATATACAATCCTACCAGGAGGGGCAAAGTTTCCCAATCCTCAAAATGCCTATAAATACACCCCTCACCACACCCACAATTCAGTTTAACGAATAGACTAGCAGTGGGGTGATAATGAAAGGAGTAGAAAGCATCAACAAAAGAAATTTGGAAATAATTGTGCTTTATACAAAAAATCATAACCACCATAAAAAGGCTGGGCCTCATGGACTCTTGCCAATATGAAAGAAATTAATTTATCAGGTAAGTTCTTACACAAATTATGTTTTCTTTCATAGTGACGTATGGGATAGCAATACCCAAGATGTGGAACTCCACGCAAGAGTCACTAGAGAGGGAGGGATAAAAACAGCCATTTTCCGCTGAACAAATTAATCCACAACCCAAAAAAATAAATTTATTCTTATAAATTAAAGAAAAAAACTTAAATCAAAAGCAGAAGAATCAAACTGAAACAGCTGCCTGAAGAACTTTTCTACCAAAAACTGCTTCTGAAGAAGCAAATATATAAAAACGGTAGAATTTAGTAACTGTATGCAAAGAGGACCAAGTTGCCGCTTTGCAAATCTGATCCACTGAAGCTTCATTCTTAAAGGCCCACGAAGAAGCCAAGGAAACCAACCAAGAAGCTAAGGAAATAGCAAAAGCCTTCTGACCTTTCCTAGGACCAGAAAATAAAACAAATAGACTGGAAGTCTTTCTGAAATCTTTAGTAGCTTCTACATAATATTTCAAAGCTCTTAGCAAATCCAAAGAATGTAAGGATCTTTCCAAATAATTCTTAGGATTAGGACACAAGGAAGGGACAACAATTTCTCTACTAATGTTGTTAGAATTCACAACCTTAGGTAAAAATTGAAAAGAAGTCTGCAAAACTGCCTTATCCTGATGAAAAATCAGAAAAGGAGACTCACAAGAAAGAGCAGATAGCTCAGAAACTCTTCTAGCAGAAGAGATAGCCAAAAGGAACAACACTTTTCAAGAAAGTAGTTTAATGTCCAAAGATTGCATAAGCTCAAATGGAGGAGCCTGTAAAGCCTTCAAAACCAAATTAAGACTCCAAGGAGGAGAAATTGATTTAATGACAGGCTTAATACGAACTAAAGCCTGTAAAAAACAGTGAATATCAGGAAGTATAGCAATCTTTCTGTGAAATAAAACAGAAAGAGCAGAGATTTGTCCCTTCAAGGAACTTGCAGACAAACCCTTATCCAAACCATCCTGAAGAAACTGTAAAATTCTAGGAATTCTAAAAGAATGCCAAGAGAATTTATGAGAAGAACACCATGAAATGTAAGTCTTCCAAACTCTATAATAAATCTTTCTAGAGACAGATTTACGAGCTTGTAACATAGTATTAATCACTGAGTCAGAGAAACCTCTATGACTTAGTACTAAGCGTTCAATTTCCATACCTTCAAATTTAATGATTTGAGATCCTGATGGAAAAACGGACCTTGAGACAGTCGGTCCGGCCTTAACGGAAGTGGCCATGGCTGGCAACTGGACATCTGAACCAGATCCGCATACCAAAACCTGTGTGGTCATGCTGAAGCCACCAGCAACACAAACGATTGTTCCATGATGATTTTGGAGATCACTCTTGGAAGGAGAACTAGAGGCGGGAAAATGTAAGCAGGATGATAACACCAAGGAAGTGTCAGCGCATCCACTGCTTCTGCCTGAACATCCCTGGACCTGGACAGGTATCTGGAAAGTTTCTTGTTTAGATGAGAGGCCATGAGATCTATCTCTGGAAGACCCCACATCTGAACAATCTGAGAAAACACATCTGTATGGAGAGACCACTCCCCTGGATGTAAAATCTGACGGCTGAGATAATCCGCCTCCCAATTGTCTACACCTGGGATATGCACCACAGAGATTAGACAGGAGCTGGATTCTGCCCAAGCAAGTATCCGAGATACTTCTTTCATAGCTTCGGGACTGTGAGTCCCACCCTGATGATTGACATATGCCACTGTTGTGATATTGTCTGTCTGAAAACAAATGAACGGTTATCTCTTTAACAGAGGCCAAAACTGAAGAGCTCTGAGAATTGCACGGAGTTCTAAAATATTTATTGGTAATCTCGCCTCTTGAGATTTCCAAACCCCTTGTGCTGTCAGAGATCCCCAAACAGCTCCCAAATCTGAAAGACTTGCATCTGTGATCACAGTCCAGGTTGGCCGAACAAAAGAAGCCCTTGAACTAAACGATGGTGATCTATCCACCACATCAGAGAGTGTCGTACATTTGGATTTAAGGATATTAATTGTGATATCTTTGTATAATCCCTGCACCATTGGTTCAGCATACAAAGCTGTAGAGTTTTCATGTGAAAACAAACAAAGGGGATCACGTCCGATGCTGCAGTCATGAGACCTAAAACTTCCATGCACATAGCCACTGAAGGGAATGACTGAGACAGAAGGTGCCAGCAGGCTGCAACCAATTTTAAACATCTTTTGTCTGTTAGAGACAGAGTCATGTACACTGAATCTATCTGGAAGCCTAAAAAGGTGACCCTTGTCTGAGGAATCAAGAAACTTTTTGGTAAATTGATCCTCCAACCATGTTTCCGAAGAAACAACACTAGTTGATTTGTGTGAGATTCTGCAGAACGTAAAGACTGAGCTAGTACCAAGATATCGTCCAAATAAGGAAACACTGCAATACCCTGTTCTCTGATTACAGAGAGTAGGGCACCAAAAACATTTGAAAAGATTCTTGGAGCTGTTGCTAGGCCAAATGGAAGAGCAACAAATTGGTAATGCTTGTCTAGAAAAGAGAATCTCAGGAACTGATAATGTTCTGGATGAATCGGAATATGAAGGTATATATCCTGCAAGTCTATTGTGGACATATAATGTCCTCGCTGAACAAAAGGCAGAATAGTCCTTATAGTCACCATCTTGAAAGTTGGTACTCTTACATAACGATTCAAAATTTTCAGATCCAGAACTGGTCTGAATAAATTTTCCTTCTTTGGGACAATGAATAGATTTGAATAAAACCCCAGACCTTGTTCCTGAAAAGGAACTGGCATGATTACCCTTGAAGACGTGAGAGAAAAAATCTTCTCACAGGAGGTCTTACTCTGAATCCTATTCGATACCCTTGAGAGACAATACTCTGAATCCATTGATTTTGGACAGACTTTATCCAAATATCCTTGAAAAACCTTAATCTGCCCCCTACCAGCTGAGCTGGAATGAGGGCCGCACCTTCATGCGGACTTAGGGGCTGACTTTGGTTTCTTAAATGGCTTGGATTTATTCCAATTTGAGGAAGGCTTCCAATTGGAAACAGATTCATTGGGGTAAGGATTGAGTTTTTGTTCCTTATTTTGATGAAAGGAACGAAAACGGTTAGAAGCCTTAGATTTACCCTTAGGTTTTTTTATCCTGAGGCAGAAAAACTCCCTTTCCCCCAGTAACAGTTGAAATAATAGAATCCAACTGAGAACCAAATAAATTATTACCTTGGAAAGAAAGACATAGTAATCTAGATTTAGATGTCATATCAGCATTCCAAGATTTAAGCCACAAAGCTCTTCTAGCTAATATAGCTAAATACATGGATCTAACATCAGTTTTGATAATATCAAAAATGGCATCACAAATAAAATTATTAGAATATTGCAGTAAGCGAATAATGCTAGATATGTCAGAATCCAATTCTTGTTTTGCGCTAAATTCTCCAACCAGAAAGTTGATGCAGCCGCAACATCAGCCAAAGAAATTGCAGGTCTGAGAAGATGACCTGAATATAAATAGGCTTTCCTTAGATAAGATTCAAGCTTCCTATCTAAAGGATCCTTAAAGGAAGTACTATCTTCCATAGGAATAGTGGTACGTTTAGCAAGAGTAGAAATAGCCCCATCAACTTTGGGGATTTTTTCCCAAAACTCTATAGAATTTTCTGGTAAAGGATACATTTTTTTAAACCTTGAAGAAGGAATAAAAGAAGTACCGGGCTTATTCCATTCCTTAGAAATCATATCAGAAATAGCCTCAGGAATAGGAAAAGCCCCTGGAGAAACCACAGGAGGTTTAAAAACAGCATTTAAACATTTATTAGACTTAACGTCAAGAGGACTGGTTACATCAATATCCAAAGTAATTAACACTTCTTTTAATAAAGAACGCATATACTCTATTTTAAATAAATAAGTAGGTTTGTCAGTGTCAATGTCTGAGGAAGGATCTTCTGTATCAGATAGATCCTCATCAGAGGAGGATAAATTATTATGTTGTTGGTCATTTGAAATTTCACAACTGAATGAGAAGTTTTAAAAGACGTTTTACGTTTATTAGAAGATGGAAATGCAGACCAAGCCTTCCGGATAGAATCAGAAACAAATTCTTTAAAATTCATAGGTATATCATGTACATTAGAAGTTGAAGGAACTGCAACTGGCAATGTATTATTACTGATGGACACACTATCTGCATGTAAAAGTTTTTCATGACAACTATTACAAATGAGATTCAGCAAAATAATTTCCACAATCTTACAACAAATGCACTTAGCTTTGGTAGAACCGATGTCAGGCAGCAATGTTCCAGCAGAAACCTCTGAGGCAGGATCAGATTGAGACAGCTTGCAAAATGTAAAAGAAAAAACAACATATAAAGCAAAATTATCAATTTCCTTATATGACAGTTTCAGGAATGGGAAAAAAAATGCAAATAGCATAGCCCTATGATAGAGAAAAAGGCAAGAGGCAAACATCAATGGGGTATTAAAATAATTAAAACGTTTGGCGCCAAGTATGACGCACAACGTAACTGAAAACTTTTTTTGCTCCAATAATAACCGGAAATGACACACTCACGTCACTAATGACGCAACCGTGTGTAAGGCTTCGGGGTCAACTATGACACCAGAAATGACGAAGTTACGTCATAGACGTATTTTTCACGGCAAAAAAATTATCGCGCCAAGAATGACGCAATAAAGTCTAGCATTTGACGCACCCGCAGGCCTAATACCGCCCGCAATTTGCAAGAAAGTAGTCAATTTAAAAAAAGACTAAACCCCAGGTAAAAAAAATTTTCTTAAAAATGTTTATTTTTCCCCAAATATGAAACTGACAGTCTGCAGAAGGAAATACATGAACCTGACTCATGGCAAATATAAGTACAATACATATATTTAGAACTTTATATAAATGCATAAAGTGCCAAACCATAGCTGGGGTGTCTTAAGTAATAAAAAACATACTTACCAAAAGACACCCATCCACATATAGCAGATAGCCAAACCAGTACTGAAACAGTTATCAGTAGAGGTAATGGTAAATTGAGAGTATATCGTCGATCTGAAAAGGGAGGTAGGAGATGAATCTCTACGACTGATAACAGAGAACCTATGAAATAGACCCCCATTAGTGAAATCATCGTATTTAATAAGTGATACTCCCTTCACGTCCCTCTGACATTCGCTGTACTCTGAGAGGAATCAGGCTTCAACAATGCTGAGAAGCGCATATCAACGTATAAATCTTAGAAAACGGTAGTAGTGATCACAGCGCCAAAAAGGCTAAAAGGTATGTACACACAAATGTATAGGAGGACTAAATTGAGTTTAAAGATTATGTTTAATACAGAATAGTATAAGAACAATGCTGGTTAAAATAATATTCTCCTAGGAGGATTAAAACAGACAAGTTGGCCGGCTATTAGAAAAGATTGTTACATTAACTTCGCTGGCAACAATGTTAAAATAACGTTAAAATAGCTCAAAATGATACTTAACCGTTAGTGGGCACGGTTAGAACTCACTAATGATACAAACCTTTGGATAGTGGCAGCGATATTTATTGGTGACACTATTCCAAAGGCTATGGAACTGATAAATAAAGTGCTAGAGATTAGAGCACAGTATATGTCAGTGAAGCTATGGATCCATATCTGTAAAGTTGCCGCAGTAAAGATTCAGAAATGAGAGTGCTTGACAGAGGCCGCACTCGATTAAGAATCTATAACAATGACCCCTGGCTGCAAGGGTTGCTGCGGTACCGAAAAAAGTAAATGTATAACACAAGAAGGTAAGTTTAAACTACCGAGAAATACCAAGTGACAATAAAAAAATAATAGCAGGGGTACCACCGATCTATACAACAGTGAGATCCTGATACAAGTGTGTGCAACTAATCTGTGCAAATACAAAAAACATCAAAAATTGAAAATAAATTACTATCAATAGTACCAGTCCTGTACGGTGATAAAAGAAAAAATGTGAAAAATTGTGAAAAATTGTGAAAAAAAGGAAAAAAGGAAAAAAAGGTCAAAAATGGTGACAAGGAGCAATGCTGGGTGGAATAAAAATGTGTGATTGAGCAATGTCAGTGAAAAAATCTGTGCGTTAACACTAGAAAAATCCAAATAAACTCCTGCTGTAGTTAGAAAAAGCTCCTGCTGTAGTGAGGAAAAGATGTGGAGATTACAACGGTCCGATTAAAACGTTTGTGGTGGTTAGGTATGTGAGTGAAAAATATATATAAACAACCTCAAAAACAAAAAAGCAAAGTTATCCAAAAGTCAGTTAGAACAAAAATATATATATATATTCCACTGTGAATCTTATTCCCTGTGAAAAAAGTTTTTCGATTGCTGAAGAAGGATCATCCAAAGGAATCCTTTGGGGATCTCAGCTGGGTCTGTGAAATATCGATGATCCCAATGTGTTGTCTATGCGTTTCGGTCCTTACAAGACCTTTTTCAAGATCCAATCAGCCAATCAGATTGAGCTTGCATTCTATTGGCTGATCGGAACAGCCAATAGAATGCGAGCTCAATCTGATTGGCTGATCCAATCAGCCAATCGGATTGAACTTGAATCTGATTGGCTGATTCAATCAGCCAATCAGATTTTTCATACCTTAATTCCGATTGGCTGATAGAATCATATCAGCCAATCGGAATTTGAGGGACGCCATCTTGGATGATGTCACTTAAAGGAACCTTCATTCGTCGGGAGTCGCCGGAAGAAGAGGATGGATCCGCATCGGCTGCTTCAAGATGGTCCCGCCCCGCACCGGATGGATGAAGATAGAAGACGCCGCCTGGATGAACATGTCTACCGGTCCAGATGTCCTCTTCTTGCCGGATAGGATGAAGACTTCGGACCCTCTTCTGGACCTCTTCTTGCCGGATAGGATGAAGACTTTGGACCCTCTTCTGGACGGATCGGTGATACCCGGCGTGGTGAAGATAAGGTAGGGAGATCTTCAGAGGCTTAGTGTTAGGTTTTTTAAGGGGTGTTTGGGTTAGATTAGGGGTATGTTGGTGGTGGGTTGTAATGTTGGGGGGGTATTGTATGTTTATTTAAATGCGAAAGAGCTGTTTCCCTTTTAAGGGCTGGTAAGGTAAAAGAGCTGTTAACTTTTTATTTTAGAATAGGGTATTGCATTTTTTTATTTTGGGGGGCTTTGTTATTTTTTAGGGGTCTTAGAGTAGGTGTAATTAGTTTAAAATTCTTGTAATCTTTTTTTATTTTTTGTAATTTAGTGTTTTGTTTTTTTTGTAATTTAGTTTAGTTGATTTAATTGTAGGTAATTGTAAATAGTTTAGTTAATTAATTTATTGATAGTGTAGTGTTAGGTTTAATTGTAACTTAGGTTAGGATTTATTTTACAGGTAATTTTGTAATTATTTTAACTAGGTAGCTATTAAATAGTTATTAACTATTTAATAGATATTGTACCTATTTAAAATAAATACAAAGTTGCCTGTAAAATAAATATAAATACTAAAATAGCTACAATTTAATTATTCGTTATATTGTAGCTATATTAGGGTTTATTTTACAGGTAAGTATTTATTTTTAAATAGGATTAATTTATTTAATAAGATTTAATTTATTTTGTTAGATAAAAATTATTTTTAACT
Organism: Bombina bombina; assembly: GCF_027579735.1. Lineage (NCBI taxonomy): Eukaryota > Metazoa > Chordata > Amphibia > Anura > Bombinatoridae > Bombina > Bombina bombina. The sequence goes on from NC_069500.1 coordinate 1,108,266,333, forward strand.
TAGGGGGTGTTAGTGTTAGGGTGTTAGGGTTAGACTTAGCTTTAGGGGTTAATACATTTATTATAGTAGCGGCGAGGTCTGGTCGGCAGATTAGGGGTTAATACTTGAAGTTAGGTGTCAGCGATGTTAGGGAGGGCAGATTAGGGGTTAATACTATTTATTATAGGGTTTTGGAGGTGGGAGTGAGGTGGTTTATGGGTTAATAGATTTATTATAGTGGTGGCGAGGTCCGGTCGGCAGATTAGAGGTTAAGAAGTGTAGGTAGGTAGCGGCGACGTATGGGGGGGCAGATTAGGGGGTAATAAATATAATATAGGGGTCGGCGATGTTAGGGGCAGCAGATTAGGGGTACATAGGGATAATGTAGGTTGCGGCGGTGTGCGTTTGGCAGATTATGGGTTAAAAAATTTTATTAGAGTGGCTGCGATGTGGGGGGACCTCGGTTTAGGGGTACATAGGTAGTTTATGGGTGTTAGTGTACTTTAGAGCACCGTAGTTAAGAGCTTTATGAGTTCTAACGCTCACTTCAGTCAAGACTCTAAATACTGGCGTTAGAAAGATCCCATTGAAAAGACAGGATACGCAATTGACGTAAGGGGATCTGCGGTATGGAAAAGTCGCGACTGGAAAGTGAGCATTAGACCCTTACCTGACTGACTCTAAATACCAGCGGGCGGCCAAAACCAGCATTAGGACCCCCTAACGCTGGTTTGGACGGCTAATGCAGAACTCTAAATCTAGGCGTGAGGTTTTCCCAAGACCTCTAAATGTTAAAGGGATATGAAACCCCACATTTTTCTTTCATGCAATTTTAAACAACTTTCTAATTTACTTTTATTATCTAATTTGCTTCATTCTCCTGATATAATTTGCTGAAAAGCATATCTAGATAGACTCAGAAGCTGTTGATTGGTGGCTGCACATAGATGCCTCATATGATTGGCTCACCCATTTTCATTGCTATTTCTTTAACAAAGAATATCTAAAGAATTAAGCAAATTAGATATTAAGAAGTAAGTTGGAATGTTGATTAAAATTGTTTTCTCTACCTGAATCATGAAAGAAAAATTGTGGGTTTAGTGTCCCTTTAAGCTAGGGCTTAGCAGAGATAAAGAGATCCATAATGTAGTTGCAGTTAGTGTAAGCAGCAGAAAATGCAAAACAAGTTGAGTGGAAAAAACTGGAATATTTTTTTTTTATAAGAGGAAAAATTGAAGTTGAGATTATTACTCTAGCAGTTCATTTATAATTGTCTGTAAATGGCTTCAACAGAAGAGATAAGAAAAGAAAATAAGCTTTTAAACATATGGTAACCATGGTTACACTATGGCAGCACCCGTCACTTTATAGAGACTACAACTTTAGACTTATTTCTTCAATATTTGAGCAACAGATATAATTAAAAAAAATACATCTGTATATTAGTCTCAGGATAATCTTCGCTGTGACTATATCATTATATTTAGCATTTATTTTGTGTTTAATGTCCCTTTAAAAGATGGGGTTGAGTTGGCAGCTAGCAATATATGAGAAACAGAAGAGTTTAGGTACCTTTGTTTATACTGGTGAAGCAGTGATCTGTAGCACTGGATCGGGTAGGGACTGAAGTGTATTCATTATTTTATGGTATGTTTATTCTTCATGATGGCTGAAAGACAGCAGACTGTATGATTTGTGATGAATGGAGATGCAGGATGAGGGAAAGAAGGGAGTTGTTATGATAATAAAATGATAATAATAATAAAATACTTCTCAGGTTTGACTGCAGCCTTGACATTAGACATAACAAGTATTTTTGACTGATTAAAGACCAGAATAAATAACTGCTGGACAAACCAATAATAAAGGGCAGTCTATCAAGCTGTCAACTATGCTGCATTCACCGGCATCAATACGCTCGCCTAACATTGCCTATCATCGCGGCTGCGTATCTCAATACACTCTCCTTATTTATGAAAAAAGTCGGCAAAAAGATGCGCACCAAAAACCGGACGATGAGCATCGGACTGTTGTTAACTAACAGTCATTGATCTCGCGTCTATTCGTCTTTTTCCAAATTTATTTTATACCCTGTCACTAAACGCTGCCACTATACTAAAATGTTTAACCCCTATCCTGCCACTCCCTGAACCCGCCACAACCTAAATAAAGTTATTAACCCCTATCCTGCCGCTCCCTGACCCTGCTGCAACCTATATAAAGTTATTACCCCTATCCCGCCACTCCCCGACCCCGCTGCAACATAAATAAAGTTATTAACCCTGATCCCGCCGCTCCCCGACCCCGCCGCAACCTAAATAAATGTTCAAATTTTTTGCATGCTTTGGGTTTTCGCTTGCGCACTGCCTTTTTACTTTTAACTTGTAATACTAGCGCAATCTGATATGAATGCTATCAAATAAATAAATTAACAATAATATGCAATAATGTTTTTTTAAAAATGGCCATTTAAGGGACATAAAACCACAATTTTTATTTCATCATCCAGATAGAGAATATAGTTTTAAATTACTTTACAATTTACTTCTATTATCAAACTTGTTTCATTCCTTTGGCATCCTTTGTTAAAGAAGCCACAATGCACTACTGGGAGCTTGTTGAATGTACTGAATGAGCCAATAACATGAGGTATATATGTGAAGCCATTAATCAGCAGCTCCAGAGCCTACCTAGCTAATCATTTCCAGCAAATGATAGCAAAATAACAAAACAAATTAGAAAATAGAAGTAAATTGGATAGTTGCCTAATATCACATGCTCTATCTAAATTTTGAAATAAAAAATTGGGTTTCATGTCCATTTAATAAAAAAAATCTATAAAAATGTCTACATTGTTTTATACAAATCTGCCATCAACCGCAAATACGCTGGAATTCCACAGCGTATTTGTGGCGAGGCTGATTCGCCATAGTTATCAAGCCCTACAGACCGGCAAAAGTAGAATCTAGTGACGTAACATACGATCCTCCGGATTCAGTCCGACACATATCGATGGTTACGTCACTCCAGATGTTCTGAACGCAAGTTTGGCACAATCTGACTACTTTTTTAAGTTATCAAAGAACAACCAGGTACGCTCGGCACTTTTCCGGCCCAGCGTACCTGGAGGCGGCGGATCCCATAGGAATCAATGGGAGTCTGACAGCAGCAAGAGCTCATGTTCGCTGCTGCCCGATATCCCATTGATTCCTACGGGAAGTGTCTGCACCTAACACCCTAACATGTACCCCGAGTCTAAACACCCCTAATCTGCCCACCCTACACCGCCGCCACCTACATTATACTTATTAACCCCTAAATCGCCGCTCCCGGACCCCGCCGCAACTATAATAAATGTATTAACCCCTAAACCGCCGCTCCCAGACCCCGCCGCCACCTACATTATTCCTAATGACCCCTAATCTGCCCCTCCCCCCAATATACCGCCACCATCTACATAAAGTTATTAACCCCTATTCTGCCGATCCCGGACCCCGCCGCCAATAAATTAATTTTTTAACCCCTAAACCGCCGCTCCCGGAGCCCACCGCCACCTACATTACATTTATTAACCCCTAATCTGCCCCCCTACACTGCCGCCACCTACATTATATCTATTAACCCCTAAACCTAAGTCTAGCCCTAACACTAACACCCCCCAAAATTAAATATTATTTAAATTAATCTAAATAAATATTCCTATAATTAAATAAATTATTCCTATTTAAAACTAAATACTTACCTATAAAATAAACCCTAAGATAGCTACAATATAACTAATAGTTACACTGTAGCTATTTTAGGGTTTATTTTTATTTTACAGGCAACTTTTATTTATTTTAACTAGGTACAATAGCTATTAAATAGTTATTAACTATTTAATAGCTACCTAGTTAAAATAAATACAAATATACCTGTAAAATAAATCCTATCCTAAGTTACAATTACACCTAACACTATACTACCATTAAATAAATTAATTAAATACAATTACCTACAATTAAATAAAAATAACTAAAATTAACTAAAGTACAAAAACCTCTAAATTACAGAAAATAAAAAAGAATTACAAGAAGTTTAAACTAATTACACCTAATCTAAGCCCCCTAATAAAATAAAAAATCCCACAAAAATAATAAAATTCCCTACCCTATACTAAATTACAAATAGCCCTTAAAAGGGCTTTTTGCGGGGCATTACCCCAAAGTAATCAGCTCTTTTACCTGTAAAAAAAGAAATACACCTCCCCCAATATTAAAACCCACCACCCACACACCCAACCTTACTCTAAAACCCACCCAAACCTCCCTTAAAAACACCTAACACTAACTCCCTGAAGATCACCCTACCTTGAGCCATCTTCACCCAGCCGGGCCTAAGTCCTCAACGAATCCGGGCAAAGTGGTCCTCCAGATGGGCAGAAGTCTTCATCCAAACCGGCCAGAAAAGGTCCTCCAAATGGGCAGAAGTGTTCATCCAAGCGGCATCTTCTATCTTCTGCCATCCGACGAGGAGCGGCACCATCTTGAAGACATCCGACGCGGAGCATCCATCCATCCCGACGACTAAACGACGAATGATGGTTCCTTTAAATGACATCATCCAAGATGGCGTCCCTTGAATTCCGATTGGCTGATAGGATTCTATCAGCCAATCGGAATTAAGGTAGGAAAAATCCGATTGGCTGATGAAGTCCAATCAGCCAATAGGATTGACCTCGCATTCTATTGGCTGTTCCAATCATCAGCCAAACTGATTTTTCCTACCTTAATTCCGATTGGCTGATAGAATCCTATCAGCCAATCGGAATTCAAGGGATGCCATCTTGGATGACGTCATTTAAAGGAACCGTCATTCGTCGTTTAGTCGTCGGGATGGATGGATGCTCCGCGTCGGATGTCTTCAAGATGGTGCCGCTCCTCGTCGGATGGAAGAAGATAGAAGATGCCGCTTGGATGAAGACTTCTGCCCATCTTGAGGACCTCTTCTGGCCAGATTGGATGAAGACTTCTGCCCATCTGGAGGACCACTTCGCCCGGATTCGTTGAGGACTTAGGCCCGGATGGGTGAAGACGGCTCAAGGTAGGGTGATCTTCAGGGGGTTAGTGTTAGGTTTTTTTAAGGGGGTTTGGGTGGGTTTTAGAGTAAGGTTGGGTGTGTGGGTGGTGGGTTTTAATGTTGGGGGGTGTATTTCTTTTTTTTACAGGTAAAAGAGCTGATTACTTTGGGGCAATGCCGCGCAAAAAGCCCTTTCAAGAGCTATTTGTAATTTAGTATAGGGTAGGGAATTTTATTATTTTTGGGGGATTTTTTATTTTATTAGGGGGCTTAGATTAGGTGTAATTAGTTTAAACTTCTTGTAATTCTTTTTTATTTGTTTTTTGTACTTTAGTTAATTTTAGTTATTTTTATGTAATTGTAGGTAATTGTATTTAATAATAATAATTTAATAGCTATTGTACATTGTTAATAATTGTATTTAATAATAGTAATTTAATAGCTATTGTACCTAGTTAAAATAAATAAAAGTTGCCTGTAAAATAAAAATAAACCCTAAACTAGCTACAATGTAACTATTAGTTATATTGTAGCTAGCTTAGGGTTTGTTTTATAGGTAAGTATTTAGTTTTAAATAGGAATAATTTATTTAATTATAGGAATATTTATTTAGATTAATTTAAACAATATTTAAGTTAAGGGGTGTTAGGGTTAGACTTAGGTTTAGGGGTTAATAGATCTAATTTAGGTGGTGGCGGTGTAGGGGGGGGCACATTAGGGGTTAATAAATGTAATGTAGGTGGCGGTGGGCTCTGGGAGCCGCGGTTTAGGGGTTAAACATTTTATTTAGTTGCGGCGTGGTCCGGAATCGGCAGGAAAGGGGTTAATAACTTTATGTAGGTATAGGGGGCGTCAGATTACGGGTTAATAGGTATAATGTAGGTGGTGGCGGGGCCCGGGGCGGTGGTTTAGAGCTTAATATATTTATTATAGTTGCAGCGGGGTCCGGGAGCGGCGGTTTAGGGGTTAATATATTTATTATAGTTGTGGCGGGGTTCGGGAGCGGCGGTATAGGGGTTAATATATTTATTATAGTTGCGACGGGGTCCGGGAGTGGCAGTATAGGGGGTAAAACAGTATAGTTTAGTGTGGGTGCTTAGTGACAGGCTAGCAAGAAAGCTGCGAAGAAGCCGATGAGCAGCGAGATCGATGACTGTCAGTTAACAACAGTCTGCTGCTCATCGCACCATACTTGGTGCACGGCTTTTTGACAGCTTTCTTGATAAATTTGGCGAACGTATTCAGGTCCGCGACGGCGATGTTAGGCGAGCTTACGCGAGCGTATTGGGACCGGCGAATGCAGGTAAGTAGACAGCTTGATAACTAGACGCCAATGGCTGTGTGGAATATAACTGTGTTCTGCACTTCTATTTTTAACAGGAACTGAAAAGCTCACAATTTCAGCATGGACTTATATCAAAAGGGGACAAATTAAATAATGAAAGTATATATATATATATATATATATATATATATATATACACAGGGCCGCCACTAGAAATTGTGGGGCCCCTGAATTAACCATTGATCAGGCCCCCCTCCCTCCTTTGACATGTGCAATTTTTGACCAAGTGACTAAAACATATATGCACTTTATTCTTAAGTGTCTATTTAAACTTGGAAATGTTGTAAAGGTAGTAACATACACTGAAACACACACACACTCACACATAAGGATTCCCATATAGGCACTCTAGCAAACACGCAAAGAAACTCAGACACAGACACCCAAACAGACACTCAGCACTTGTTTACATTGACCTGACAAGTAATGAGGTAAACTACAGTTTTGTAAAAAAAAGGAGATTTAGAAAACAAAATATGGAGTTCTGATTATCTTTTTGTAAAGGAAGATGCCAACTAAATGATGACAACAGCATGCAGTGGCTGAAAGGAAGGGCCCTGAACTGCCTAAACAATAATTTAAAGGTTAAATGGTAGATTGGTTACTTCCGGAAAGGTCTCATTAGTCTCAAAGTCTGTAGAAAGAATAATCAGTAGTAAGGTCAAAATGTCCTAAAAAGGAACAGACAATGGACACACACACACACAAACTCAAACTTGCACATACACCCAAGGAAACACCGACAGAGAGAGCCTCAGAAAACACACAAATACATACACACACAGAAAACACATAAAGACATACATACACACCCTCACTGAGACATCCACAGAAAACACACAAAGACATACACACACCCTCACAGAGACACCCACAGAAAATACACACCCTCACAGAGACATCCACAGAAAACACAGACACACACACCCACCCTCACAGAGGCATCCAGAGAAAATACACAAAGACAAACACACGCCCACCCTCACTGAGACACCCATAGAAAAAGCTCAAAGACATATGCACACACCCTCACAGACATCCACAGAAAATGCACAAAGACATACACACCCACCCTCACAGAGATACCAACAGAAAAAAAATACATACACACTCATAGAGACACAAACCAAAGCACAAAGACATAAACACAGACACCCACAGAAACAATCACAGGAGGAAACATTTATGCACCTTGCATACCCTAAATCAACAGTGTGTGACATGCATGATGAAAAAAAAATGCAGAAATTAAGAGATCACTTTTTAAAGAATCATATTTGTAAATGTGCAAACAAAAATAATTCTGTGAATTCAAAATTGTACATTAATGATCTGGGTAGATGGCTAGATGAAGAAAAGTACTTTTAAAAGGTTGAAATATGTTTGTTTGATATTTTCCCCATTTTCCCCAACTTCAAATATAGTGTACAAATGTTCCCATCTCTCAGCTGTACTTGTGGATTTTGAAAATGCTGTACTCTATATGGTCTTGGTGGAGCCATAAGCTATGGTACTCATACCATTAGATCTGGTTAAATGCAGGATTTAAGCTTGTTGGTATGCATTTCAAAATTAAGTCAGCTGTAGAGTAAACTGAACAGTTTTAAGTTAACCTGTCTTATTTCCAACACTGAGCAATCTTAGTCTGAGAGTATAACATGTTATGCAGATATAAAAATCTTAGATAAAGTGCCTCCTTATATCTGGAAAGTCCTTGCATAAAGGGGCAGTAAATTGGAATGTAATATATATCATTTGTGTATTGAGGAGGAAACATTTCTGCATGGTTTTAAATATAGAATTTCTACAGCATTGTCAAATAATCATAAATACACTGCTGCTAAAAAAAATGTGTTTTAATGGACCCCTGGCACCACCATACAACTACTACCACACTGAAGTTACAATCTTAAATTGCAAAAGAAATAAAAAAACATTTGCTAAGTAATTCCTACTGCAAATGAAAGTGATCAGCCGTCTGACTCAGGCACACACTCTACAAACCAAGTCTGTCTCACACTGTGCATAGTGGTTTAGTGCACACTCAGAAATCCTCTCAAATTATAATACTTTACTCCTTGTAATAACATTTCCCATACTCAATTAGCACTCTGCTGTAGTACCCACTGGCGGTTGCCAAGATGTAAAAAAAAATAAAAAAAAGATTTTTTTTTTTTTTTAGTTCTTGCCTCATGGGGCCCCCCTAGCCCATTGGGCCCCTTACAGGAGTCACCCCTGTCACCCCCTGATGGCGGCCCTGTATATATATATATATATATATATATATATATATATATATATATATATATATACACACGGTTTATCATTTTATATTACCATCTCAAAGTGTTTAATTTCAATTTAAGTACATTTTATTTGAATAATATGGCATTTTCTTTAATGTATGGCTTACTGATGATCATGTGGAATAAATGGATTTAAGGGTACTGCTCTCTCTTTAATGCAGCACACTGGAATCAGAGTTGAAAGAAAACTGCTGAATTCCTGAAGTATGAGTAAGTTATTCACGTAATTTGTCCTGCTCATGTGGTTGTAACAAGCCTTCTCTGTAATGTTATTTATAAACTATAGAGAATATTCTCCCAGTACCGATTGTTGGTCCTGTATAATGTAACCTCAGATAAAGAGAATTAGAATCATTAAGAATCTTCCTTATTGGATAAAGAAATAATATGGCAAAGTAAAAAGAAAATAACTTGCATATAAAAGTCATAAATGTCAATATATGTTTTATTTAGCAAATATAATATTTATTAATCTATTCTCAGATCAGTTTTTGTTTAGTTATGTATTTATATTGAGTAGCTTTTTTGCCCAGGCAATAATAAAAGAAAGTGTTTTTTTCTTGAAAAATGCATGAGACATTTAAATTAGACTGAAAAGTTTGGGATTTATCAAACAGTGGCATAAAGATGAGATCAGCATAACATGAGACTTAAAAACCTAAACTGAAACTCAGAAATGAATTTCTCATGGATTCTTTAACCACTAGTGGGAAAAATTATTTGACCCCATCACTTGATCAGGGTAATCCCTAGTTATTAATGCTATTGAGGTACTGAAAATATCAAAACCTAAGAAACAAATTACATTTCAATATTTTTAGAGAGTAAAGGGACATAAAATTGCTATACGGAACATCCTGCAGTGCATTTTAAATCTATTTAAGAGCATTTTTGCAATGTTTGCTTGTTTAAAACATTCAACATGAACCAGCTTCTTGCTTTTACCATATTTCAAAAATGTTTTTTATGTTCATTAAAAAGTAAAAATAAATATGCTGTGAAATGAAAAATATTGGCTCACAAAGGGCTACATACAAAAAAAAAACAAAGTTTTAGACACCAAATGCTGTGTAGAACAATTTTCTTTTTATAGAAGACAGGTGGGCAGTCATTTTTGTATTTTCCTCTTAAAAAACCCAAAGAGTAATGGGTAAGAATGCTGAAAAAATCTAATAACGACCAAATGCAATTTAAAGTGGAGCTAGGGCAGTCTGTATATATTATATTTAATTATTCTAAAACTATTATTGGAATATCTAAAGTAGTTTATGGAATCACTTACGGCTAGATTTAGAGTTTTGTCGGTAACGACCCGCGTAGCTAACGCTGGCTTTTTTCTGGCCGTACCTTTAAAATAACTCTGGTATTGAGAGTCCACAGAATGGCTGCGTTAGGCTCCAAAAAAGGAGCGTAGAGCATATTTAACGCCACTGCAACTCTCGATACCAGAGTTGCTTACGGAAGCGGCCAGCTTCAAAAACGTGCTTGTGCACGATTCCCCCATAGAAAACAATGGGGCTGTTTGAGCTGAAAAACACCTGCAAAAAAGCCGCGTTCAGCTCCTAACGCAGCCCCATTGTTGTCTATGGGGAAACACTTCCTACGTCTGCACCTAACACCCTAACATGTACCCCGAGTCTAAACACCCCTAACCTTACACTTATTAACCCCTAATCTGCCGCCCCCGCTATCACTGACCCCTGCATATTATTATTAACCCCTAATCTGCTGCTCCGTAAACCGCCGCTACTTACATTATCCCTATGTACCCTTAATCTGCTGCCCCTAACACCGCCGACCCCTATATTATATTTATTAACCCCTAATCTGCCCCCACATCCTATCAGCCAATCGGAATTCGAGGGACGCCATCTTGGATGATGTCCCTTAAAGGAGCCTTCTTTCGTCGGTAGTCCGTCGGGCCAGCAGGATGTTCCGCGTCAGGAGGTCTGCAAGATGGATCCGGAAGACAGAAGATTGAAGATGCCATTGATAGAAGACTTCAGCCGGATCATGGACCTCTTCAGCTCCCGCTTGGATGATGACTTCAGCCGGATCATGGACCTCTTCAGCTCCCGCTTGGATGATGACTTCAGCCGGATCATGGACCTCTTCAGCTCCCGCTTGGATGATGACTTCAGCCCCCTGCTTGGGCTTGGATCAGGACATCGGAGGAGCTCTTCTGGATCGATGAACCTGCTATGGTGAAGATAAGGTAGGAAGATCTTCAGGGGCTTAGTGTTAGGTTTATTTAAGGGGGGTTTGGGTTAGATTAGGGGTATGTGGGTGGTGGGTTGTAATGTTGGGGGGGGGTATTGTATGTGTTTTTTTTACAGGAAGAAGAGCTGAATTTCTTGGGGCATGCCCCGCAAAGGGCCCTGTTCAGGGCTGGTAAGGTAAAAGAGCTTTGAACTTTTGTAATTTAGAATAGGGTAGGGCATTTTTTATTTTGGGGGGCTTTGTTATTTTATTAGGGGGCTTAGAGTAGGTGTAATTAGTTTAAAATTGTTGTAATATTTTTCTTATGTTTGTAAATATTTTATTATTTTTTGTAACTTAGTTCTTTTTTATTTTTTGTACTTTAGTTAGTTTATTTCATTGTAGTTATTTGTAGGTATTGTATTTAATTAATTTATTGATAGTGTAGTGTTAGGTTTAATTGTAGGTAATTGTAGGTATTTTATTTAATTTATTTATTGATCGTGTAGTGTTAGGTTTAATTGTAACTTAGGTTAGGATTTATTTTACAGGTAATTTTGTAATTATTTTAACTATTTTAGCTATTAAATAGTTCTTAACTATTTAATAGCTATTGTACCTGGTTAAAATAAATACAAAGTTACCTGTAAAATAAATATAAATCCTAAAATAGCTATAATATAATTATGATTTATATTGTAGCTATATTAGGGTTTATTTTACAGGTAAGTATTTAGTTTTAAATAGGAATAATTTATTTAATAAGAGTTAATTTATTTCGTTAGATTTAAATTATATTTAACTTAGGGGGGTGTTAGTGTTAGGGTTAGACTTAGCTTTAGGGGTTAATACATTTATTATAGTAGCGGTGAGCTCCGGTCGGCAGATTAGGGGTTAATAATTGAAGTTAGGTGTCGGCGATGTTAGGGAGGGCAGGTTAGGGGTTAATAAATATAATATAGGGGTCGGCGATGTTAGGGCAGCAGATTAGGGGTACATAGCTATAATGTAGCTGGCGGCGGCGTGCGGACGGCAGATTAGGGGTTAATAAGTGTAGGTAGCTGGCGGCGACGTTGTGGGGGGCAGGTTAGGGGTTAATAAATATAATATAGGGGTCGGCGGTGTTTGGGGCAGCAGATTAGGGGTACATAAAGATAACGTAGGTGGCGGTTGGCAGATTAGGGGTTAAAAAAATGTAATCGAGTGCCGGCGATGTGGGGGGGGCCTCGGTTTAGGGGTACATAGGTAGTTTATGGGTGTTAGTGTACTTTAGGGCACAGTAGTTAAGAGCTTTATGAACCGGCGTTAGCCCAGAAAGCTCTTAACTACTGACTTTTTTCTGCGGCTGGAGTTTTGTCGTTAGAATTCTAACGCTCACTTCAGCCACGACTCTAAATACCGGTTAGAAAGATCCCATTGAAAAGATAGGATACGCAATTGATGTAAGGGGATCTGCGGTATGGAAAAGTCGCTGCTGAAAAGTGAGCGTTAGACCCTTTTTTGACTGACTCCAAATACCGGCGGTAGCCTAAAACCAGCGTTAGGAGCCTCTAACGCTGGTATTCACGGCTACCGCCAAACTCTAAATCTAGGCCTTATTGTTTACAGTTAGAATGTTGTACGAGTCAAGGAAGGAATTCCAGCCAGGCAGGATTTGAAATACTAATGAAATACTATTCTTATACAAAGTTGTAACCACATAAATATCTCTCTGTATGACCTCTTTTTAAAGGACAAATCTTTTCATGTATGATAATTTAGGTTAGCACTGAAGTTGCACTGCCTCACCAAGAATATAATAACTATACAACAACAAAAATATTCAGGCCTGCAGCAAAGGAAACTGAGGGCAATCTGGGCTGAACCCAAGAAAACTTTTATATTTAGTTTTCTGGCCTAAGGCAAACAGAAGACGCTGTAAATGGGAATAAGCTAACTGCTATTGTTTAAAGCATTTGGCATCAATTAGCTACTTCCCTTTCATTATACAATGGGCACAATGTTAGTGAATGTAAAATATACTATAATATTTTCTTTTTGCACAATTATTACAGCACAGTGAAGTCACACTTCACTTTGTAACAGCGTCTTTGTGAGGGTCATCTGGCACTACCAGGAGAATAGCACAATGGAACAAAATAGCAGCGAGACACAGAGTATTGGCCTGTTTTACTTACTGCATAAAAAGCTCATTTTCTGTAGAAATAAAACAGGTCACTACTTATATGCAAATAGATCAGATGGTTCACATACAGCATTACTGTAAATATATTTCCTGCACTTCTAATGTCACACAGTAAAAACAAAATACAAATGTGAAATAGCTAAGAATGTCTTGACATTTTATATTACTTTGCCTATTTGCAACTAATTATACGTTTGATGATAACATAAAAAAACGAGCTATAAGAGTGACATTGGCCTTTATGGCAGTGCTTTTAAAGCATTTTACTGCATTAAGCAACTCATAAGTCTATTTTTATTAGTATTGCTACATGGAGTCAGTTCTACTAAAACTACATTTGATAAAACTTTTATTATTATTATCGGTTATTTGTAGAGCGCCAACAGATTCCGCAGCGCTATTTTTATGTAGCTTATTAACATGGTATTATCATTCATGTTTAAGTAAGAATATTTCACAACACTGAATGTTTCTAGGCTGCCACTAGAACTGAGAGGCTGTGAATGTTACCACAACAAACCATGGGCAGAGATGGAATGGTATGGGTATGGAATTGGGTATGCCAGGGGCAAGTTCAGGGCTTGGGGATGGAACAGAGTGGACATTTTAATACTGAAGGGAGATTATGGAGAAGGACACCACTCCTAGCCTGTGACTATCACACAAGATGTGGGACTGCTTGAAGCGTTGATCGTTTTATTATATCCTTTACCATATTTACTAATTAGTACTATTAAAGAAAACATTACTAAAAGAAAGTGAAGGGCTCCATGGTAAAGTTACTATATATACTGTAAAATTCAATTTTTATGATATCTAAAGCCATTGACATTTAACATATAGGTGATTATGGAGCAGTGCTGTAAGATGTGGCTTTCTGGGCTGATCCTATTTGAATTTTGAAAATATATTCTTATTTTAAAAACTATTTCTGGTGTTTACTTAAAGGGGCAAAATTGTTCAGTTAAAACGTTTTGGGCTAGATTATAAGTGTCTCGCTAATTTTTTATTGCTCATGAGCTGTGCTCAAGGTAAAAAATTAGCGATGTCGGGTTAGTACTGGTATTACAAGTTGAAAGTAAAAAAGTTAGAACGCAAGCAAAAGTCTCAGGCACGATAACTTCAGGAATTTGGACATCGCTACCACGCTAACTTCTTAGAATTCTACAGAACATGATAAAGAAATTATTTTCCTTTTATCACTGCGCTAAAGCCGAATGTGCATTAGTAGTACTTCCCATTCCTATGTTCTTCACTTAGAAGAAATAATTATTTTTATTTTTAAATATATATTTATATACAGGGTATAGATCTGTATATATTTAAGTAATATATATATATATATATATATATATATATATATATATATATATATATATATATATATATTGTATATATATATATATATATATATATATATATATATACTGTATATATATATACCTATATATCCATATGAATATATATACATATATATGTATATTGTATATACAGAAATATATATTTAAAAAAAATGAAGAAGATAGGAATGTGAAGTATTTCTATTAAAAACTCATACAAACATATTAAAATTGATTAAAAATGATATTGCATACTTCAAAGTATTTAATAGGGAATGTCTCAAAAGTGTGTATATATGTGCAGATATGTCTATATATGTGTATTTATGATTATATATGTGTTTTATGTATGTTTGTATGTACATACATATTTATACAGATAAACAAATAAATACACATATTTACATATATAGACATGTATACATACACATAAATATATATATATATATATATATATATATATATATATATATATATATATATATATATATATATATATATATATATACACATACACACACACACACAGATACACATTGGAGCCCTTCACAGTCAATCATCTTGCCATATACCATATCCCTTTTTATCCAATAAAAAGTATATATATGAGTGTAATACTTTTTTTTAATAGGTTTTACATGTGCTATGTGGATATTTTTAACCCTTCCACTTTACTTTAGTTGTCAAGTGGCACTAATTCTTCTAGAGCCATTTGGGTTTTCACTTGTGCACAACCCATGACTTTTAACTTGTAATAATAGCGATATTAAGATGGATATTTTATTAATTAACTATAAAAAAAACAACATTTATTTGTCACGGACAATATTGCTAATAAACAAAATAATAAAGTGTACTGTATAAACTAGATACTTTCAAGAATAAAATATTGTTATATATAGATAACTTCTTTCTTATTTAGGATGCACTTTTGCGGTGTGTGATGACATCCTTTTTCTACATACTATATCTATATATTCTGAGAGAAGTGGCAAATTATACAATCCCTGCCCTGGGGAACCAGTTATGTCCCCTCTTACCTAATGATGATCATTCTCCTGTGACAGAACGACAGCAGCGCATTAAGGGAGGCAGAAGTGAGATCAGAGTTTTGGGTTAACAAGGTGCATGATTCCTCATCAGATTGTGCAAAAATAAATATTGCAAGGGACCCTGTCAGCCCCCACCCACAGTCCTCAATCTGGACCTGAATCCACGTGAGGCAGTCTGGTACAATGCCTCCTTCTGTGTAATTAACCTTACATTTTAAGAAATCCTTAGTGCTTCAATTTCCCTAACCAAACAGTCCCACCTGTCAGGGCAATAGCCCCCCTCCGATTTGCCACTGTGCAGGCTGTGCAGGGACAGAGTTCACACAAATGTATTTACTGTGCATAACTCAACAATCAATTCCTCACTCTCCATACATGGTAAAAAAAAAGGGAACTTGTGTCTACAAGCTCAGATGACACCACCCCTTTGAAATGTGACAAGCCAGCTACAGCAGCTGTAGCCCACCAGGACTGGTAGGCCAGTCCAGTCCTGCACATGAGAAGTGAAACAATAGCATTGCAAGAAACAATAACAGCTGCAATCCATTGGAATGGAAACACATTTGCAAAAGGGGTCCTAAACACACATATCATTGTTAACTATTAGCTTGCCTGTTTTGTTATGTTAAAGTAGTGAGTAAGCCTCAGCAAGCTCAAAGATGTGAATGAGGGGCTGAGCATGGGCATTTTTGCGGGATTTAGAAAGATGCCATTGCCCTTGTAAAGAATTTTGTCTTATGGTTGTGTCTCGTTGTGTTAAAGCTGACAAAAACGCCTTGTTTTTATTTTTATTTTCTTTAACTTTTTTCAAGTTTTATTTTGTGCATATGTAAGAGTGAATTGTTTTATAGGGCGTGTTATGTTTTTGTTTTATATGATTTTTTTGTCACATATTTAAAAAATATTTGTATCTTTGTAAATTTAAGTAATTCTGTGCATTTGGGATGTTAACTGTTGAAAAATAGATGAAGCCCCATTGATTATAATGGAGCTAATCAAGCAACACGTTACTCTGACTAGGAGCAATCACAAATCTCTTTGAATTCCACGGATTTCAAGCAGTGAAGTTACGTTTTTCAGCAAGATGTTAGTTTCCCCTGTTTTCCATAACAGAATGAGTAAAAATATAATTAAGGGAAAAAGAGATGAAGCAAATGTAACCATCCTTATGTTAGACAGATCAACAATGCACTTTTTAAGCAGCCTAAAAACAAATGCCTAACCATGTCTATGCAGACCCAGCTGATATAAATTGCTAGAGTCATTTTGTTTTCCTTTGGTGCTCCTAGAAGATTATATTGCAACCAGTGGCATCAACATAAAGTAATAATGGGAGGGCACTTGTTGGAAGCCCACAGGGTTTTGGTGGTGGGATGGGACAGGATGATTCATTGGTGAGGCTACAAGAGGAGGGGTGAAACTGGACATGTCGCAGGCAGGTTCAGGGAGTACATTGGGCAGGGTATGAAAAGGATCAGGTGGGGCTAGGGAAGCTATCAGCAAAACAGTGGTGGGAAAAGTAATGGGGATCACAGTTGGGGGGACTCATGGGGGGCACTATTATGCTTGGGGGCTAGTGCCCCCAAGCCACATATTGTAATATATATATATATATATATATATATATATATACACTGTGTGCAGAATTATTAGGCAAATGAGTATTTTGACCACATCATCCTCTTTATGCATGTTGTCTTACTCCAAGCTGTATAGGCTCGAAAGCCTACTACCAATTAAGCATATTAGGTGATGTGCATCTCTGTAATGAGAAGGGGTGTGGTCTAATGACATCAACACCCTATATCAGGTGTGCATAATTATTAGGCAACTTCCTTTCCTTTGGCAAAATGGGTCAAAAGAAGGACTTGACAGGCTCAGAAAAGTCAAAAATAGTGAGATATCTTGCAGAGGGATGCAGCACTCTTAAAATTGCAAAGCTTCTGAAGCGTGATCATCGAACAATCAAGCGTTTCATTCAAAATAGTCAACAGGGTCGCAAGAAGCATGTGGAAAAACAAAGGCGCAAAATAACTGCCCATGAACTGAGAAAAGTCAAGCGTGCAGCTGCCAAGATGCCACTTGCCACCAGTTTGGCCATATTTCAGAGCTGCAACATTACTGGAGTGCCCAAAAGCACAAGGTGTGCAATACTCAGAGACATGGCCAAGGTAAGAAAGGCTGAAAGACTACCACCACTGAACAAGACACACAAGCTGAAACGTCAAGACTGGGCCAAGAAATATCTCAAGACTGATTTTTCTAAGGTTTTATGGACTGATGAAATGAGAGTGAGTCTTGATGGGCCAGATGGATGGGCCCGTGGCTGGATTGGTAAAGGGCAGAGAGCTCCAGTCCGACTCAGACGCCAGCAAGGTGGAGGTGGAGTACTGGTTTGGGCTGGTATCATCAAAGATGAGCTTGTGGGGCCTTTTCGGGTTGAGGATGGAGTCAAGCTCAACTCCCAGTCCTACTGCCAGTTTCTGGAAGACACCTTCTTCAAGCAGTGGTACAGGAAGAAGTCTGCATCCTTCAAGAAAAACATGATTTTCATGCAGGACAATGCTCCATCACACGCGTCCAAGTACTCCACAGTGTGGCTGGCAAGAAAGGGTATAAAAGAAGAAAATCTAATGACATGGCCTCCTTGTTCACCTGATCTGAACCCCATTGAGAACCTGTGGTCCATCATCAAATGTGAGATTTACAAGGAGGGAAAACAGTACACCTCTCTGAACAGTGTCTGGGAGGCTGTGGTTGCTGCTGCACGCAATGTTGATGGTGAACAGATCAAAACACTGACAGAATCCATGGATGGCAGGCTTTTGAGTGTCCTTGCAAAGAAAGGTGGCTATATTGGTCACTGATTTGTTTTTGTTTTGTTTTTGAATGTCAGAAATGTATATTTGTGAATGTTGAGATGTTATATTGGTTTCACTGGTAAAAATAAATAATTGAAATGGGTATATATTTGTTTTTTGTTAAGTTGCCTAATAATTATGCACAGTAATAGTCACCTGCACACACAGATATCCCCCTAAAATAGCTATAACTAAAAACAAACTAAAAACTACTTCCAAAACTATTCAGCTTTGATATTAATTAGTTTTTTGGGTTCATTGAAAACATGGTTGTTGTTCAATAATAAAATTAATCCTCAAAAATACAACTTGCCTAATAATTCTGCACTCCCTGTATAGGTATGGAGTTGAGTTTCAGAGTTCAGCGCACATAGAATGGAGAAAAACAAAAACAAATTATGGTGCAGTATGTCAGTACTAGGCAATCAAAAACTAAACGTGAGATTTAAATGTGCTCACCTTGTTTAACCTCAAACATGTGAGGTATGTTGGAAGCATGGAGGGGATGTAATCCCTATCTGTGGTAAAGATGTTTCCAGCTGGTATGCAGAAACTTTTAGCAGGTGGAAATCTTGATATCCCTGGAGTAGAAATATGTTGGTATTTCAGACAAACTTCTCCTCTCTGGAGTTAGGTAGAGACACTTTAATTATTTTTGCTGGATTTCTTTCCTTGTTGCTGTTTATTTCTTTTCCCCTTCTTAATACTTGAAAGGCTTCTCCTCTCTGGAGTATGGTATAAACTTTATGTATGCAAACCAATTAGTGCTCAGTTTACATACTATGAGATCAATTGTGGACATTAATTGCAGCACTCATGAGATGTGTATAAATGATGCTTGCAAGGACACAAAGTGAAATTTAAAATAAAAACACTTTTATTTTCCAATGATAATAAAAATGATAAACAGAAATCCTCTTTGATAATAGTCCAGATCAGGGACAGAAATAGGTGAGCAGATGAAATATAGTATATTTCTCTAAATCCGGTAGTGAGTTTTTTTCTTATCAGGGCTGGTGCAAAAACAGCTAGCTGATAAAAATTAGTGATATTGTGGTATAGGATGCTGTAAGTACAGCTGAAGGTAAATTCCTTGCATTGGTTTTGAGCTCTGAAAAGCTCCCAGAGTTCAGGTGGATAAGTTGGTGTTTATGATGGAAAACCGTAATAAATAGTTACATGAACTGCTGTAAATACAGCTAGATGATGATTCCTTGTGGTTTTTTGAGCTCTAGATAGCTCACAATATCCGGATGGATGTGGATTCTTAAGCCTGTCAGTGACAGGGTCCGTTGCTGAAGTGTTTGAAGCTTGGTCTCCCTGGACAGGAAGTGACGTCAGAAGTGGGAGACCAAGCTTCAAACACTTCAGCAACGGACCCTGTCACTGACAGGCTTAAGAATCCACATCCATCCGGATATTGTGAGCTATCTAGAGCTCAAAAAACCACAAGGAATCATCATCTAGCTGTATTTACAGCAGTTCACGTAACTATTTATTACGGTTTTCCATCATAAACACCAACTTATCCACCTGAACTCTGGGAGCTTTTCAGAGCTCAAAACCAATGCAAGGAATTTACCTTCAGCTGTACTTACAGCATCCTATACCACAATATCACTAATTTTTATCAGCTAGCTGTTTTTGCAACAGCCCTAATAAGAAAAAAACTCACTACCGGATTTAGAGAAATATACTATATTTCATCTGCTCACCTATTTCTGTCCCTGATCTGGACTATTATCAAAGAGGATTTCTGTTTATCATTTTTTATTCGACATTGGAAAATAAAAGTGTTTTTATTTTAAATTTCACTTTGTGTCCTTGCAAGCATCATTTATAAACATCTCTTGAGTGCTGCAATTAATATCCACAATTGATCTCATAGTATGTAAACTGAGCACTAATTGGTTTGCATACATAAAGTTTATACCATAGTCTAGAGAGGAGAAGCCTTTCAAGTATGAAGAAGAGGAAAATAAATAAACAGCAACAAGGAAAGAAATCCAGCAAAAAGAATTAAAGTGTCTCTACCTAACTCCAGAGAGGAGAAGTTTGTCTGAAATACCAACAC
Source organism: Bombina bombina (assembly GCF_027579735.1). NCBI lineage: Eukaryota > Metazoa > Chordata > Amphibia > Anura > Bombinatoridae > Bombina > Bombina bombina. The sequence continues at coordinate 1,108,286,732 of NC_069500.1, forward strand.
ATTTCTACTCCAGGGATATCAAGATTTCCACCTGCTAAAAGTTTCTGCATACCAGCTGGAAACATCTTTACCACAGATAGGGATTACATCCCCTCCATGCTTCCAACATACCTCACATGTTTGAGGTTAAACAAGGTGAGCACATTTAAATCTCACGTTTAGTTTTTGATTGCCTAGTACTGACATACTGCACCATAATTTGTTTTTCTCCATTCTATGTGCGCTGAACTCTGAAACTCAACTCCATACCTTTTTCCTTCACATTCCATTTGATGATAGTGGAATATTCAGAATCTAGCTGCCATTGAAATATATCAGGAGGAACTAATTAGAGCACAATAACCATTTGCAACATACACAGCGCAGATCAAGAAACACCCAAGCAACACTATATATATATATATATATATATATATATATATATATATATATATATACTGTATATATAAACCTATATTCCTGTACTCACTAAGACAATGTTTTGCTTTCAAATCTCTTGAGGCGTGTTCCTGTCCAGAGTGAAGCTGTGAGTTTGCCATTATTAGCAAGTTAGAATCAGTTGTTCACAAACATGCATTTTCTCTTAGAGTCAATATCAGCCTAAGTAGCTTTAACTTAAAGGGACATAAAAAACCCCAAAATGATCTCATGATTCAGATAGAGTGTAAAATATTAAAACACTTTCCAATTTACTTCTGTTATCAAATTCACTTTGTTCTCTTAGTATCCTTTGTAGCATTGTTTTCTGTCATGTAGTGTTTCAGAAATGTGCATGTTATTTATCTAGATATCTCTTCAACAAAGAATACCATGAGAATGAAGTAAATTTGATCATAGAAGTAAACTGAAAACTTTTTTTAACATTGCATTCTCTGTCTGAATTTCAAAAGAAAAGTTTGGGATTTACGCTGCTTTAACATATTTTCATGTAAACATAATTGTAACTTTTGCTCTTTTTTATTTATACGGTAGAATATGTTTAAGCTTAATGTCCCAATGAGACTAAAAGCACTCTATTACTTTCACATTATAAGTAACCCCCCCCCCAAAAAAAGGATATGAATCATAGGTCTTTGATCCTTCAGTCAAGTGTTCCCAAAGAACGCTGCATTATTTTATCATGTTTATTTAAACCTTCTCCTCTACAAACAGCAAGAACAAGCCTTGCTTTAATCATCTCATGTGTATATATGGTTTATAAAATCACTCAATAAGAACCAATGCATTGAAGCATGCTGGAAAAAGTTCTATTTTTGTTAGGTGAAAAAAATGTACATTTTTACTCTCAGATCAAGTTTCCTATTTCAGATCTCAAAACATTATGCTCCATCTCTAAAAGAAGCTTCCGGAGGGCTTAATATTACGGGCCTCTGCCAATCCTGCCTATTTGACTCGGATATCATCTTATAGATACACAGCTGCTGTGCATGGTGTGAAAGTTAATACTGATTACTGATATGCTACATAAAGCTGTCTTTGTAGGACTTGGTGCTAGTACACTTGTAAATCCTATAATTAATCAGAATCTGTGGTAACGTAAACTTAACAATTGGGGTAGTAAAAAGACGTCTCAAGCCCAAAGATCAAACATAATTATCTTTATAAGTTTTGGTTTTATAGTTCAGGTCACTCTCTTTGATGTTTAGTAGAATGACCCACATGAGGAACATGTCTCAGGAAATGACTTAATAAGGCTGAGTTGTTAAGCATATTGTCTTTCATGTCAATAAACTTCACTTTCCAAATAAGCCTACCTCCTATTGATTAAATAGAAATAATATATTCATAAACTCCAGTAATAAATGTTTACTATTGATAAATGTGCATAATTATTCAAATAATATCCTGCTTAATTTAAAATCAATTATTAAGCACAATGCATTCTAAATGTGAGCCCTTTGAAACAGTGTTGACCAAGACTGGTTATTTTCCTTTACTTTTCAATATTTTATAAACATTCATAGATTAACAATTTATAAACTAAAAGGGCAAAGTCTGTCAAGGAATCTGTTCTCCTTGGGATCGTCTATCCCATAGCAATTAGAGATTGGCGAAACACAGCTGAGAAACTAATTAAGACATGAAAGGTCATTTCTTGACTAAATACGCTTTTTATTGATATAATTTTTCTTTGCTTTTTGAAACACCTTAAAAGCCTTTTTTACAGCTTTTTACAGCTTTATCAAGTGTCAGCAGAGCTTTATCAAGTGTCTGCATGGAATATATGGTCCATATTTTTAACTAGTCTATATTCTATAATCATTTTGTTACTAAGGTGTTAAACAGGATTATTTAAATGGAAGCTGTCAAGTACTATTATGATTTCATTTATACACAGGCGTACCTCAGAGAGTCACACCATTTTTTTCCCCAGTGCATATAAAAGTTATATTTACACTATACTGTAGTCTATTAAGTGTGCACTAGTATTATGTCTAAAAAAAAATTATGTACATACCTTAATTTAAAATTACGTTATTGCTAAAAAATGCTTAACCTTTAATGAGTCATAATGTTTTTGCTGGTAGTGTGTATATATAGGTATGTATATATGTTGTGAAGCGTCTCAAAGTGAAGCCTAATCAAATGAGGTATGGCTGTACCTGGAAATAATGAAAATGATAGCTACTTGCCTTGCTTATTTTGTGAATGAGCAAATATTTTTGGTCTACTAAATAATTTATAAGCAATTGTTAATGTTTATTATAGATTATGATGCCTCTTCTGATTGTTCCTATGAAATAATTTTAAATAAAAAGTATATACCACAATAATCAATATAATCAATTGTTTGATAATTACCTGCATGTAAACAGCTGCAGATCAGTACTTTTCCAATAATAAACCAATAATTAGCCATTTTTTATTGTTTATCAACACAGATAATTAATTATCAAATTGTTGAGAAATTAACCTGTAGCTAACAGAGAACAGTCCTGTTTCAGGTGATCACACTTCAATATTTTGATACTTATCAACATTTTTCTGGGCTATATTTTTACTTATCAAATTTAACACCTCAAAGGATAAAAGATAAAGCCTCAGGGGGATATTTATCAAGCCGTCAACGGCAAATATGCTGGAATTCCGCAGCGTAATTGTGGCGAGCTTGATTCAACCTAGTTATCAAAGCCTACAGAACGGCAAAATTTGAAATCTGTGACGTAACATACGATCCGCCGGTCTCAATCCGACACAGATCGATGCTTACGTCATTACAGATGTTCCAAATACACATTCGGTACTATTTGACACTTTTTCAAAGTTATCAAATAGTTAACAGGTAAGCTTGTGGCTATTCCAGCCCAGTGTACCTGGTTTTCAATCCGCCACCCTGGTGGCCGCGGATGCCATAGGAATCAATGGGAGTCTGAAAGCAGCGAAAGCCCCAAAAGAAATCAGCTCTTTTACCTGTAAAAAAAAATACAAACACCCCTCAACAGTAAAACCCATAACCACCACCCCCAAATAAAAAGCCCATCTAAAAAACCTTAACTTCTCTATTGCCCTGAAAAGGGCATTTGTATGGGCATTGCCCTTAAAAGGGCATTTAGCTCTTTTACCCACCCAAAAAACCCTTAAATAAAACTAACACTAACCCCCGACGATACACTTACAGTTTTTGAAGTTCCGTTTGAAGGATCAATCCAGCCGGCAAGAAGTCTTCATCCGGATGGCATCTTCTATCTTCATCCATCCGGCGAAGTCTTCATCCATGTGGCCTCTTCTATCTTCATCCATCTGGCGCGGAGCGGGTCCATCCTGAAGACATCCAGCTCCTCTTCAATACTGTCACCACCGTAAACTGGAACTTGAATGCAAGTGACGTCATCCATGATGGCGTCCCTTGCATTCCTATTGGCTGAAAGGTTCCAATCAGCCAATAGGATTTGAGCAGCTCTCATCCTATTGGCTGTTCCAATCAGCCAATAGGATTGAGCTCTCATCCTATTGGCTGATTGGAACAGCCAATAGGATGAGAGCTGTTCAAATCCTATTGGCTGATTGGAACAGCCAATAGGATTTTAGCAGCTCTAATCCTATTGGCTGATTGGAACCTTTCAGCCAATAGGAATGCAAGGGATGCCATCTTGGATGACGTCACTTGCATTCAAGTTCAGGTTTACGGCGGTGACCGTATTGAAGAGGAGCTCTGCGCCGGATGTCTTCAGGATGGACCTGCTCCATGCCGGATGATGAAGATAGAAGAGGCCGCATGGATGAAGACTTCGCCGGATGGATGAAGATAGAAGAGGCCGCCCGGATGAAGACTTCTTGCCGCCCAGATGAAGACTTCTTGCCGGCTGGATGGATCCTTCCAGTGGAACTTCAAAAACTGTAAGTGGATCATCGGGAGCTAGTGTTAGGTTTATTTAAGGTTTTTTTGGGTGGGTTTTATTTTTAGAGTAGGGTCTGGACAAGTAAAAGAGCTAAATGCCCTTACAAATGCCTTTTTCAGGGCAATGGGGAGCTTAGGTTTTTAAGATGGGGGGGTTGGTTGAGTGGGTGGTGGGTTTTACTGTTGGGGGTGTTTGTATTTTTTTTTACAGGTAAAAGAGCTGATTTCTTTGGGGAAATGCCCCACAAAAGGCCCTTTTAAGGGCCATTGGTAGTTTATTGTAGGCTAGAGTTTTTTTTTATTTTGGGGGGTCTTTTTTATTTTGATACGGCTATTAGATTAGGTGTAATTCATTTTTATTTTGGATACTGTGGTTTTTTTTTTGTAACTTAGTGTTTGTTTTTATTTGTAATTTAGTGTTTGTTTGTTTTTGTAACTTAGCAGGGGTTTTTTTGTAATTTTTAATAAGGTTCAATAGTATATTTAAATAATTTGAGTAGGGTTAGGGTTTTTTAATATGTAATATAGTTAATTTAATTGCTAGTTTAATGTAATTGTAGTATAATAGTTAGGGTAGGTTAATTAATAGTTTAATATAGTTTATTTTAATTCTAAAGGTAAGTTTTAATTTATTTTAAGATAGGGATGTTGTAATTTTAATGTAAAGTTAGCGGGTTGTAAGGTTTAGGGGTTAATAGCTTAATTTAGTTTATGGCGATGTGGGGACTGGCGGTTTAGGGGTTAATAGGTTTAGTTAATGGTAGTGATGTGGGAGGCCAGCGATTTAGGGGTTAATACATTTATTTAGGTGGCGGCGGGGTTCAGGAGCAGCGGGATAGGGCTTAATACGTTTATTTAGGTGGCGGCGGGGTCCAGGAGTGGCAGAATAGGCGTTAATACATTTATTTAGGTGGTGGCAGGGTCCGGGAGCAGCAGAATAGGGGTTACTACATTTATTTAGATGGTGGCGGGGTCCAGGAGTGGCGGAATAGAGGTTAATACATTTATTTAGGTGGCGGCGGGGTCCGGGAGCGGCGGAATAGGGGTTAATACATTTATTTAGATGGCGGCGGGGTCCAGGAGCGGCTGGATAGGGGTTAACAACTTTATTAAAGTTGCAGCAGGGTCCGGGAGCGGCGGGATAGGGGTTAAACATTTTAGTATAGTGGCAGCGTTTAGTGACAGGGTAGAAAGTTGGGAAAAAAGTCAAATAGCAGCGAGATTGATGACTGCTAGTTAACAACAGTCCGATGCTCATCGGTGTGCAGCTTTTTGCCAGCTTTTTTTATAAATATGGAGATCGTATTCAGGTCCGCGGCCGCGATGTTAGGTGAGCGTATTGGTGCTGGCGTATGCAGCATAGTTGAGGCTTTGATAAATATCCCCCTCAAAGTGCACTTTTCAATATATATATATATATATATATATATATATATATATATATATATATATAAATAAGAATATCACACAGAAAACAAAACCCACTAGAAACAAGGGTATTAACAAAAATTAACAATGCAACATCTAGAAAACAGATTTGCTAACTGGCTTCTTTAAATGCGTCTATTTAGTATATATGGGAAAATGTTGCATATCCTAAATTTATGATTCTATTTACTGTCCTCATTTTAAAGAAAATGATGGTTTTAACTCTGTAAACTGTTTACGAACTTCAAAATAATAACTGATTGATTTGGCAACAATGTGTCAATAATGATCCCTTTTGTAGCACAAATCAATTAATAAGAATATCTTTCCCCAATACTCTCTGTTTTAAAATAATATTAAAAGCTAAATGTATTTCTATTTGTTTAATTATCTTACACTTTTCTGTAATCAACATTTAAATCATTTCAATATTGGCCTACTAAATAGTCATATAAAAAATAAGGTAGAGGCTATCTAGTTTATACAAATTGTAAGCAATTAATCTCTGTACCAATCCTTATTTATCATTTTAACAGCTAGGATAGGTTGCCAACTACTTGGTTTATACTGTAGAAATCCAACCATTTTTAATTACAACAATAATAAAATATTATTAAACATCTAAATATTAGTGAATAGACTTAGCTGCATGTAGTGTTGTAATATTTCACAAAGACCATAACTGTTTAGCGTTGTTTTTTCACTTATCAGTTCTATAGGTTTTCCGTGTCATCCGATGGACAAATAAAAATGGAAATATCGTATTTCATGATATTTTGCCAAAGATGAATTAATGTCTGTGATAGACTAAGCTTCATGAATACTGAATACAAGTCTTTGTTTGGACCAAATACTGTCAATGCAAATTCAAACAAGAATTCATATTGCATTATACTAGATACGTTAAGATACTACTATTATTTTGGCTATTATTTTACAGGGTAAAAACTTGTGCAATATAAAAATATTTATGATACAGGCTCAGCTGATCATCTATTTAAGCATCAATAAAGTTTTTTGAGAGCATATTTTGAGATTTATCAACTTAATATAAAAATAATTTAAGGTGATAAGTCGAGCTAACAAAAGAAGCCATTACACTGTCCCTAGCTTGGACTTTTGCATGCCATATTCTGATGCATCAGTTTTAGCTTGAATTAACTCAGGCTGTAAGATCTGCCTTTTTTGCAGACTTGTAATTTCAAGCCTCATATACCTATGTCTGCTCAAAAATTCTAACTACAGTCTAATAAAATGCACCAAGCAGCACAGCACATTTAAAGGGACACTCAAGTCAAAATTAAACTTTCATAATTCAGATAGAGCATGCAATTTTAAACTACTTTCCAATTTACTTCCATTAACAAAATGTACACAGTCTTTTTATATTTACACTTTTTGAGTCATCTGATCCTACTGAGCATGTGCAAGACTTCACAGAATATATGTATATGTATTTGTGATTGGCTGGTGGCTGTCACATGATACAGGGGGAGTGGAAATAGACATAACTTTGAAAGTTGTCAGAAAAAATCTACTTCTTATTTGAAGTTCAGACTAAGGGGTCGATTTATCAAAGTCTTTCGCCAGCCTTTGAGCCCCTACCAGTGACATGCAGTGACATCAGAGGCTGGTGAGGCAGTGGCAGGATACGCCTTCATTCTTTAGATATCCTTTGTTGAAGAAATAGCAATGCACATGGGTGAGCCAATCACATGAGGTATCTATGTGCAGCCACCAATCAGCAGCTACTGAGCATATTTAGATATGATTTTCAACAAAGGACATCAAAATAATGAAGAAAATTAGATATTAGATGTAAATTGGAAAGTTATTTAAATTTGCATATGGGTTTCATATGGGTTTCATGTCCCTTTAAATGGTGTCTTGGAAAACTGGTCAACTTAGTAAACATCTGATTTTAGTTTAATGGATTGTAACAGAAACTCTTGCCAGATAACAGAAGGCTTGCTCTGATTATGAGATCTAGAAATCCATGCCCATTAAAATATGTTTAAAACATACTTTTTACTTTAATGCTGCAAATTATGCTTATAGATTCTTTCATTACATAAGGGATGAGAGTCAGAGGGGGAGGAAGAGAGACAGAGAGAGAAAGAGACCATGGGGGAGAACAACACATAAGGAGAGAGATGGCTAGATATATAGAGAGAGAGACACACACACACACACACACACACAAGGGGGGGGGGGGGGGACCACTGCATTTTAAAGTAATAAAACAGCAGAGCTACAGAGACTAAGTGAGACTATAACTAAATGAGACCATACATTAGTGTGCAGTACAGAGGCAAGCTGCTAAGTTAGTGGGTGTAAAGTTTGAGTAAACAAAATACAAAAACGACCCTGCTGTAAAAGAGTAAACAAACACTAAACCACATTCATTAAATTATCATTTTCACTAACAGAATCCCTATCAGTAAAATCTTACTTTAATAAGATGTGGGTGAAACACTGCTCTCTGTGCCTCTCTCCTGCTCTGGAAGGATTCAGGAAGTGACAGTGGCACATTCCACTGCACTTAGAGGGGAAGAACAGAACTCTCTTTTTCACTTTAGCAAAGCTGGCAGCTTCACAGGACAGCAACAAAATATATGAAAGTTGTTTTCTTTGGTTTTTGTTTTGTTTTATATGATTTAACATCCAGCCCCAACCCTATGTTCCACTTACTAATGCCTCTCGCTGGATTGGTTCAGCCCAAATAGGACTGCCTCAAATAAGCAGTTAATGGGCCATGCAATGATCTTAACCACTTGCATCCAGTAGATGGCGCAGCATGTTGTGTAATGGTGGGCAGACCTGCTTGTGCCTCTTCATTGCACAACATATAGCTGTGAGAGAAAAAAATGCTGGGGAAAAAAAATTACAATTTTTTTTTTAAAGCCAATAAAAAAATATATATTTTTGCCCATATGAGAGGTGAAGCACTGCCTCACCTGCCTCTAGTGACTGCACATCACTGGCCCCTACGGCTGCAGGTTCTCACAAGAGAACCTGCACGCCGTATTTAACAAGCAGCGGTCATCAGACTGCTGCTTTTCCTAACCTAAACAATCTCTGCAGTCTAATCTGACTGGGGAGATTGACAGCTCCTGCCAGCTCGTGATTGGCTGTGCGCGGGCAGGGGTGCGGGATTGCACGCAAGCGCAAATTTCTGAGTCAGTTAGTTTCTGGCTCTCCTGATTATGAATCAGATGTTTTGATAAACAAATTCAGTGAGACTAGGTGACCTTAAGTAATAATTGCTCTGATTTTACCTCAAGAGTAAAAGATTTGGCTGAGGTAAATAATTTTCTGGCATAATGTTTCAGAATTATTTTGATCTTATTTTCCATCTAATTCAAAATAATTAATTTGAAAAGTAAAATTGGGTATCAAAATAATTTTGAGCTTTCTTCAATATCACTCCATTAGTACGCCAGTACTCTTTCTTCTCTTTTAAAGGGATACTAAACCCAAATTTTATCTTTCATTATCCAGATAGAGCATGCGATTTTAAGCAACTTTCTAATTTACTCCTATTATCAATTTTTCTTCGTTCTCTTGCTATCTATATGCTAGTAAAAAAGTTGCTTAAAAATGCATGATCTATCTGAATCATGAAAGAAAAAAAAATGGGTTTAGTAAATTATAATAAACCCAATAAATTATACAACAATGTGACAGAGATACTTTTGGTACCCAGAAGCTTTATAAAAAAGTGGTTTTGCATATCAAGTGAATATTTGCAAACGCTTGATAAAACTTTGACATCATTGTATATCACACCTACTATCAAAATGTTCCTCAGCACTGTAGAAGATCCTTATTTGTATGCTTTGTTGGATTTAAAGGAAGCCATATTACAAAGTATTAAATTCATGTAATGAAAAGCAATACTTTCTGTATTTATTCAAAATAAATCCTTTTATGTCACCTTTATTTATGCAAAAAATATTTTAACGTGTTATTGCTCATTCTACTACCAAACATCACTATCCTCTATTTACAAGAACTATCTTCACCATAAATATTTAGTTTCACCTGTAGAGACAGCTACTATCTTGTCCATTCCCATTACCTTTGGACTTATACCTATCTTTTGCATCTTGTTATGTGGCAAACTTGCCAGATCAAGGTTTTTGCAATATGCTGTATTGTGGTGGGGATAATAATTTAAATAAACATTGCTATTTCTTTTATTTCAGTTGTGTTTATTGTGGTGGGATGTAACATGCATCATAATAATTACAAGTATTCTCTATACACTGTTAGATCTCTATTGGTGGTTAAGGAATCAAAGGTCCAGATGTTTGTTACCAGAGTATAACTATAACCAGAATTAATTATAAACCAATAAAACATGACCATGAAAAGGTTGCATTTAATAAAAGTCGTAAACAAACTAAATTTTTTATCCCATGATGGCGTCAATAGCCATGGAAGCTGGGGCGGGGGAACACTCTGCCCAAGACAGGGGCAATGATGTTGTTGGGATTTGCAGGGCCTTTAAAGGAAGGGCTCTTCAGTAAACAAGCATTTTGTGCCTCCCCCCTTTGCCAGCTAGGCCTTTACTCCACCTTAACTTCTCTGCCATGTTGAAAACAGGCCTTGACCTTGCAAAGTGATAACAGTACTCAAAGCCTCAAGGGGAGTTGGCCGTAATCAGGCTGTTAGAACTGGTTAACACACAAGAGTTTAAATACTACAATCATGAACTTAAGTTTGTTGGCTCGAATAAGCCTATCTCAGCCAAGGTATAAGCAGCAGCAACCCTAAGGAAGTTGTAAAGCTCAATTAGCCATCAATTAAGAAAAACTGCCTGCTGGCCCAAGAAAAGAGACCTGGAGCTTGCTGCAGTACCCTTTAAACTGGTAAGTGCCGTCACACCCACAATATTGCAACAATGTTGGAGTCTTGCCCTTTTAACCCCTATTCTTCTCTCTCCGTCAGGCTTTAACCCTTAAGGCTATTCTGGCATAAATGGCTCTACAAAATCATTATTATAATACCTTAGAATTAGATTCCTTATAATAACCCAAACTTTACAAACATATCCTTTTTACGCCTGGGTCATTATGCTTCATTATTCTTCAGGACTTATATGATAAGATGGATATTTACATGTTTTGGGCTAGATTACAAGTGGATCGCTATTTTAATGTGCTCCCATAAAGGGGCATATTTGCCCGTTTACGGGCGTACGTTAAATAATCAGCCATTACAAGTGGCTGGTTAATGCTCTGGTTAATAAAAAAAAGTTGCCCCAATTGCCCCCCAAATAAAGTGTACAGTTCCTTTACATAAATAAAAAATATAAGCATTTTTATTTTTTTAATAAAACACTGCATGAAGCAGTTATAAGGAGTTGTGGGGTGTTTGGAAAAAAAACTAAACTGAAAGTGCCTTTTTTACACAGTGGTGAATGGGGGACTGTATTTTTAATATAAATATATATGTATGTGCTTATATAGATATATATTTATGTGTTACTATTATGTAGATACACATATACAGGGAGTGCAGAATTATTAGGCAAATGAGTATTTTGACCACATCATCCTCTTTATGCATGTTGTCTTACTCGAAGCTGTATAGGCTCGAAAGCCTACTACCAATTAAGCATATTAGGTGATGTGCATCTCTGTAATGAGAAGGGGTGTGGTCTAATGACATCAACACCCTATATCAGGTGTGCATAATTATTAGGCAACTTCCTTTGCTTTGGCAAAATGGGTCAAAAGAAGGACTTGACAGGCTCAGAAAAGTCAAAAATAGTGAGATATCTTGCAGAGGGATGCAGCACTCTTAAAATTGCAAAGCTTCTGAAGCGTGATCATCGAACAATCAAGCGTTTCATTCAAAATAGTCAACAGGGTCGCAAGAAGCGTGTGGAAAAACCAAGGTGCAAAATAACTGCCCATGAACTGAGAAAAGTCAAGCGTGCAGCTGCCAAGATGCCACTTGCCACCAGTTTGGCCATATTTCAGAGCTGCAACATCACTGGAGTGCTCAAAAGCATAAGGTGTGCAATACTCAGAGACATGGCCAAGGTAAGAAAGGCTGAAAGACGGCAACCACTGAACAAGACACACAAGCTGAAACGTCAAGACTGGGCCAAGAAATATCTCAAGACTGATTTTTCTAAGGTTTTATGGATTGATGAAATGAGAGTTAGTCTTGATGGGCCAGATGGATGGGCCCGTGGCTGGATTGGTAAAGGGCAGAGAGCTCCAGTCCGACTCAGACGCCAGCAAGGTGGAGGTGGAGTACTGGTTTCGGCTGGTATCATCAAAGATGAGCTTGTGGGGCCTTTTCGGGTTGAGGATGGAGTCAAGCTCAACTCCCAGTCCTACTGCCAGTTTCTGGAAGACACCTTCTTCAAGCAGTGGTACAGGAAGAAGTCTGCATCCTTCAAGAAAAACATGATTTTCATGCAGGACAATGCTCCATCACACGCGTCCAAGTACTCCACAGCGTGGCTGGCAAGAAAGGGTATAAAAGAAGAAAATCTAATGACATGACCTCCTTGTTCACCTGATCTGAACCCCATTGAGAACCTGTGGTCCATCATCAAATGTGAGATTTACAAGGAGGGAAAACAGTACACCTCTCTGAACAGTGTCTGGGAGGCTGTGGTTGCTGCTGCACGCAATGTTGATGGTGAACAGATCAAAACACTGACAGAATCCATGGATGGCAGGCTTTTGAGTGTCCTTGCAAAGAAAGGTGGCTATATTGGTCACTGATTTGTTTTTGTTTTGTTTTTGAATGTCAGAAATGTATATTTGTGAATGTTGAGATGTTATATTGGTTTCACTGGTAAAAATAAATAATTGAAATGGGTATATATTTGTTTTTTGTTAAGTTGCCTAATAATTATGCACAGTAATAGTCACCTGCACACACAGATATCCCCCTAAAATAGCTAAAACTAAAAACAAACTAAAAACTACTTCCAAAAATATTCAGCTTTGATATTAATGAGTTTTTTGGGTTCATTGAGAACATGGTTGTTGTTCAATAATAAAATTTATCCTGAAAAATACAACTTGCCTAATAATTCTGCACTCCCTGTAAACACATACATATATATGTATATATTCATATACATATATATTTTTATTTTGCTGATCAAAAGGTTCACATTGGAGCCTATGGAAGCGTGCACTCTTGTGAGGTTGTGTTCGCATTGCGCTTAACTTGTAATACCATTGCACATTTCCGTGCGCTGGTATTACTGAGTGGAGCGCAAATATTGTGCTTGAGAAAGCGCAATTTTGCACTTCACTCGTAATCTAGGCCTTAGTTTATGCTACAGAACATTATGGAAATAAGTTACCTATAAAAGAAAAAAATAAGACATACTAGTATAAACACATATAGGTACAGTAGAGCACATGACACTTATTTATGTGATATTATAAATAACTTGTTAGTAAATAAGCTTATATATAATAGCTGAAAAAGTGGCAATATATATCACAACCTATAGTTTTGGGAGAATTTTCATTTTTATACAAGAATATCAGGATTATTTTTAAAACCAACTCAGGGACAACATAACACTTGTGTCCCTGGTATACTAATTAACTTCTAGTAACCTAATTTTACTGCATTTTTATAACTTTTTAACTTCCTCTTCCCTTCTTCTATAAATAGCGGTTTTTACTCCCACCAGTTGGCGTAAAGAACTAAAAGAGACTCCAAGGTTGTTCATTTTAACTTGAAACTGAAGCATACACATGCAAACACATTTCTTGCTCTTTGCTCTTTTAGTGAAATGCCAGATATCTGATACTATTATTTTTTACAAAAGCACTATCATTCCCAAAATGGAAATTTGAGTTTCCTAAAGTGTAGGATACTGAATATTTGTACAATAATAAAATCACCATTATGGACTACATGTAATAACAATTGCTGTAGAGAAACTGTATATAAAACAAATTGAATTCCCTATATGATGCATTCTATTAATTGAAGTATCCTAAATGCAGTAACCTTGAACATTATTTTTAAAGAGTGTAGTGGGCATAGAAAAACAATGGGCAAGATTACAAGTCGAGCGGCAAATCTGTTTTTTCGCATTTTGGGGTTGCTCATGTATTACAAATTGCAAAATAACTTATTTTGTGCGCGTTACCCACGTAATCCATAAAGCCAGATCTTGTGCACGTTCACATATTCCCCCATAGAAGTCAATGGAGAAGACAAATAGAAAAAAACAAAACAAAACCCAAAACTGCTGCACAAAGCCCATGATGTATTTGCCTCGAAAAGTGCGAATATTTCATATTGCAAGGTTGTTTTGTTAACGGAATATGTTCTATTTATTTATAAATAAATATTTATCTATATATGTGATGATTTTGAGACAGATATATCTATTTATAGCGAGATATGAATAGATATATATGTCTAGATATCTTGACTTCTATATTTGAATATCTCTTTGAAAATCCATCTGAGATATTGTTTAATGTGCATAAGATTGTAATGTGAAATCTTTTCATTATCTCAATAGTTAAACATATCTCTATACATATAAATTCATGTTTCTCTATGTATGTGTATGTATGTCAATGTAAAATCCCTTTGTCAGCTTTTTTTTCTAACACTCGAGATCTCCAATGTTTTAGCACTTATAACTTTTGGGTGCAATATATTTTTAAAATATTTTTTTATTAGACAGTGTTAATATGAGTGTAACTGTACTTATGTAATGTATTTTTGTGAAACTTTTTAGTTGTGGAAAACTGTTAACTATAGCTCTTTGAGCGTGAAAATGATTGTTGCTTAAAGCCGAATGCGCGCGTGCAATCGCGATTTTTCAAAACTTGTAATATCTGTGTTGGCTTGGCTTGATGGGCACTTCTTATGTACGGCTAAATACATGTCATATTGGATGAATTAACCCCTCATTTGAGGGTTCATTGAATTTATTTACTTACATAATATTGGCCTTCATCTAGCCATTTTATTTACAGACGTGGTAATATGTTAATTAATTCAAGGGGGACACTACTGAATTATAGATATACAGAATATTAACTATCAATTATAGAAAAGTGCATTAACTCATATCTGGATGAATTAACCCTTTATTTAAAGGACTAATTAACGTATTTATCCATAATCTTAATAAGGATTTTCATTTACTTAGCAACTCTACTTTCTGATTAATGTGTATGCACAATCAGTCACTATCAGGTTCACAAATACCATAATAACGTACGTTCCTACTTAAGATTATTGATAATCCTTTACTTAAATTAACAAATATATTTGTTGATGATATACTATTATCTGATTAACTACTATACACAATCCTCATTTGGGTGTCTACTAGATTCAATTACGCTGGTTAAACACATAAGCAAGAATTTTATGAGGAACAGTAATAATATTATACTTCACCGGAGCCAATTATATACTACCTTTACAGTAGTCCTATTTATCTACTGTGAGAATTCCTGTTCCCCATCTGGAATTTAATGGTCATTATTTCATCCCACGGAGCTACCAGCTAAATTACTTATGTTATAATATACTCTGAGGAATATTACTTTCCCCTAATTAATAGGGTGTGTGGTACATTAGGATTACTATTTACCAGATCACTGTTTATGTGAGAATTGATATAGGCTGAACCCTATTATTAGTGATCTATTTTATACAATACATCTAGTAATCATACCAGGGCAATTTTTACTTTGTATGTCACTCTACCAAAGAAGTTTGGTTTTTTAGATTTATTAATAAAAGTTATATTTTATTTATCCTGTTTGTGGATTCCTACCCTTTAGTCAGGGCCCAGAGTGCTTCATATGCATACGTCTGGAATTTGGTTATTCTCTTTTAACCATTTCCTATAGTGTCACTATACAACAGCTCAATTGGGTTAAGATCTGGTAACTGTGTTGCCCACTCCATTAAATACAGAATACCAGCTAACTGCTTCTTCCCTAAATAGTTATTGAATAGCTTGGAGATGTGCTTTGGGTCATTGCCTTGTTGTAGGAGGAAATTGGCTCCAATCAAGCGCTGTCCACAGGGTATTCCATGACGTAGCAAAATGGAATGATAGTCTTCTTTCTTTATAGGAGGTAATATTTGTAATTAACATGTAAATACTAAAGTTTTCACAAGAGGGGCTGCAAAATACATCAAACATTATAAATAATGTTGTCCCTTTGCTTTTATCAAAGTTACTAAGCAGAATATATCAATTAAAAATCAATGAGTACCGGCACCTTTTTTTTGAGTACCGGGACATTTTCTTTTACAAAAAAAGAACTGCATATATGTATACATACATATACATCTTTATACATGTATATGAATGTATCTCAATATTAAAGCCCTTTGTATGCCTTTTTTTCTAACACCTAAGACCTCATATCTTTGAGCCTTATAGATTAAGATAGAGTTTTTATAAGTTTAACTGTACTTTGTAATGTATTTTTGATGTGCTTCACAAAAAGTAACCATAGCTCTGAGGACACGCTATCACATATCAAACTTCAATTGCACTCAAGCGCTCGGAAAAAAAATTAGTACGCCACTTGTAATCAGGCCGTTAGTGCACCAATTGCAAGTAATATATATGTGCAACCAGATCCAAGTAGTGCACAGTTGATCCTGTTTCTAACTAGGAATGATTTTTAACAAAGGATATAAAAAAAAAAAAATTAGATAAATAAAGTAAATTGGAAAGTTGTTTAAAACTGTATGCTCTATCTGAATCATGAAAGAAAAAAAAAATGGTCCCTTTAAGTTGAATTGAGAATTATATGTTAACTACTAATTTTCAAAAGCTTTTATATTTGGATGAAAAAGTTTTACTAAAATTTGGAAAGTTTTAGCCTCCATATTACTACATAATAAACGCTCAAGGTTCCATTTCTAAATTAAACATAGCTCCATCTCATCAATTTAACATTTTGGGGAAAAGTATTAAAAGTGCAAAATCTGCACCTTTATATCCAAAAATTGACCTTTTGTTGACAACTCAAAACAAAATTCTAATCTATTCAAAATATACTTGCTCTCTTTACTAAATTGTTCAGTAGCAAAGCTCATGTCACCTTTACCAACCAGAAGTTTGAACCCAAGTTGAAAGTATGCTCTTGAAAGGTTTCCAATGTGTTCATCCCCTATGCTTGTCTCACAAACCAATGATTATTATTATCACTATTATTATTGTTATTATTGTTACTACTACTACTGCTGCTAAAGATATTAAAAGCACCGTAAAGTGTAAAACTGAACTAAATTAAATAATCCCATTTTTTATGATATATGCACAAAAGCAAAACTGCATCAGGGCTGCTCTTATAGAACACCAAGGGGTTGATTTAAAATGTGTCGAGCAGACATAATTGGATATCGCTAAATATGCTGTCCGCATTTATCATTGCACAAGCGTTTCACCAGAAATGCTTGTGCAATGCCGCCCTCTGCTCACTGGTGGCCAATCGGCTGCTAGCAGGGACTGTCAATCATCCCAACCAGATCGAATCGGGATGAATTCAATCCACTACCTTTTAGGTGGTGGAGAGGTTAAGGAGCAGCGGCCTTTCGACCGCTGCTTCTTAACTTCCGTTTCAGGGGAGCCTGAAAAAATGGGCCTATGAAGCAGCATCCGCTGCTTAATAAATGGAGCCCCAAATCTCAACTTGCTGCATGGAGATCAGTTAGAAGATGTGCTAGAACCTTGCTGCTTCCTTGTTGCTATGGAAACAGCTGAGCTGTGCACTCAGGAGAAAATGGCTCAAATTATGATTAGCAGCGTGAGCACCTCCTTGTTAGTGCACATTTCCTGTGTGACAGCAGTTGATGACAGTCAGTTCCAAGTGCACGTGTTGTTTCAATGGGCTGTAAAAATTATTATTATAATTTATTTGTAGCGCTGGGTACAGTGATAGGGGTATACAATGACAAGGATTTGTGATAAAATACAAAACATAACAAAACTAAATAAATCTAGTACAGGAGGAAGAGGGCCCTGCTCCGGAGAGCTCACAGTCTACAGGTTTAGGGTGCAGAGACATAAGGTTGGGGGTAGCTTGTCACACCGGTTGTAGTTGCAGCAGTTTGTCAGGCAGTTCATGTATTAGTCTGGTTAGGGTGAGAGATGGAGGAGAGATGGTAAGCCTCTCTGAATAGGTGGGTTTTCAAGGAGAGTCTGAAGCTATACAAGGTTGGAGACAGTCTTATGGAGTAGGGTAGAAAGTTCCAGAGGACAAGAACTGCATGTGCAAAGCCTTGGAGACGGAAGTTGGACGTAGAGATAACAGGAGTGGAGAGACGTAGGTCAGAGGTTGATCGAAGAAGACGGGATGGGGAATATTTCATGATGAGAGAGGAAATATAGTTGTGAGTTAGACTGTTGAGTGCGTTGTAAGTTAGGGTTAATACTTTAAATTGTATTCTGGAGTGTAGAGACTGGCAGAGCGCAGCAGCTGAGGTAAATCGGCGACTTAGGTGGATGAGTCTTGCAGAAGCATTCATAATAGATTGGAGGGAGGAGAGGCAGTGTTTTGGAAGGTTGCAAGAATCAATGCGTGACAAAAATAATTTATAATTCAATTAAATATTACAGGAAACACTGCATTATAACAAAATTGCCTCTCTATTGGTCATATTAAATGAAGCTAATGATTTTGATTATTTAAGCCACGGGAATGCTTCTTTAGGCTCTCACTCAAGCAACAAAAATCAGGGAAACTCCTGCTTTCTACATCTAGAAAGCAAAAGATGTCCTCAACCAAGAATGAGCAACAGCTCAGTAGCTTGCTCTTTCACCACCTGGAAGCAGCCTCTTGTGCTTTTCACAGAGAAGAGATCAGTCTGATCTAACCTCAAAAATATGGTCCAGCCCCAAAATGCCAGGCAATCCTCCTCTGAACGAGAAGTATGGCAACCACAGGCAATTGTTTTTGGACTTCCGTGAACCTTATAAGTAAGGTGCAGCCATATTCCTCTAGGCACACTGGACAGTGAATCCACATCTGGTTTCCCCCACCACCCTTAGGGAGACTTTCCCAAGTATCATAATAAACATATAGAAATAAATTAAAGCACTCAAAGGAACGAACTACAGCTCAGTTGTCTATTTTAGCCCAATTGTGTTTTACCTGCATTCTCATCTCTTAATGGAAATTTGAAACTTAAATTCTGCATTCCCCCAATTTTTTGTTCAGCCCTTGTGTGATAGTTTATAATTTTTCTGATTGCCTTTGACTGCAGAGTAAAGGGGAACACATACATTACATTTTAATTTTCTGTTAAAGGGACGTGTAAGTCAAAATTAAACTTTTATGATTAAGAAACTAAATTCAATTTCAATTACTATCAAATATATTTTCTCTAAACATCCTTGAAACTAAGCTTCTTTTCTTGAGGTCAAACTAAGGCAGGCTCAGAAGCATGAACAGGTCTTAAGAATAACATGTATAACACTGTTGCAAAATTATTGCATGATATTCCAGAGCCTACCAAGGTACTCATAGAAAGGAGCTATTTTTTTCATCAAAGGATACCTTAAACCCATCATTGCTAAGTCTTAATGACACCCCTGGGTTAAGCTGATTTTGAACTCTTTGTGTTAAGATTTTAGTAAATAACCTTGAAAATAATCAGGTGACCACTGTTGCTATAGTGAACACCTTACTAAACACCTTACTAAATTGTCATCAAGGGTAGCTCAATTTCAAAGACTGTCCTCATATCTGCTTTTGGAGGTTATATAAACTAGAGGGGCCTTTTTTGTATTAGTGGAGAAATATTTTGTTTCTAGTGATCACTGATACTACAGTGTTGGTCTGGTTATACAGTCAAAATTAATATATGTATTTAAGAGAAGGATGTATACACTAAAAAATAAACTTTATTGGGAGTCTCTAAACATAGCATAGTTTTTATTTAGCTTTTTGTTTTTTTACTTTTTTTGTTGTAAATTATATAATAATAAAATTAAATAATTTTGGGGGCTTATGGCTTTCCAAAACCAACATTATTTGAAAGAATAGACAAATGAGTAGTTATGAAGGTCTGTGGTTAGTAAGGGAGTTGAGTTTGATGGGTTTGAACAACCACTCACCGCCTGCTCCCTTTACTACCTGCCACTTCCTTATTCTGACAGTTCTGTGATGTCACCATACATGTTTGTGGTAACGCCACCAGCACTCCCATTAAGGCCTAAGTAGTAATTTCCTCCACTATACACCAATAATTAGCTGCCTGTAGTGTTTGAAAATCCCTGAAACAGCATCAGATCAACAATTCACCTTCATAGCTAACACAGTTGTCCACATATAGGTAGCAAAACGCCTAATAACAATGGGTTGTCGTGAGCATAGAAAACTGCATAATTTTATTACATCATGAAAGTTTAATATTTACTTCTATCTCCTTTAAAGACAGTTGAAACAACAATGCATTTGTGTAAGACCTTTTTCCTCTGAAAGACAATTTGATCATTTAATTACTGAATGTGAGAGTGTGTCTTTTCTTAAAAAGTATTGTTTCTAGAAAATAAACTTAAAATTATTTTATACCAAGTTTATAACTCCTGCTTCTGTCTGACAACATACAAACTAATTAAAGTTAAAAGTTCTGTTCAAGGAAGGTATTGATTTAAATCAAGTCTTGTAAATATCATTCATAATACTTGTTCAAAGTATTCCTGTAGATGTCAGTTTACTTCTGAGACACTGAATAAGATCTATCATGTCAGACAACATCCTGGAACAGCATCACAACAATTAGCAAGTACGTGGTTATTCACTGTCAGACTCATGCCATAGGAATACAAACTAATTAGTATTCTCTCAAATTAGTAACTTAGTGACCATATGAAGACAATTTTCTGAAAAAGGCAAATTGGAACATAAAAATTATAACTAGTATATGCTGTTCCTATTTATAAGCATAATGTGGGTATTATGGAGACCACAAAAAAAGAATGTTGTCATGTAGTCAAGGGTTTTAATCATTTTTGCTTTCTCCCTTGATATTTCTATTCTTTTGAAAATAATATAATGCTTAATATTTTTTAAATACATATGATCCCTCAAGCATTGAATTAGACCAATACAATGAGATAATTAATCTGTGCTAAGCAGTATATATACAACTTGCAAAAAAGTATTAAATCCTTTAGACTTCTGTCACTAAAAACGTTTAATGAAAAGCAAAGTTTAGGCAAAAAGTAGATGATATGAAGAAAATGTAAGTTTTTTCTTAGCATCCTATTTCTGTATGATATAATATCCTATCTATATGTATTATTGTAGGGTTAAATAGTATATTTCCTTATCATACTTTAAATGTCACTGGCTATGCTTATCATAACTTAAAGGGACACTGAACCCAATTTTTTTCTTTCATGGTCCAGCATGCAATTTTCTAATGTACTCCTATTATCATTACTTACAGTATGTTAACAGTAAGCAGCCTCACTGTTTATGTTGCGCAAATAGCGTAGCAGTTGCGAGTGCACAGTTCAACTTCCAGCCTGAGTTCCAAGCACTGGAGCGTGCTGTGATTAACTTACATGGGGCACATGGTGAGCCTCTGATTGGCTGAAAGAGCTGCCAGTCACAGAAGCCTAAGGAAAAATCATTCAGAGAGGATACATTGAATCAGGTAACGGAGCCTGACAAAAACGCTCAGTATTAAAAGTAGATTTGACATTGGAACAAAATAAGCATATTAATATGCTAGTTAGGAGTAGGGATGGGCGAATGTGTAAATTTCCGAATTCGAATGTTAGACCAAATGTTATTACCGAAATTCAAATTATAAATCCGAATGTTGATAAGAACGAATATTCTTAAAAATTCTATAATCGAATGCTATTTGCAGTTTTCGAATGTCACTTTCGAATTCGAATGTTTATAATTATATTGAATGTCCACATTCGAAATTTCGAATTTAATTCTATTTAACAAATACTATTCAGAAGTTCAATAGTTCATGTGGTAGGAAGGGAATCTAGTAAACTGATACATAATAGATACAAATATATCATTTTGAATGTTTCTATATAGAATATTGCATAATTCGAATATTACGATTATTAGTTAGTCGCTCGCTGTCGGGTTTCCAGAAATAGCGTATCGTAATGGCAACACCACCTAAACGTATGTGCTATAGTCCTATCTTTGATAGCAGCTTTGAGAAAAGGTCAAAGAAGCTTTCCATAGAAGGAAATATAGCTGCTGGGAAATCCACATTTGTTCGAATTTTAGAGAAAGCCAGCGATGAATGGGAGGTTGTCCCTGAACCCATTGCCAAATGGTGTAATGTTCAAACATCTGAAAATGAACATGAGGAGCTGTCTACATCACAGAAGAGTGGTGGAAACCTCCTCCAAATGCTCTATAATAAACCCACTAGATGGGCCTACACATTTCAGATATATGCTTGCCTTAGTAGAGTAAGGGCTCAACTGAAACTAATATCGCCTAAACTACGTGCAGCTGAGCATCCTGTACAGTATTTTGAGAGTTCTGTATATAGTGACAGATATGTGTTTGCTTCAAGCTTGTTTGAATCTGGAAATATCAATGAAACAGAATGGGCAATATATCAAGATTGGCATACATGGCTTTTGAATCAGTTCCAAGATGAAATAGAGCTTGATGGGATTATCTACCTCCGAGTTACACCAGAGAAATGCATGGACAGATTGCAAAGTAGGGGCCGAGAAGAGGAACAAGGAATTGAACTTGAGTACTTGGAAAGTTTACATGATAAGCATGAGAAGTGGCTTATGAAAGAACAACACAGGTTGATTTTGATGCTCTCAAACAAATGCCAATTTTGGTTTTCTATGTCAATGAAGACTTCAAAAATGATAAGATTAGTCAAGAGATTTTGCTGGAAAAAGTAAAAGACTTTCTATTCACACTCTAACCTTGATGATTCTATGAAGATCTATATGTATATAATGAATTTAAACCCTCTATCAAAGGATTTCTACTCCCATATTTTTTTCTTCTTCAGTATTTAGAAAAAATATTCAAACATTATAGATAAATCTTATGAACTTCATAAGTAAAACTGAATACAAATGTATTAATCTTTTATATATCTAATGAATTTGTAATTTAATAATTAGCATTTGTAATAAATTCAATTATGTGCAGTTAGACCTGTTTATGGCCATGGTAAATTTTGCTTTCAGTGACGTAAGTAATTTTAAACCTTGTGCTATAATTTTTAATATTTTTATTATTTTTTAGGTTTTTAAAATTTTATTTTTACGCACACACATCACTCTCTGCTGGTGTCCATGCTTTCTGAATATCATGTATATTAATACTTTTTTATTATGAAGGTTTTTCTAAAGTAATTTGTAAATGTGACGAGCTCACAAAGGCTATGAGTTTATTAGGTAATTAATGGAAACTGAATTAAAATTTTGATTTTAGAGCCATATATACCACATAGGGAAAATATAAATCCAGGACACCTTGTACTTTACTGACTATATAGTTAAATGTATAAACACTACAGTACTTAATGAGGCTCTATTTGTACAAATAATAATGAACTTTTAAAAGTTTAGTTACAAGAATTTAAACTAAGTACTGACCACAATCCTACTAGGTAGAACAATTGTGTGTTCTAATTCACAATGTACTCCACAGCCCACCAATAGTGTTAAATACAAAAAAAGTGAAAAAGGGCAAAGTGAATATTTATACATTTATCCTTTCAATAAGTTGTAATTTACGTTTCATATTACTACATAAAAGGTTCTTGCAATACAACAGTAAATCTGGTTGAAATCCGCTCATTTGTTAGCAAAAAACAAAGCCAATCTGTGTAGGATCTGCTGCCTTGGTCTGACACCCATAATTTATTTAGTCCTCATACCCCGTCCAAAGCATGTCGGCTAAGAAAAGCGGTTACTGTACTGAAACATTTGGGTTTTGTGCAATGATCTGTGTGAAGACAGGATGTCTGTTAGTCTTGATTGATCATGTTAACGGTGCTTCAGTTTATCTTTGTAAATGGTGCCACGTTCACTGTACTTTTCAAGAGCAAACAAGACTTAATAGATCTTGACAATTCTACACTAAAAGGTTTATGTAGTTGCAGGTTTTAATTTAAAAAAAAAAAACAGCATGATCTTTCTGCACACAGCTATAGTCTGACATACAGTTAAAAACCTCAGTAGATAAGAATGGCTTTCAAATTTAAATGCGGTAATTAAACCTAAAACTATAAGGTTATGTAAATGTTATTTTACATTCAAACTTATGTGTAATCTTGTTGACAAACTTTCAGGAAAAACCATCTCTAAACTAGTGCCAGCATCTTTTTAAAGCATTTATATAAAACACTCCATAAAGTGCAATAACAGAACCTTACACTTTTTTTTTTGTTTGTTAAAAAAAAATGTTTTGTAATGTCAGTTTATAGTCCTTTTATATTGCTTTAACTGTTTTGTGTTTTTGTGTTTGTTTGCTCCCCCCCATATTTTATATATATATATATATATATATATATATATATATATATATATATATATATATATATATATATATATATATTAGATATGTGCATGGCGAAAAAATTCGGTTCGGATCGATTCAGAATTTTTCGAAGTTCGGTTCGGATCGATTCGAATTCAGAAAATTTTGAATCGATTCATTTCGGATTCATTTTGGATTCATTCGGATTCGAAGAAATTCGTCTGGATTCGGTTCGGAAATTCAGAATTTCGGTGTTAGGTGGGATTAGACTAGTATTATGTACTGTATATTAGGTGTAACCCATAGCAGAGTGATATAACCTAATATACTGTACAATACTAGTGTAATCCATGGCCATCCGAATTTACCGAATAAATCTGAAGTAATTCGGATTTATTCGCGAAATTCGGCAGTATTTTAATTCAGAAATTCGGTTCAATCCGAATCGCCGAATTTTCCAGGGGGTATTTTATTACACCTTCTGTGAAGGTTATATTTTCACAATGCTAAAATATGTTTCAAAAGTGATATTTTAGTCATTTATGTTTATACAGTGCACCTCTGTGAGCTATCTCCTAATATACCATCTAGTTATTTTCTCATTCCATAGGAGGCGGCAGCAACAATTAATTTTTCTCATTATGAAGAAATATGGCTATATTTTATTAAATTAACTTTTTACTGAGCATATACCTCACAAACCCTACTAATATTAACAGAACTGTTATTACGTTGTTAAACCGATTTTGCTTGAATAAAATGTGCTTAAGGGTTCAATAAAAACACATTCTCCAAGTAAACTAATACCTCTGTTTTAAGTATTGTAACTTTTTTCTTTCTATCTGTGATGGCTAAACCAAAATTAACCTATTTTCAAGTTGTTGGTATTGTTTACCTTGTAAAACATATACACTATTTTTATATTTATGATAATAAAAACATTTAAAAAAAAAAAAATTTGAATATTACATTTAAAGAAAGCATTAGAAATACTATTACAAGCATATAAATTCGATTTTTTCTAATTCAAATATTGCATAATTCGAATATTACATTTAAAGAAAGCATTAGAAATACTATTACAAATATAAATTCGAATTTTTCGAAATTAATATTTCTTAATGTAATCTTAAAATTCGAAACCGAACATTCAAAAATCGAATGTTAGAATGTTATTTAAACATTCAAAATTCGATTCAAAACGAAATGTGTTAAAATGAATTTCATTTTTCGAATGTGGCGAAACATTCGCCCATCCCTAGTTAGGAGAAGAGTTTTCTTACTATGCAAAGTTATAGAAGTGAATTTACCATCACTTTAAACTAATAAAATAAAAGACAACTTAGAAGCATCCAAAATGTGATTACACTCGCTTACAAAAGATTGTTAATCAGAAAATTGTTCAAAATATATTAGAGGAGAAGAGGAGATCCGGACCGGCAGACATCTTCATCCAAGTGGCATCTTCTATCTTCATCCATCCGACGAGGAGCGGCTCCATCTTCAAGACCTCCAGCGCGGAACATCCTTCTTCCCCGACGACTAGAAACAGCCAATAGAATGCAAGCTCAATCTGATTGGTGGTTAATAAGTGTAAGGTTAGGGGTTTTTAGACTCGTGGTTCATGTTAGGGTGTTAGGTGTAGACTTAGAGAGTGTTTCCCCATAGGAAACAATGGGGCTGCGTTGGGAGCTTAACGCTGCTTTTTTGCAGGTGTTAGGTTTTTTTTCACCCAAAACTGCCCCATTGTTTCCTTTGGGGGAATCGTGCACGAGCATGTTTTGCCAGCTTACCGCTACCGTAAGCAATGCTGGTATTGAGGGTTGAAGTGGCGGTAAATTCAGTGTTGTCTTAAGGGTGCGCTGGGGAAAAAGCTGCATTAGCTACGCAGGTCTTTACCGACAAAACTCTAAATTTAGGCGTATGTGACTTTCACACATTATAAATTAATTTTATTGCTTAAAGTGATTGTAAATCCTAGCATTTGTGAAACACTAGGATTTACAATTGGAACAAATAAAGGGGACATTCAGTCATGAAGTATAAAATACTTCATGCTGAAAGCTCCTATATTTGTTTGAAACGTTCGCCACACTGAGCTACTCAGGTAGCTACTAGCCCACGGCAGAATGCTATTTTGCAGAGAAGTGATGTATCCACATCTTAGCAAATAGCTGTGCGTTCCAACTGGCGCCAAGCCAGATAGCCCACACGGCTATTGGCTAAGAGGTGGAAACATCACCTCTCAGCAAAATAGCATTCTGCCGTGGGCTGCCTGAGCAGCTCAGTGCGGCGAACGCTTCCAACAAATTAAGGAGCTTTCAGCATGAAGTATTTTATACTTCATGACTGAAAGTCCCCTTTATTTGTTCCAATTGTAAATCCTAGCATTTCACAAACGCTAGGATTTACTTTCACTTTAAGTGAAAAAAAAATACACATTTAAGAAAACAACACATTCCTTTCAGTGAAAGCATATTGAGGTAGGCTCAGGAACATGAACATAACTTGAGAATTATATGTATAACAAACATAGTTGCAAACACATGCACACTCTTTTTTTATTTGTACTTTCTGAATAATGAAAGTTGAAATTATTTTCCATCTGTCTTTAATTCCGGTAGCTTTAGTAATTTAAACAATGTCACTTGTACTGAACAGCAATACCATGGAAAATATAAAGCTGAAAAACCCATCCAAATTTAATACATAGATACTGCATGGTAACCTATAATGAATTGAAATGGGGGGTGGCAAAAGATATATAAAGCAAAGCAGGAAAGATGTTTAAACCTGCTTATTTGGGTAGCAACGATAATGTCCCTGAAAGAAATACACAAACTCATATGGTGGGTGATTGTCTGTCTATCTATCTATCTATCTATCTATCTATCTATCTATCTATCTATCTATCCTCATACATGGTTGCAGACAGACAGATAGATAGATGTAAAATATTCTAAATAATTTATAGAATATATCTATATTTTTTACAGTATATTTAATAATTTGTAATCATTCTTATTAATATTGTCAAATATTTTATATGTAATATTTCAATAGCGCACATTGAAGTTACCAATTCCATGTGCACTAACCCGACCATGTTAGTCCTAAATTGCAAACGCCAATCCATGTTACGCATAATTACATTCCTATGCTCTTCACATGTATTTTTTATTATTATTATATATATTAAGATATATATCTGATAATGTTCATGTAAAATACATATCTATACCTATATATCTATAGGAATAGATATACAGATATAGGTATATATATATATATATATATATATATATACAGGATAGATAGAAGATAGATAGATAGATAGATATAGTTATATTTACAATAAAAAGTACATTATACTGTAAGGGAAGAACATTTAAATGTGAAATATGTACAGTACATATACAGTAAAACACATTTGTACTTAAACACACACACACACATATATATATATATATATATATATATATATATATATATATATATATATATACATACACATATTTAGATGTGTATGTATGCATATATAGTTTGAAGCTCTTTGCAGCCCACTTTATACCATATATTTTTAAGCCCTTATAACTATTTAAATATTTTTATTAATAATTTTATCAGACAGTGTTTATATGAGTGTAACTTTTACATGTATTTATGTTGTACTAAATACAACTTTTTTTCTTCCCCTACCCTTTACACAAGTCTTGATAACCAGATGATTGTAAATTATGATTGCACTCAAGCAAAAGCATTTAGTTTCAACTCATAATATGTGCACTATTTCCGTTGTGCACAAAAAGCAGAGAAAAACCAGATATCACTCGTGTGCAACAGTTAGCGCTCCACTCGTAAATCTAGCCCATAATTGTTACACTTTAAAAAGAAGTTTTATTTAATTCAGCCTGTTCATTGAAAATGGGCTTGTATTGCACTCTTTTGTGGGATCTATCACATCCTCATTTTTTTCATTCCTTAGAGAAGAGCCACAAAAGGTACAAGAAATGTGTGTGGCTCACGTGCCATGAAATTGTGTCCAATATGGTTATTATATTTCATTAACATGCTGGACTCCTAGAGACATAAGATGGTTTGTATCCAACAAGACATTTCTACAACGTGATAATACATAGATTCTGTGATAGTAACAGGAACTTTTAATTGCTCTGAATTTCATCATCTGTTTTAGTCCATTGTGTCTTTGTGGAACAGACATTTAGACAGTGCGAACTAAATTCCAGAAGGAATATAATGTTTTTGGATGAATTTAAGAGTATGTTTGAATAGCACAGATGTCCTGTGAATTTGTTCAGTTTTGTCTGGAACACATTTGCTTCTTTGGAAACTGTTTGTAGCATTTATTTAATCTAAATGTCACTCTTACAACATCAAGGATTTATTTAAAGGTCTTTCTTATTATATATATAAAAAATAAATCCTCACAACATTTCAATAAAAAATAAAAAAATCTTCCAACTTGAGTTAACTTCAGGATAAACTTAAATCTGATGTCCTGGCATGTTACACAAATGCAAATTACTGTAAAATTATGTTGTGTTAAACTTATTAAGGGGAACATTTTGTTATCTAAATATTAGAACATATTACATATATATTGTAAAGGATGTTACAAAGTGTTACATCAGGGCTTGGCAAATACGGATCATCATTGAGCCCATTAGTTGTGTTTTGGTACACAATAATTATCCTTATGATCAGCTAAGGAGGAACAGAGAGAAAGCTGCCAAGTCATTGAGCTGTAGAGTGAGAGCCATGAGCAGCCTGTAGTGCTGCAGATACCGCCATGAGTGGTTGTGAGATGTGCACATGACTGTCATGTGCTCTAGTGCACTGAGTTTCAAACCTGTTCTCAGGCCTCCCTCACGGGCCACATTTTAAAGATATCTGAACTGTAGCACAGGTGAAATAATCAGCTGATTAGTAAACATGGGTATTTTACCTGCTCTCATCAAAGGTGATCCAGAAAACCTGGCCTGTTGGGGAGGCCTGAGGACAGGTTTGAAAACCAGTGCTCTAGAGAGAGCTGTAAGTAGTAATGAAATGCTGCTGAGGGCCACCAGTGGTTGCAAATTCTTGCAAAGAGCCAGGTAAGTCAGTGGTCTAGATTCATAGATGCTTGTGTGGTTACTGAGGGGCTTTGTTGTAAAGTCAAGGGCCTATTTGATTTGGATTGATTTTAATGTATTAAAATTTATTAAAATCAATTATTTTTTTTATTTTAATTTACTCCTATTATCAATTTTTCTTTGTTCTGTTGATTTTTTTCATGTTCAAAATTCATTAAGGCTCATTTCACTTATCTTTTCTTGCCGATAGCTAGTGGTTTTCCTTGTCATTAATATCTATAGTTGTGTTAAAGGGACATTAAACCCACTTTTTTTCTTTCATGATTCAGATAGAGACTACCATTTTAAACAACTTTCTAATTTACTTCTATTATCTAATTTGCTTCATTCTCTTGATATTCTTTCCTGAAAAGCATATCTAGATAGGCTCAGTAGCTTCTGATAGGTGGCTGCACATAGATGCCTCATGTGATTGGCTCACCAATTTGCATTGATATTTCTTTAACAAAGGATATCTAAATAATGCAGCAAATTAGGTAATAGAAGTAAATTGGAATGTTGCTTAAAATTGTATTATCTATCTGAACCTTGAAAGACATTTTTGGGGTTTAATGGCCCTTTAAATTGTATATACTGTGGTTAAAAAAATAACACTTTATTGAACATATATACGGGACCAGGGGCGGACTGAGACCAACCAGGGCCCCCGGGCAAAAGTGTGGCAGGGCCCCCCACCTCCTCTTTGCTCCACCTACCTACCTACCTCATCTGCCCCTCCTCTACCCTATTGCCCCTCCCATCATCTTGCCCCTCCCACCCCATATACTCCTCCCACCTCATATGCCCCTCCCACCTCATTATTTCAATTGCCATATAAAGTGACAATCATTTCTTTAAATATTTCTAATAAGAATTAAATATTGTAAATTAACAAGTGCTTGTGCAACAAAAAAAATGTCACCCTGCCTATACTGTATGGAATAGAAAGTAGTGAGGGGCAGACAAGAAGTTAAAATCACTTATGTTTACTGGTTACTGACAGCTAAAGAGGTAAAATAATTAATTTGCATGTTACTGGCAGCAAAGGGCTAACATTACTTATTAGTTATCAAAAATATACATCATGGTATTAACATTGGGGCTAGGGATGGTGCTGTTAGGTGGGACAGTGTGTTACCCAACTATCGTTGTGCCCATCACAGATTGTCCAGTATAATGGTGGAGGACAGCAGGAGTCTGTTTTAAGGATACAAATAAAAAGAGTCTTTAACTTACCCTGGGTCATATGATTCTTGGTTGAAAAGTAAATTTCAAAAAAGGGAGTTATATGGTCTTTTAAAGGGATAGAAAGATAAAATTATACTATCATATTACAGATATGCCTGTCATTTTAACAGTGATATTATCCCTCATAGCTATCAGTAACACATAACAGTGATATTATCCCTCATACTGTAGCTGTCAGTAGCACATAGCAGTTATATTATCCCTCATAGCTGTCAGTAACACATAGCAATGATATTATCCCTCATAGCTGTCAGTAACACATAGCAGTGATATTATCCCTCATAGCTTTCAGTAACACATAACAGTGATATTATCAGTCATAGCTACCAGTAACACAAAATAGTGGTATTATCCCTCATATCTGTCAGTAACACATAACAGTGATATTATCCCTCATAGCTGTCAGTAACGCAACAGTGATATTATCCCTCATAGCTACCAGTAACACAAAATAGTGGTATTATCCCTCATATCTGTCAGTAACACATAACAGTGATATTATCCCTCATAGCTGTCAGTAACACATAACAGTGATATTATCCCTCATAGCTGTCAGTAACACATAACAGTGATATTATCCCTCATAGCCGTCAGTGACACATAGCAGTAATATTACCCTCATAGCTATCAGTAACACATAGCAGTGAATTGAAGCAGAGACATAAATGTATATCCCTCTGGGGTCCTGTCCCTTGTTTATGTCTCTGCTTCAATTCTGTAGAGCTCTGTACATGTTAAAAAATAATGAGCACAATAATTTATATAGATATATCATTCTAGTGCTTGTTTAAATGTGGTTGAGGAAAATTAAGATATATATATATATATATATATATATATATATATATATATATATATATATATATCTCAGGTACTAAAATGGAAAGGTATAGATACTACTGAATAGATACAATGTACCATTACATCATGAAATATGAATGCAAAGACATTAGACACACAAATTGCCACCAAGTGCTAAATATTTTGTAAAATGTTCCCTACAGACACATATCCAATGTTATTCCCTAATCCCTTAATGCTTCACAAAACAGCCACTAATATACTTAAACTATATAACAGTTACAGTCCACATTTCTGATAACATATTTGAATTTCACGTAACAAACCTTGCAATGCCAACCGCATTCTTCAGGGCTTCAAAAAAAAAAAAAATAATGTCAACTCACAACAATCATCTGCACTGCCACTGTTTTCAGTATTCACTTGAAGGCACTTTTTTCAGCTTTTTAAATGTATCTTCTGACCCTTGAAAAAATGTATTACAATGAGCCTCATTGAAAATCAAGATAGCACATATAGTTGTGGTTTAGTGGAGAGGTAGGCTCTAGATAGATTGTTATTTTCAATATATGAATTTTCCCCCTTCTCTTTTTTTTGTGCACCTAAAATTCAATTCCTCCCCATTGCAAGTGGGATAGATACTTTATGTGGATTTCTGATGCATTGTAATTCAAATCCCTCTTGTTATATACATTATATTTATGTCTACACTAGCAATATACACCTTCAAAACTATGTTTATTTGGTGATGTTTTTAAATGATTCCTTCTTATGTGTATAAGAATCTTAATAAAAATGAATTAAAAAAATAAAATAAAAATAATCAAGATATTGGGCACAGAGGAATATATCAGCAACATCAACAGACAATAAGGTATAGATGAATGACTGGTATAACTAGAGGCAATAGCTGGACGTATCTGCTGTACCAGGCAGCCAGTTTATTTTTGGATTAGGTTATTCAATCCATAAAAATCCCCCAACAAAGTATTGATTGACAGCCCTGGGAATGACAAATATCTAATGTGGATTTTTTTCTTCTTGGGGGACTCTATGTTTTTTCACAAAGGATACAAAGGATACTGTGTGCCTAGGTCAGCATCCAACGTTTGAGAAAAGGAAGTGAGGAACTTATACTGTAGCATCCAGTTTGAGGATGAGGTGCCTGAGAACCTTCCTCTTATGGAATCCACAGAAGTACTTTGTATACAATTTCAGCCTTTGCATTTGCTGTTTCAAACAGATGTGGATTCCATAAGAGGAAGGTTCTCAGGCACCTCATCCTCAAACTGGATGCTACAGTATAAATTCCTCACTTCCTTTTCTCAAATGTTGGATGCTGACCTAGGCACATAGTATCCTTTGTGAAAGAACATAGAGTCCCCCCAACAAGAAAAAAAAATCCACATTAGTTATTTGTTATTCACAGAGCTGTCAATCAATACTTTGTTGGGGGATTTTTATGGATTGAATAACCTAATCCCAAAATAAACTGACTGGCACAGCAGATACGTCCATCTATTGCCTCTAGTTATACCAGTCATTCATCTATACCTTATTGTCTGTTGATGTGGCTGATATATTCCTCTGTGCCCAATACCTTAATTTTTTTATTTTGTTTAAATACATTTTTATTAAGATTTTCACACACATAACATTAGGAATCATTCAAAAACATCACCAGATAAACATGCCATGGTTTTAAAGGTGTATATTGCCACTGTAGACATAAATATAATGTATATAACAAGAGGGATTTGAATTACAATGCATCAGAAATCCACATAAAGTATCTATCCCAATTGCAATGGGGAGTAATTGAATTGTAGGTGCACAGAAAAAAAGGGAAGGGGGGAAAATCATATATTGTAAATAACAATCTATCAAGAGCCTACCTCTCCACTAAACCACAACTAGGTGTGCTATCTTGATTTTTAAGGTTTTCATCAAAGCTGGCTCTGATGATTAGCTGCCTGTCATAAAGGCTCATGTCATACTAAAACTAAATGTTTTCAAGGGTCAGAAGATAAATTAAAAAAGCTGAAAAAAGTGACTTAAAGTGAATACTGAAAACACTGGCATTGCAGATGATTGTGACAAAAAAAATTGTCACAATCATCTGCAGACTGCACTGCCAGAAAGTCTCTCTAAAGTGCAGAACTAATGTTTTAAATGATAATGTGATCAGAAACATTGTGCTGTTCTGGTCATTGGGGGCACATGACGTGAGAGGGCCCCCACAGACTCCCCCTCCTCCCTCCAGTACAAAATGCCAAGGAGTATTTTTTTTTACAAGACTGGTATTCACGCCATGCCAGAAGTCTGTGTTCACATTTTTTACCTCCACTTTTCTCTTGCCATGATCTGGACTGGCCCTAGCCCCCTCCGGCAGCAGTGGCTCTTTCACTATCAGACATACCTCCTTAAGTCCTTAGTCAGCGTCGCCTCGGCCCGCCTGGCTGGCTTAGACTTCCTTAGCAGCTTGGTCCTCCTTAGCAGCTCGGCTCCTTCCTTCACGTGTGGCCACTGTTTGTCTGCTGTAGCTGCCGCCTAACCTAAGCCTCTAATGTGCGCACGGCATGTGGAGGCGGAGCTGAGCAGACAGAGCCAGGGCAGCTGGGCAGGTGATCAGTAATATGTGGACCGGATTCCGGATTTATTTATACACACCGGCTGGTCCACATATTGCAGGGCAGGCTGCTGCTTACTTCCTTACACCGGCTCCGCGCTCCAGTCTTTTGTTCCTTCCTACTTGTCACGTTAAACGGCAGCGGCTCCTTTCATTCATTTACAGACTGTCACATCTCCTCCACCACCGCACCGGAGCCCCCCCCACCCCACCCCCCCATGCCCCTTCGCAAATAAAATTTTAAAAAATTCAAGGCAAAAAAATATATGTTAATAAAAAATAAATAATGGGAAAAAAAACTGCAGCATCAGTATGATGCATGGGGCCCCTTTAAGAAGCCGGGGCCGATTTGCCCGACTTGTCAGTCCGCCCCTGTACGGGACACAACAATTTCTAAACAAAGTCACGTTGAGACTGACGAAACGCATCAGTGGGCGGGGCCAAAGGGTGGTGTACTCGTGAAGGTGGCTTATATATCCGATATTATGTAACTTAGTTTACAATATAACGCCTTACATTTGATACATAGATACAAATGAACACACAGATTTGATACTGGATAGATTGATGTACGATGATATATGAACGTTGCCTCTTATAAGAGGATTGTGTGTAGTTACAACGTAACCTTGACTTTGAGGATGCCCTATGCATGAGTGTGTTTGAATATGGATTATACATTATTCTTTGCACGAGATAGCACAAAACATTAAAGGGACATAAAAACCCAATTTTTTCTTTTAAGATTCAGATAGAAAATACAATTTTGAACAATTTTACGTTTTACTTCTATTATTAAATTTTCTTTGTTTTCTTGTTAGCCTTTGTTGAGAATCAGGAAAGTAAGTTCAGGAGTGTGCACGTGTCTGCAGAACTATATGGCAGCAATTTTACAACAATGTTACACATTAGCAAGAGCACTATATGGCAGCACTATTTCCTGTCATGCAGTGCTCATGACATGTGCACGCTGCCTATCTAGATACCTCTTCAACTAAGAATGAAGTAAATTTGATAATAGAAGTAAATTGAGAACTTTTAAAACAAATTATATTTTCTATCTGAATCATGAAACAAAAAAATTGGGTTTCATATCCCTTTATGCACTTGATTGCTCTCCACTTGTAATCTAGCACTAATTATCCATTTAGAGCACACATTTGTTTTATTTATTTTTTTATCATAATGTATTTTAATTACCATAAACTATCTTGAATACCATCTAAAATGGATAAAGGTACCAAAAAAAGTTAAAATAATTCAGCAGAGACATTTTGTGCAAAGGAAAACAGGTGGAAACCAGTCTCTGGACTTCTTTGGGTATAAGATCTGCTCTACAAGTTATTTTTCTACTCTAATATAAAAAATAAAAGAGCATTTTATGAATTTGCCTCTACAGAATTTTATAACGTGCCATGGCAATTTTCTGATACGTATACATCTGCTTTTACTTATAATCATCATGTATATGGCTCTCTGATATTCTGAAAAACTGTGATTGGCTTCCAATAACAGGAAACAAAACCAAAAGGGAGTACAGATATATTTTACTTCAGTCACAATCAGTGAGTAGGCTATTTTTACATATGGACTGTTATTAAAATCATACACATATTTTCAAAAATTAACATATTTACTTAATGGACTAACAGCTGTTAAATGTCTTGCTTCCTTGTTGGCTGAGAATAGATTTTAAATAGAATAAAGTTGTGCTTTCCACCTGCCCTTTTCTATGTAGCAGAAAGTAGACATTGTTTATAGTAGATACAATTATCTCTCTTGGTTGTAGGTGGATAATATGTTCTTTTTTATATTCTTAAAATTATGCAAATGGAAGTAAACCTTTGTAATTAAGGGTACACTGAGATGATACATTAAAATACATTACATTTAAAGGGACATTAAAGTTACACAATTAAAGTTACACATAATGCATCATTAGCTTTTTCCCACACAAACATACACACACACATATATACACATACATATACACACAAACATACACACACATGCACACATACACACACTCACACACATATACACACATACACATACACATCTTTACATACACACACATATACACACATACACACACACACATATATACACATACACATACACACACACATACACACATGCACACATACACACACTCACACACATATACACACATACCTATCCACATCTTTAAATACACACACACACATATACACACATACATACTGTACATACATACACACACTCACATACATACACACACACACTACCACACACACATATATATATATATATATATATATATATATATATATATACTATATATACACACATACACATATATACACACACACATATACGCACACACACACACATATATATATATACACACATACGCACATACACACACACACTACCACACACACACACATATATATATATATATATATATATATATATATATATATATATATATATATATATATATATATATATATATATATATATATATATATATATACTGTATATACACACATACACATATATACACACACACATATACGCACACACACATATATATATATATATATATATACACACATACGTACATACACACACACACATATACGCACACATACATATACATACACACACACACCAGGCATTTCTGCAGACTATAAATTCAAAATCATCTTTTTTTTTCAGAGCCTGCACCATCCCCATACTATCTGCAAGTGAATAGTTACTGTAAATATAAGTTAAAGTGAGTTTTATTTAATTAGTCTGTGGCCCATAGATTTTTCAAATACATGCACTCATACCAACAGTTTGTGTCTGCTCAGAAAGCAGGTGGAGATGTGTACTGAGATATTGGGGCCCATTTATCAAGCTCCGAACGGAGCTTGTGGGCCTGTGTTTCTGGCGAGTCTTCAGACTCGCCAGAAACAGCAGTTATGAAGCAGCGGTCTAAAGACCGCTGCTCCATAACCCTGTCCGCCTGCTCTGAGCAGGGGGACAGGAATCGCCGGAATTCAACCCGATCGAGTATGATCGGGTTGATTGACACCTCCCTGCTGGGGGCCAATCTGCAGGGGGCGGCGTTTGCACCAGCAGCTCTTGTGAGCTGCTGGTGCAATGCTGAATACGGAGAGCGTATTGCTCTCCGCATTCAGCGAGGTCTTTGCGGAACTGATCCGCACTGTCGGATCAGGTCTGCAAGACCTTTGATAAATTGGCCCCATACGCTGCAATCAGTGCATGGTCATGCATCAAATGGATGCACCTGTATTATATTGCTTCTACATTAAAACTTTAAAGAATCTCAGTTTTCACTATAATATTTTTTTTTGTAAAATCTGATTATAATTATGCGAAAAGTAGAAGGTAAGTTAATTCAGCCTAGGGATCCTCTGTTTACATACAAATGTATGTCACAAAGAAAGAGGCTAACTTATAGGTTCATGTTGCTTGTGCATCAAATTGTGCCTGCAGGATTTGTTGCATTATTTTTTTATTTTTTTAAGCTGTGACAATCTTTATGTTTAATGTCATTTCTAGACAATTCTATTAATTACTGGTTGAAAGGCGAGTTTATTGATTGATCCCTTTATATAGTGTTTAGTGATGCTAATAGTGTTTAGTGGCATGCTCAATTAACTTTTGTCTCAAACCATAGAGATACGTTTGCACGTCTTTTTAAGGTATTTGAACATGGGCATTATCAGTACAGTGGGCTTGTGTGCTTCATGGGTTATAGATTTGGCTAATTTGTATCCATGTAAAAGCACTTATTATTCATTTTTAACTTTTGTATTTTGTAGAATTTGTTACTTTTTGATGACGTTGTTTCTTAACCCCTTAATGACCTAGGACGTACAGGGTACATCCTACAAAAAAGGTCAGTTAACAAACAAGGATGTACCCTGTACATCCTTAGGGGTTTCAATCGGTGGAAGCGATCCTGATCGTTTCCAGCCGCTTTCAAGGTATTGCAGTGTTGCCTTGATATTGAGGCATCACTACAATACCTTTTTTGGCACTCTGATGCAGAGAGGGCCACTTTGTGGCCCTCTTTGCATCAGCCAGCGATGGTGCCGATCGTTGGTGGGTGGTCGCAGCTGCAGGGAGGTGGGTGGGCAGCCCATCGCTGGCAAAAATCCGGCCAGCAGTTGTAGAGGATGACGGGTGCACGCAGGAGCGTGCGCAGGGGGTGGGGTGCGAGTGTGTGTGCACACGCCCGTGATCTGGCAGGAGCATTTAAAGTGTTGGGAGAGGTTGGTTGGAGAGGGTGGTGGGTGGCAGAGGAGGGGGAAATGGGGGCAAATAGTTAGTGGGGGGAGGGTTAGAGAGCTCTTGGGGGGATCATGGAGGTTGGGGGCTAAGGGGGGGATCCTACACATATATTTTTTTTTACTTTTATTTTAATACTGGCACTAAAGCTAAAATTTAACATTTCAAGCTCCCTACAAGCTACCTAATTAACCCTGTCACTGCTGGGCATAATACAAGTGTGGTGGGCAGCTGCATTTAGCGGCCTTCTAATTAATAAAAAGCAATGCCAAAGCCATAAATGTCTGCTATTTCTGAACAAAGGGGATCCCAGAGAAGCATTTACAACCATTTGTGCCATAATTGCACAAGCTGTTTGTAAATAATTTCAGTGAGAAACCTAAAGTTTGGTAAAAAGTTTGTGAAAAAATGAACGATTTTTTTTTATTTGCATACAAAGAGAGAAGCACTCTACCAGGAACAAACAACAGCTCATCAGCTAGTTCTATGGCGATTTACCACCCAGGAGCAGCCTCTTTTAGACCAGTGTGCTTTTCACAGAGGAAAACTTTCCTGAAGTATATCAGTCTGATCCCGCCAAGTAAGGTCAGTCCAGCCCCGAAATACCAGGCAATTCTCCTCTGAACAGGGAACATGACAAACCCAGACGATCAATTTTTTTTTATTTGATCGCATTTGGTGGTGAAATGGTGGCATGAAATATACCAAAATGGGCCTAGATCAATACGTTGGGTTGTCTACTAAAACAAAATATATACATGTCAAGGGATATTCAGGGATTCCTGACAAATATCAGTGTTACAATGTAACTATCGCTAATTTTGAAAAAAAAAAAAATGGTTTGGAAATAGCAAAGTGCTACTTGTACTTATTGCCCTATAACTTGCAAAAAAAAGCAAAGAACATGTAAACATTGGGTTTTCATAAATTCAGGACAAAATTTAGAAACTATTTAGCATGGGAGTTTTTTGGTGGTTGTAGATGTGTAACAGATTTTGGGGGTCAAAGTTTGAAAAAGTGTGTTTTTTCCATTTTTTCATTATATTTTATATTTTTTTATGGTAAATAATAAGATATGATGAAAATAATGGTATCTTTAGAAAGTCCATTTAATGGCGAGAAAAAACGGTATATAATATGTGTGGGTACAGTAAATGAGTAAGAGGAAAATTACTTAACACAAACACCGCAGAAATGTAAAAAATAGCCTTGGTCCCCCAAACGGTCAGAAAATGGAAAAGTGCTGTGGTCCTTAAGGGTTAATGTCATCCAATATGGTATAAATTTAGTGTGTTTTGCACATGCTCAAGACAAATGTTACATCCGAAAATATTTTGGCTATTCAGTAACAGATAGAAAATTGATGTCCGGGGGTTTATCTAGTCATTTTAGCTGTGAAATGTGATAATTTGATAAAGGCCCCAAAGTTTTTTTTCTTTCATGATTCAAAAAGAGCATACCATTTTAAACAACTTTCCAATTTACTTCTAGTATCTAATTTGTTTTGTTCTCTTGTTATCCTTTGTTGGACAAGCATACCGAGGTAAGCTTCGGAGCTAGCTGCTGATTGGTGGCTTGCACATATATGCTCCTTGCCATTGGCTTACCAATGCGTTCAGTTAACATCCAGTAGAGCATTGCTGCTTCATCAGTAAGGTACCAAGGAAATGAAGCAACACTGATAACAGAAGTTAAGTGGAATGTTATTTAAAACTTCATGCTCTATCTGAATCATGCAAGAAAAATGTTGTAGTCCATGTATGATGAATTCAGATTGTAAGCAGCTAAACAGGACAGTCCTAAATGACTTTATAAGTTTATCTAAATGATTGTGATTTACCCCAAATTCTAACATTTGATGTTTGAAAAGCGCATACTTAATATGAGACTCCAAAGGTAAAATATTTATATGAAGTCATTGAAGATTTGAATGAATCTCCCTAATCTGCCTCCACACTACAATCCCTACTACACAAATCCAAAGTCACTGCTATGTGTCCTCTAACTCATTTAACGCGCTACCTATGGCAGCAGCTCTACATAATGCCCAGTGCCACCTAACTAACCTCCTGTGTGCTTCTGTCAGAAATGCCTACCACCACAAGTCTGTAAAATCAACATAACGTTCCATAAGAAGACCACATCACAATGTCTCCTAACCTCTATCTGCCGCTATCCTTCCACCATAAACAAATATCTATTAAAACTAACCTTCTTACTCACCAGTAATTCTGAATAAATCCCATCCTCAACCCACCTCCCAAATCAATAAATATGTGGGTGCCATTCTCACCTAGCACAACCAAGCTCACTGCACGTAACACTATCTTAATGCTCCCTTCAGGAGGAGAGATAGACAGATAAAGAAAAAATATTAGAAGCTAAAACTATGACTATTCCTTTTAAGAATAAGGGATAGAAGATGCATCTTAAATTTCAGTTGTTAAAACCCAAACAATCACATACTATATGATAGATAAATAAATAAAATACTGAAAATGCAAATGTTGCCCCAGTCCCCATTATATGACAATGGAAGAAATTACAGACCATCCATATACAGTACTTATAATAAAAACTGTTGTTAAATACAAATAATATATTCTAAGACTTAAAAATTTAAAGAGGACAGTGGTTTGTATATTACAGTTGAGCTGTTTTCACCATGACCACATTTTCTGAGGGATAAACTAGCTCACACCTACATATATATATATATATATATATATATATATATATATATCTATACTAGATGTGCACATTCTCCAAATGCAGAAGAAGGTGGTCCTTTGTGCTGATTGGCTATTTTCTGTGCCAAATGTATAATTGTGAAACAGCAACACTCTAAAAACTGTGCAAATCCATATTTTACTGAGTAGCTGTTCCGCAAGTATATATTTGGCTCCTGGCACAGAGAGTATCCTCTACATTTTTGCACCTTTCTTGAACTTTCAAAAACTCTGTTGTTCTTGCGAAACTTACGAAGAAACAATGAAAATTTAAGAAGAGCCTGTGGAAATAGGGGGATTACTTCCCAATTATAATACTTTAAAAATAAACATTTTACAAAATAGTAAAATGAATAAAATAGAGATGAATTCCATACAATAGTGATTAATGGTGTCTACTGAGGTTAGCTGCTTTTATATTAGTGTATAGTACATTATTCACAAGCTTTTAACACTATTTCATTATTCTGCATTTAAGATATGTTTTTCTGTGCGTTACCAATCATTGGATTTAGGCAAACAAAATATAACCACAACACTTTCACAGTTTCTTTCCTCTTCAAATAATACAAAGTGAAAGCAGCCTGACCACATAAGGTGAAGTTATATATAAACATTATGATGAAGGAGAGTTTGTTTCAAAACCAGCAATTTTTCAAAAGACATGAAAATGCAGTTTTCTGCAGGAGAGTGTTAAAGCTCAAAACTTCACAAGATGCGAGGATCATAAAAGAAAGATGTATTTGCTCTTAGAGCAACAAACCACATGAGGTTGGATCACTAACACAACCTGTAGCCGGGGGACACAGCAGGTGTTATGGTCTGAAGCA